>NC_069501.1:496463121-496799371 GCF_027579735.1 Bombina bombina | reverse complement strand
AAACTAATTTCAACTAGTAAACCCTAACCCCCCCTTACTAACTTTATATTAAAATTACAATTTCCCTATCTTAAATTAAATTAAAACGTTCCTGTCAAATTAAAAAAACTAACAATTAAACTAATATAACTATTAAACTAAAATTAAACTACCAATTAAAGAAAACTAAACTATACATTAAAAAAAATCCTAACACTACTCTAAAAATTACAAACTAATTACAAAAAATAAAAAATACTAAATTACAAAAAATAACAAACACTAAATTACGAAAAATAAACAAAATTATCAAAAATAAAAAAGTATTACACCTAATCTAATAGCCCTATAAAAATGAAAAAGCTCACCCAAAATAAAAAAACTACAATAAACTACCAATAGCCCTCAAAACTGACTTTTGTAGGGCATTGCCCTAAGTTAAACAACTCTTTTACCTATAAAAAAAATACAAAGACCCCCCAACAGTAAAACCCACCACCCAACCAACCCCCCAAATTAAAAAAACTAACTCTAACAAAGCTACCTATTGCCCTGAAAAGGGCATTTGTATGGGCATTGCCCTTAAAAGGGCATTTAGCTCTTTTGCATTGCCCTGGAAAGGGCATTTAGCTCTTTTCCGAAAAGCCCAAACCATAAACTAAAAAAAACAAAACACCCAAAAAAGTTTAAAAAATCCTAACACTAACCCCTGAAGATCCACTTACAGTTGTTGAAGTCCCGCTTGAAGGTTCTTCATCCCGGCAGCTTCATCTTCATCCAGGCGGCTCTATCTTCATCCCGGCGGCTCTATCTTCATCCCGGCAGCTTCATCTTCATCCAGGTGGCAAGCGGCTCCATCTTCTTCCCGGCAGCGTCTTCTATCTTTATCCCGGCGGTGCGGAGCGGGTCCATCCTAAAGACATCCAGCGTGGAGCATCTTCTTCATATGGTCGCCGCCGTATACTGAATCTTCAATGCAAGGTACGCGATTAAAAATGGCGTCCCAAATCAGCCAATAGGATGAGATCTACTGAAATTCTATTGGCTGATTTGAATAGCCAATAGAATTTCATTAGCTTTCATCCTATTGGCTGATTTGAACAGCCAATAGATTTTCAGTAGCTCTCATCCTATTGGCTGATTTGAATTTTCAAAATCAAATCAGCCAATAGGAATGCAAGGGACACCATTTTGAATCGCGTACCTTCAATTGAAGATTCAGTATATGGCGGCAACCGTATGAAGAGGATGCTCCGGGCCAAATGTCTTCATGATGGACACGCTCCCCGTTTCCGGGATGAAGATAGAAGACGCCACCAGGACGAAGATAGAAGATGCCGCCTGGATGAAGATGGAGCCGACTGGATGAAGATGGAGCCGCCGGGATGAAGATCCTTCAAGCGGAACTTCAGCAACTGTAAGTGGATCTTCGGGGTTAGTGTTAGGATTTTTTTAAACTTTTTTGGGTAAGTTTTTTTTTTAGCTTAGGGTTTGTGCTTTTCGTAAAAGAGCTAAATGCCCTTTTCAGGGCACTGCAAAATAGCTAAATGCCCTTTTAAGGGCAATACCCATACAAATACCCTTTCATGTGCGATGTGGGGGGCTGGCGGTTTAGGGGTTTATAGGTATATTTAGTGGTAGTGATGTAGGAAGCCAGAGGTTTAGGGGTTAATAATTTTATTTAGTGGCGGCGATGTTTGGGAGCGGCGGAATAGGGGTTAATATCTTTATTATAGTGTGGGCGATGTTGGGATGCAGGGGAATAGGGGTTAATAACTTTCGTATAGTGGCAGCGATATTGGGAGCGGCAGATTAGGGGTTAATAGCTTTATTTAGGTGGCGTGATATCGGGGGCGGCAGATTAGTGGTCAATAACATTATGTAGGTGTCGGAGATGTCGTGGGCGGCAAATTAGGGATGTTTAGACGTGAGGTTTATGTTAGGGTGTTAGGTTTAAATGTAACTTTTTTTTCCCCATAGACATAAATGGGGTTGCGTTACGAAGCTTTTCTTTCCGCGATCGCATGTGTTAGGTTTTTTTCTGACACCTTCTCCCCATTGATGTCTATGAGGAAAGCGTGCACGATCACGTCAAAACAGCGCTTGAATTGTGTGCGATATGGAGCTCAACGCAACCATATCACACGCACAAGCTGGTTGTTTTATAACTTGTAATGGCAGCGCTATGGGGGGGGGAAATAACGCAACTTTTGTTGCGTTCTTTAAATTGCCTATAGCATGCATAACTTGTAATCTACCTGTATGTTTCTTTTATACAGGTGTTAAGAGTCAATTATCCATTACTTCTGGGAATTACTATTCCCTACCACTAGGAGGACGCAAAGATTCCCAAACCCCAAGAACTCTATAAAGCCCCTCTCATCTAACCAATACCTCAGTTTTGCTTTTGCCTCCACTGGAGGTGGTTAAAGAATGAAGATGTGCATTTGATTCTTCAGAGAGAGGGGTTCTCAGATCTCGTTGAGGCCCATTTTATAGGGATGTATTTGATGTATTTTAAGTGAAATGATTAATCAGTGGAGATTTACTCACAAGCCTTGCCATGGGGGTCCTTTGTATCTGCATGTTGGTTCTGTAACTGAACAACAAGTCTATTCAGTAGGATTACTGAATAGGAATACACAGTGATACTATCACACCCGTTTATTCAAATTTGAGCCAAATCCTGTTATGACCATCTGATTGGCTACTGGTCATGTGATCCCCCTGCAGAACAGTCAGGGAAGAAGCTGGGAAAAGGCTGAAAACCCACAGCAAGGAGATCCACAGCAGGCAAGTCTGACTAAGTGTGACTGCGTTTTAGGACTACACCACATACCACTACCGAGATCCGGTAAGGCTAGCAAGTTGTGAAACTAACATTGAATTACTGACCGGTCAGCTACTTATCCACCTAGACTCTTTTACCACTTGGAGTATAATTACATATACTGTGATTCAGCAGAGAAGGCTTCCTGACTGTCCTAAAGGAATTATATACTGTACATCGTATAAAGCTTTTGCCCAGCACTCTGCCTAATAGCAACATTGTATTTTATTCATATATATTAACCTTATTCAAGTGTCTAGCAAAGTATCTAAGCACTAGAAGTGGCTGATATATTTAAATCAGTTCTCTGTTTTTTATTTCTATCCTAGTGAGCTGCCTATGTATGGAACGGTAATATAGAATTACTAAAATAGAATATACCCACCTCAACACTTCTTAATTTTAATGGTTTTGAGTCACAGAAATATGCTATAATTTCACTTATTAATCGTGTTCGATTACATTTTAAAATGCAGCTTGTTTTTATGTGTACTGTGTATGTATTTTCGTGGATCAAATTTGTTTTATAGTGGTGGTCACAACATTTTTTACGCATATTCTAACAATTATTTTATTTGTCCTATACACTTCTTTGGTTTTACGTATTTCATATAAATTAAATATTCTTTTCTATACATCTGATTTGGTACTATCTGATTATTGCCAATTAACATCCTCTAGCTCCCACCAGAGCTCCACTCAACACAACCCCTTTTTCTTTGCTACTATATAAACCGTGTGTGAGACAATCAGGGTATACCTTCTGAGTGTGCTTAGAGCATAAGATAGGAGTTGCAGATAAACTTGTTTTGTTTTTTTGTATGGATATAATAAGATTTTGCCCATAGATCTTACAGTTTAGAGGTTTGTGTGTGTGTGAACATTTATTTTGGAAATGCCATAAAAAATTCACATTACTCCCTAACATATTATGGCCAAAGAAGGCCTAAAGCCTTGAGCAGAATTTCGAGTGTCTAGGGCAGCACAAAACCTAAATACACCACTGTCCTAGGAACTCTGTAGGCTCAGGTAGATGGGAACTCCAACTTATTCCTTGTACCATATGTTGGAAGGAATTTTCAGATTTATTCTGATCTAGAAACTTAGAACAAGTTTCTCAAGTTCCTACTTTCAAAATGAAAACCATTTAGACTTTTCTGAGATGTCAGTTTATGTCCTAATTAGATTTTAAGGATACATACTTTTATGTTCTTATTTCTAGGAACATCATCGGCTTCTGAGATTTGTTTTTTTGATGATCTTTTTAGTTTCTTGGTTTTCCGTTTGGCTACATCTCTCCAAATATTCTCTAAGGTTCTGGATACCCTCTTATCTGTAATCATAATGCAATGTTTAAAACATACAATTGTAATCCAAAAAACATGAGCTACTGTCTTTAGCAGGATATTAAAATTCTGTACATGAAAACTTGTTTCTAAAAATACAAAATAAATAAAAAGACATTTATTTAATAATGAACTTATTTAAATACATAATACACTATTTTAACATATATATATATATATATATATATATATATATATATATATATATATATATATATACAGAAAAGGAATATAACACAGCGCAAATCCAAATACATCATAGATGTGCAAGTATAAAAATAGAAAATAAAAAGCATTCAATAAGTATGATACATGTAAAAATGAGCAATCTTTATATGCAAACAATGCGCTCGAGTGACCATGAAAAATGCTAGCGAGAGCAAAAACACAGTGAAATCACAGAGGATAAGTTCAACTGGAAACAAAAGTTCCAGAGTCCCGATCATAATTATGCAGTGTGTATCCTAGTATGGTCAATCAATGTACTTACGAACAAAACCTCAATCCTATGAGGAAAGTAGAAAGCGTCGGTGAAGCGGGAAGTTCTGCCCACGATAGTATGAGATAAATCTCTATGGAGCATATAGAAACTTTAAGATCGACTTTGATGGTATAAAAAGAAACATCAAAAGAGAAACATAGCGTGATACTGTTTATTACATTGGAAACAAATCAGTCAAACAAAATGTAGCCTAATGGAAAGGTACAAACACTTCACAACCGCAATACAATATGAGGTATCAGATGCATGTAGTCTAATAGACCAATATCATAATGGGTTTGTGTGATGAATAAACCAGCAACAGGTCTGTCACTGAAATGCTGTCAATCAGGGCTAAACATAGTATATATCGTAGCATCCAAATGGCAAATTAAGATGACTGATAGTAACAGAGGCAGGTGTCCCACCTCAAATCAAACCTTATGCGTTTTGAAGATAATACTCTTCTTCCTCAGGGGTAATGGAACTAAATGATATATATATATATATATATATATATATATATATATATATATATATATATAAAAACACATTATATACACATGTGCACAGTATAGTCCAAACCCTGAAGCTCATATAGGTTTATTATTAATGTTTTTTTTTTTGTTCTTTATTTAAACATTGGTCATTGTGAACAAAGCCAGAGCTGATAGTCAGACGAGTCGGGTCAGGAACCAAAGCGAGTAGTCAGACGAGCATGGGTCAGGAACACGAAGATCAGTGAAGTCAGGAACAATCAAGGGAATAAGAACCAGAAGGGATGTCAAACAAGCCAGGTTATACACAGAGTCAGAAACACAGGAAGTCACAGAGAGATCAGAGGCTATGCAAGGGCAATGGCAAACAGGACTGAGGCAGTTAAATAGGAAGTGATGACATAATCATTCTGAGACTGTAACCTGTCTCTCTCTGATGATATTCGCCAGTTTGGCCATAAGAGGGAGCCTGGGAGTAGTGAGCAGTGTTACATACTCTGCTACAGGCAAGGAGAAAACACAGGTCAGTCTAAAAATGGCAGCCAAGATAAAAGGCTGCAAATAACTTTTGAAGTCAGGGTAAAAACCTGACAGTATCCTCCCTCCGCGACCCCTCCCACATGGGAGAACAAAAGGCTTATAGGGGAAAAGGGCATGGAAGGCACAGAGGAGGGTGGGAGCATGAACTTTAGAGGAGGGAACCCATGAACGCTCCTCTGTAACGTAACCCCTGCAGTGAAACAAATACTGTACACAACCTCTGGACATATGAGAGTCAATAATACTGCTGACCTCATATTTTTTTATTGTTGTCAATAGAAATAGGACAGGGCGAGGCAACACAGTGGTGAACCGATTGCAAACCAATGGTTTCAAGAGGTAGACATGAAAAACATTAGAGATGCACATTGCTGAAGGAAGGTGAAGAGCATAGGCAACCAGATTAACCGTTGGAGAATTCAAAAAGGCCTAACATAATGGGGAGACAGTTTATTGGAAGGCACACGAAGATTCAAGTTGTGGGAGGACAGCCAAACTCTCCCCAACCTGGTAGATAGGCGTGGGTAGATGCCTACAGTCAGTCTGGAACTTTTGGCTCTGCAATGACTAATGAAGGCAATCCTGAATCTGCACCCAATTGGAACCAAGTTCTCAGAGATGCTCCTCCAAAGCCGAAATACCTTGAGACATGAACAAATCGGGCAACAAGGAAGGTTGAAACCCATAGGTCGCCATGAACGGCGACAACTGGGAGGAAGCATTTATAGTTCTATTACAAGGTTAACAAGTCAGACCAGTTATTGTGTTGATCTGAGAAATAGCAACGGAGGAACTGTTCCAGAGCTTGGTTAGACCATTCCGCAGCCCCATTGGATTGAGGGTGATAGGCACAAAAGGAGCCCCAAAATCTCCTTGGGTAACCCATGTAAACATAAGTCCTCCCGGGCAAAAATTGAAGCAAGCTCCTGAGCGGTAGGCAGCTTCTTCAAGGGAATGCAATGTGACATTTTAGAAAAAACAGTCTACAACCATCAGGATAACAGTATTGCCATTGGAAACAGAAAGGTCGACAATGAAGTCCATGGATAGATGTGTCCAAGGACGCTCACAATTGGCAATAGGTTGGAGAAGACCCACAGGAAGATGTGGAGGAGTCTTATTCTGCGCACAGACTGAGCAGGAGTGAACATACGCAGCAACATCAGAATGATGACTTGGCCACCAGAATTGTCGACTGACAGTCCAAATCTTTTGGATCTTGCCCGGATGACCTGCGGCTTTAGGATAATGGTAAGTGTGCAATAGTTTGGTGCAAAGATTCTCAGGTACAAAGCACTTGCCACTATGTTTCTCTGGAGGAGTATTGGTTTGTACAGCTAGGATTGCTGCTCCCAAGGGAGAAGTCAAATTGGTAGGTATGGTGGAAAAAATATGATCAGGAGATATAACTGGAGTGGGTACAGACTCCTCCTTGGACAGAGGCAAAAATTGCTGAGATAGAGCATCAGCCCTAACATTCTTACTACCAAGCAGGTAGGAGACCACATAGTTGAACCAAGACAAAAATAGCGCCCATCTGTCCTGTCAGGGCGACAGACGTTTAGCTTCAGATAGGTAAATCAAATTCTTGTGGTCAGTGAGGAGGAGCATCGGTATGCTAGTACCTTTGTGAAGGTGCCTCCATTGCTTGAGTGCCAAAATTATGGCCAGCAATTCCCTGTCGCCAATTTCGTAATTGCATTCAGCTGGGGGCAATTTCTTAGAGAAGAAACTACATGGATGCAAGCAACACTTAGGCGTAGGATATTGAGGCAAGAAGGGTGCCTACTCCTGTCTTAGATGCATATACCTCTAGAATGAAAGGCAGAGCAGGGTTAGGATGAGCCAGAACCGGGATGGCAGCAAAGGCAGTTTTAAGACTCTAAAATTGCAGTAGGTGCCCAATGGAGTGGATCATTCTCTTTATTGGTCATATGATAGGTTTGACTAAGGAAGAAAGGTTTTTAATAAACTTTCTAAAAGAAAGCCCAAAAAACGTTGAATAGAGCAAAGACCAACTGGGCGAGGCAACTGCAGAACTGCAGATAACTTGTCAGGATCCATGGAGAACCCTGCAATGGAAATTACTTAACCTAGGAAGGTGACTTGAGTTTGATGGAACTCACATTTCTTGAGTTTGCAAAACAGGCCATTCTCACATAGTTTCTGAAGTACACATGTGACATCACAACGATGAGCTTCAAGTGTGAGTGAATGTATGAGGATGTTGTCTAATTACACCACAACGCACTGTTGCAACATATCTTGTAGGACATCGTTAATAAATTCATGGAGAACAGCAGGAGCATTGCATAGGCCAAAGTGAATTACAAGATATTCATAATGCCCACTCCTGGTGTTAAATGCTGTTATCCATTTTAAGCTCCTCTCAGATCAAGTTTAGAAAAGTCCGTAGCTCCCTTAAGGTGGTCAAAGAGTTCCGTGATGAGCGGAATCGGGTAAGCATTTTTAATGGTATGACGATAAAGACCCCTATAATCGATACATGGTCTTAACTCACCACCCCTCTTCTTCACGAGGAAGAAGCCAGCCCCTGCTGGAGAGGAGGATTTGCGGATGATCCCCTTGTGATAAGGCATCCACAACATACTCCTCCATGGCTCTATTCTCCACAACAGACAGAGGGTAAACCTGGCCCCCGAGGAGGAATGGCTCCGGGTTGCAAGTCAGTGGTACAATCGTAAGACTGGTGAGGAGGCAACGTACCAGCCAGCACTTTGTCAAAAACATCTTGGAACTCACGGTACTCCTCTGGCAGTCGAGATACTGAAGAAGTGCACAAGACTTTGATTGGTTTCCGGAGACAAGTAGAACTACATTACGGGGACCAAGACAATATTTTGGAACTAAGCCAGTCGAGACTGGGATTGTGCTTTTGAAGCCAGGGATAACCCAGAACAACTGGAAAATTGCGGAGAGGTTATCACCTGGAACTAGAAAGTTTCATAATGGAGAGCAGTTTCATGAGTAATGAGTGCAGGCTGAAGGGGCCTGCTATCGATAGCTTCAATAGCAAGTGGAACGGAAAAACAAGTTTGTACTGGAATGTACTGGAATGGAGTGCTTTGATACAATAGCACTGTCAATAAAATAGACCGCAGCACCGGAGTCTACAAGAGTGTGGGTGACTATGGAGGAGTCCACCCAGGAAAGGACAACCGTGACCAAAGGTTTCTCTTTTTGAGGTTTCGTGAACGAGGATAAACCACCCAAGGTCTTTCCCCAACAGGACCTTAGGTGCGGGGGTTTCCCAGACATATAGGACAAGACTTTAAAAGGTGGCCTTGTAGCCCACAATAGAGGCAGAGCCCCTTCCTTCTCCTAAAGGCCCTCTCTGCCATGGAGATGTGCTTGAATCCCAGCTGCATAGGTCCAGCAGTATCTGGTGTCTCGGGACCAGGAGGCATGGGAGGTGAAGGAGGCATGGGTGGGAACAAAAATGTAGGAGACAACTGGACAGGAGGCTTCCGCAAGCGTTACTTGAAGGAAGGTCCCTCTCTGATTCTGATATCAATTAGGATTATAAAAGACATTAAGACTTCGACAACCTCTGGTAAATCTCTGGCAGCAACCTCGTCTTTAATCGCATCGGAAAGCCCATGAGAGAAGGCGACAACAAGGGCTTCATTGTTCCAACCTACCTCTGCTGCAAGTGTACAGAACATAGCATACTGGGCTACAGATCTCATACCTTGCCGAATGGACATAAGTCGTTTGACAGCAGAGGAGGAGCGAACCGGGACATCAAATACCCTTCAAAAGGAGGCCACACATTCAGGGTAATTATATATCACAGGTTTATTAGTCTCCCACAAGGGATTAGCCCAAGCAAGAAACGAGTCAGAGAGTAATGAGATGAGAAATCCCACCTTAGCTCTGTCAAAGGGAAACGCCTGAGGAAACACCTCAAAGTAAATCAGCCCATCTGGTTAAAAAAATCTCTGCATTGATTAGGATCTCCTCCATATCGCTGGGGTAGAGGTGCAGAACCAGACATGCTCCTGGTAGGACTAGATGCAGCAGCGGTAACAGGAGCAGGAACAGCCATAGGTTGTGGGGCGCTCTGATTCAAGTTGGCAGTGCAATTTAGAAGGGTTTGCAGGGCTAGTGCAAATTGATCCATGCGGTGATCCTGTTCCTCCATTATTGGATTATTAGCACCGTCAGGATTCATGGGCCTTGTGTAATGTCAGGGTACCAGGACGAGAAATGCTAAATTAATCACACCTTTAATAAAAAATAACAAAAAATTATAACAAGTCCGAAAGCCAAATGACAAGACAGGTGTCAAAGCCAGAGCGGATAGTCAGGCGAGCCATATTAGGAACCAAAGCGAGTAGTCAGATGACCTGGGGTCAGGAACACGAAGGGACGTCAAACAAGCTAGGTTATACACAGAGTCAGGAAAACAGGAACTCATAGAGAGGTCAGAGACAACACAAAGGCAATGGCAAACAGGACAGTTAAAAGACATCATCATGACATCATTATTCTGGGACTGCAACCTGTCTCTCTCTGATGATGTTCTCCAGTTTGGCCATAAGAGGGATCCTGGGAGTAGTGAGTAGCATTATACACAGGTGAGTTTAAAAACGGCACCCAAGATAAAAAGCTGCAAATAACTTTTGAAGTCAGGGTGAAACCCTGACAGGTATATGGCAAAGTGTCTGGAAAGGACTCCAACGTTTATGTATATATATATACATATATATATATATATATATATATATATTCTCACCGGCCACTTTATTAGGTACACCTTGCTAGTCCCGGGTTAAACCTCTTTTGCCTTCAGAACTGCCTTAATTCTTCGTGGCATAGATTCAACAAGGTGTTGGAAACATTCCTCAGACATTTTGGTCCATATTGACATGATAGCATCACGCAGTTGCTGCAGATTTTTCAGCTGCACACCCATGATGCGAATCTCCCGTTCCACCACATCCCAAAGGTGCCCTATTGGATTGAGATCTGGTGACTGTGGAGGCCATTGGAGTACAGTGAACTCATTGTCATGTTTAAGAAACCAGTTTGAGATGATTTGAGGTTTGTGACATGGTGCATTATCCTGCTGGAAGTAGCCATCAGAAGATGGGTACACTGTAGTCATAATGGGATGGACATGGTCAGCAACAATACTCAGATAGGCCGTGGTGTTTAAACAATGCTCAATTGGTATTAAGGGGCCCAAAGCGTGCCAAGAAAATATCCCCCACACCAATAGACCACTACCAGCCTGAACCGTTGATACATGGCAGGATGGATCCATGCTTTCATGTTGTTTATGCCAAATTTTTACCCTACTATCTGAATGTTGCAGCTGAAATCGAGACTCATCAGACCAGGCAAAGTTTTTCCAATCTTCAATTGTCCAGTTTTGGTAAGCCTGTTCGAATGTAGCTTTAGTTTCCTGTTCTTAGCTGACAGGAGTGGCACCCGGTGTGGTCGTTTGCTGCTGTAGCCCGTCTGCTTCAAGTTTCGACGTGTTGTGCGTTCAGAGATGATATTCTGCATACCTTGGTTGTAACGAGTGGTTATTTGAGTTACTGTTATCTTTTTATTATCTTGAACCAGTCTGCCCATTTTTCTCTGACATCTGACATCAACAAGGCATTTTCATCCACACAACTGCTGCTCACTGGTTATATTTTTTTCCCGAACTATTCTCTATAAACCCTAGAGATAGTTGTGTGTGAAAATCCCAGTAGATCAGCAGTTTTTTAAATACTCAGACCAGCCCATCTGGCACCAACAACCATGCCACTTTCAAAGTCACTTAAATCCCCTTTCTTCCCCATTCTGATGCTCAGTTTGAACTTCAGCAAGTCGCCTTCCCCATGTCTAGATGCCTAAATGCATTGAGTTGCTGCCATGTGATTGGCTGATTAGCAATTTGTGTTACCAAGCAATTGAACAGGTATACCTAATAGTGGCCGGTGAGTGTATATCATATATCATATACAGTATATGTAGCATGCTGGACAAATGAATATATGATGGAAGGGTTATAGCTGCCTCAGTACAGTAGATATTGACGCCTATACTATTTTAAGAAATCAAGGGCGAGATTACATATATGGCGTAAGTTTCAGTGCAATTGCTGAAACCCCTGTTGCCCATAAGTTCACCTCGCACATCGGGTGAATCAAATATACGGCGCCGGCAGATCATATACTGCCATAAGTCGAACATATCGGCGATGTTCAGAAATGTGCGGAAATACCCATATCTGGCGTTGCGGATGACTTAAGGCAGTATATGATCTGCCGGCACCTAAGTAAAAGGCAAAAAAAGTTTAAATTGCACGTAAAAATCTAACCCGCCTCCAAAAAATTAAATAATCAAAACCCCTATTTCCGCTATCCTCCCACATCGCAAATACTAATACAAGTATTAACCCTTAAACCACAACACCCTACATCGCAATCTACCTAATAAAGTTATTAACCCCTATTCCACCAACCTCCCACAACCCAAAGTACCTAATTACATGATTAACCCCTAATCCGCCAACCCCCCACAACACAAAGTACCTAATTACACTATTAACCCCTAATCCGCCAAACCCCCCACAACGCAAAGTACCTAATTACCCTATTAACCCCTAATCCGCCAACCCCCTACAACGCAAACCACTTTAAAAACCTATTAACCTCTAAACTTCCAACCCCCAACAACGCAAAGTACCTAATTAACCTATTAACCCCTAAACCGCGCCAACGCAAACTACCTAATTAACCTATTAACTTCTAAACCGCCAACCACCCACAATGCAAACGACTTAATTACCCTATTAACCCCTAAACTGCCAACACCCACAACGCAAAGTATTAAACTAATAACTATGCCCCCTAACCCAACACCCCCTAAGTTAACCACAATTACAATACACTAACATAAAATAAAAAAATACTAACTACATTAAAAAATAATAAACATTTACAAAAAAAACTAAATTATTTTGAAAACCCTAACATTGCTGAAAATAAAAAACTTACCCTACAGTACACTTAAAAAAAAACCTAGAATTACAAAAAATAAAAAAGCTAAATTTACAAAAAAATAACAAACAAACAGCTAGATTACAAGTTTTGCGTTATGAGTGAAAAAGCATTGTTATGCTTCATAACGATGCTTTTTCCCTAACGCCGCTATTACAAGTCTTGTAGGTATAGGACTTCCATAGCGCCGGTATTACGAGTTTGCCTGAGAGGCCAAAAAGTGAGCGGTACACTCTATAAACACAAGATCTGTACCGCCATCTAAAGTCAGTAGTTATGAGTTTTACGTTACAAAGCTGTAGCATAAAACTCATAACTAAAGTGTTAAAAAGTACACTAACACCCATAAACTACCTATTAACCCCTAAACCAGGGCCCTCCCGCATCGAAAACACTAAAATAAATTTATTAACCCCTAATATGCCGCTCCCGACATCACCGCCACTTAAAAAAATTATTAACCCCTATTCCGCCGCTCCCCGACATCGTCGCCACTATAATGAACTTATTAACCCCTAAACTGCCGCCCTCCCGCATCGCAAACACTACTTAAATATTATTAACCCCTAATCTGCTGTCCGCCCACACCGTCGCTATAATAAACCAATTAACCACTAAACCTCAAGCCCCCCACAACGAAATATACTAAATTAAACTATTAACCCCTAAACCTCTGGCATCCCACATCACTACATAAATATATTAACCCCTGAACCTAACCCTAACATAACCCTAAGCATAAGTCTAACCCTAACACCCCCTAACTTAAATATAATTAAAATAAATCTAAATAAACCTTAAAACTAAATACTTACTTACCTGTAAAATAAACCTAAGCGAGCTACATTATAACTAATAGTTATATTGTAGTATCTTAGGTTTTATTTTTATTTCACAGCTAAGTTTGTATTTATTTTAACTAGGTAGACCAGTTAGTAAATAGTTATTAACTATTTACTAACTACCTAGTTAAAATAAATTCAAATTTACCTGTAAAATAAAACCTAACCTGCCTTACACTAAAACCTAACATTACAATCAAATCAAATAAATTAAATTAATCAAATACAATGATCTAAATTCCAAAAATTCAAACCACTAAATTACACAAAATAAAAAACGAAATTATCCAAAAAATAAAACCAATTACTCCTAATCTAATAGCCCTATCAAAATAAAAAAGCCCCCCAAAATAATAAAACCCCTAGCCTACACTAAACTGCCAATGGCCCTTAAAAGTGCCTTTTGTGAGGCATTGCCCCAAAGAAATCAGCTCTTTTACCTGTAAAAAAAAATACAAACACCCCCCAACCGTAAAACCCACCACCCAACCAACCCCCCCAAATAAAAACCTATCTAAATAAACCTAAGCCAATAGGATTGAACTTGCATTCTATTGGCTATTCCAATCAGCCAATAGAATGCGAGCTCAATCCTATTGGCTGATTGGAACAGCCAATAGGATTAAAGCTTAATCCTATTGGCTGATTGGATCAGCCAATAGGATTTTTTCCCCTTTAATTCCTATTGGCTGATAGAATTCTATCAGCCAATCGGTATGTAAGGGACGCCATCTTGGATGACGTCACTTAAAGTGTGTTTGGATGAAGACTTCTGCCAGCTTCGATGAGGACTTCTGCCCGCTTGGATGAGGACTTCGCCGGCTGGATGAGGATGGATGTCTTTTCTTCGAAAACTGTAAGTGGATCGTCAGGGGTTAGTGTTAGGTTTTTTAAGAGTTTATTGGGTGGGTTTTATTTTTAGCTTAGGGTTTGGGCACCGTAAAAGAGCTAAATGCCCTTTTAAGGGCAATGCCCATCCAAATACCCTTTTCAGGGCAATGGTTAGCTTAGGTTTATTTAGATAGAGTTTTTTTGGGGGGGTTTGGTTGTGTGGGTGGTGGGTTTTACTGTTGGGGGGTTGTTTGTATTTTTTATTGCAATTTAAAAGAGCTGATTTCTTTGTTGCAATGCCCTGCAAAAGACCCTTTTAAGGGCTATTGGCAGTTTAGTGTAGGCTAGTGGTTTTATTATTTTGGGGGACTTTTTTATTTTGATAGGGTTATTAGATTAGGAGTAATTCTGTTTTTTTTGTTGATAATTTCGTTTTTTATTTTGTGTAATTTAGTGTTTTGTTTTTTTGTAATTTAGATAATTGTATTTGATTAATTTAATTTATTTGATTTGATTGTAATGTTTTAGTGTAAGGCAATTTAGGTTTTATTTTACAGGTAAATTTGTATTTATTTTAACTAGGTAGTTAGTAAATAGTTAATAACAGTTTACTAACTAGTCTACCTAGTTAAAATAAATACAAACTTAGCTGTGAAATAAAAATAAAACCTAAGATAGCTAGAATATAACTATTAGTTCTACATGGAGTGCAGAATTATTAGGCAAATGAGTATTTTGACCACATCATCCTCTTTATGCATGTTGTCTTACTCCAAGCTGTATAGGCTCGAAAGCCTACTACCAATTAAGCATATTAGGTGATGTGCATCTCTGTAATGAGAAGGGGTGTGGTCTAATGACATCAACACCCTATATCAGGTGTGCATAATTATTAGGCAACTTCCTTTCCTTTGGCAAAATGGGTCAAAAGAAGGACTTGACAGGCTCAGAAAAGTCAAAAATAGTGAGATATCTTGCAGAGGGATGCAGCACTCTTAAAATTGCAAAGCTTCTTAAGCGTGATCATCGAACAATCAAGCGTTTCATTCAAAATAGTCAACAGGGTCGCAAGAAGCGTGTGGAAAAACCAAGGCGCAAAATAACTGCCCATGAACTGAGAAAAGTCAAGCGTGCAGCTGCCAAGATGCCACTTGCCACCAGTTTGGCCATATTTCAGAGCTGCAACATCACTGGAGTGCCCAAAAGCACAAGGTGTGCAATACTCAGAGACATGGCCAAGGTAAGAAAGGCTGAAAGACGACCACCACTGAACAAGACACACAAGCTGAAACGTCAAGACTGGGCCTAGAAAATCTCAAGACTGATTTTTCTAAGGTTTTATGGACTGATGAAATGAGAGTGAGTCTTGATGGGCCAGATGGATGGGCCCGTGGCTGGATTGGTAAAGGGCAGAGAGCTCCAGTCCGACTGAGACGCCAGCAAGGTGGAGGTGGAGTACTGGTTTGGGCTGGTATCATCAAAGATGAGCTTGTGGGGCCTTTTCGGGTTGAGGATGGAGTCAAGCTCAACTCCCAGTCCTACTGCCAGTTTCTGGAAGACACCTTCTTCAAGCAGTGGTACAGGAAGAAGTCTGCATCCTTCAAGAAAAACATGATTTTCATGCAGGACAATGCTCCATGACACGCGTCCAAGTACTCCACAGCGTGGCTGGCAAAAAGGGTATAAAAGAAGAAAATCTAATGACATGGCCTCCTTGTTCACCTGATCTGAACCCCATTGAGAACCTGTGGTCCATCATCAAATGTGAGATTTACAAGGAGGGAAAATAGTACACCTCTCTGAACAGTGTCTGGGAGGCTGTGGTTGCTGCTGCACGCAATGTTGATGGTGAACAGATCAAAACACTGACAGAATCCATGGATGGCAGGCTTTTGAGTGTCCTTGCAAAGAAAGGTGGCTATATTGGTCATTGATTTGTTTTTGTTTTGTTTTTGAATGTCAGAAATGTATATTTGTGAATGTTGAGATGTTATATTGGTTTCACTGGTAAAAATAAATAATTGAAATGGGTATATATTTGTTTTTTGTTAAGTTGCCTAATAATTATGCACAGTAATAGTCACCTGCACACACAGATATCCCCCTAAAATAGCTATAACTAAAAACAAACTAAAAACTACTTCCAAAACTATTCAGCTTTGATATTAATGAGTTTTTTGGGTTCATTGAGAACATGGTTGTTGTTCAATAATAAAATTAATCCTCAAAAATACAACTTGCCTAATAATTCTGCACTCCCTGTATTGTAGCTAGCTTAGGTTTTATTTTACAGGTAAGTAAGTATTTAGTTTTAAATAGGTATTATCTAGGTAATAATTGTAAGGTTTATTTAGATTTATTTTAATTATATTTAAGTTAGGGGGTCTTAGGGTTAGGGTTAGACTTATGCTTAGGGTTACGTTAGGGTTATGGTTAGGTTTAGGGGTTAATATATTTATGTAGTGTTTGTGATGTGGGAGGCCAGAGGTTTAGGGGCAGAAGATTAGGGGTTAATAAGTGTAGGTAGGTGGCGGCAATGTTAGGGGCAGCAGATTAGGGGTTAATAACTTTATTTAGTTTGCGGCGATGTCGAGGGTGGCAGATTAGGGGTTAATTGTAATGTAGGTGGCGGGGATGTTAGGGGCGGCAGATTAGGGGTGTTTAGACATGGTTGTTATGTTAGGGTGTTAGGTTTAAACATAACTTTTTCTTTCCCCATAGACATCAATGGGTCTGCGTTACGGAGCTTTTGTTTCCGCAATCGCAGGTGTTAGGCTTTTTTTTTTGCCGGCTCTCCCCATTGATGTCTATGGGGAAATTGTGCACGCGCACGTCAAAGCAGCGCTTGTATTTTGGTGCGGTATGGAGCTCACAGCCACCGTATTGCCTGCACAAGCCTGCTTTTTACAAACTTGTAATAGCAGCGCTATAGGGAGGTGAAATAACGCCACTTTTGTGGCGGTCGTTAATTTCCCTATAACGCTCAAAACTCAGCTCTTTCACCCACAAAAATAGAAAGTCCCCCCTAACAGTTCAACACCCAACCTCCCAAAATAAAAATGACCTAACTAAAAAAAAACGAATCTACCTATTGCCTCTAAAGGGGCATTTGTATGGACATTGCCCTTAAAAGGGCAATCAGCTCTTTTAGTGCCCATGAAAATAAAAAAAATCCATAATCTAAAAAAACACCCACATTTAAAAAAAAAAAAACTAACACCAACCCCAAAAATTGTACTCACCATTCCTAAAGTCCGAACATCAATCTTCTTCCAGGCAGAGCAAAGTCTTCATCCAGGCCGGAATGTCTTCTTCCAGCGTGGGACCATCTTCAATCTTTATCCCGGTGGCACGGTGGCGGAGATGGATCGGCAGTGGTGCGGCCATCCGACATGGAGGTCTTCTTTATGCGATCGTCCGCCACACACTGAAGATTGAATGCGAGGTACCCCTTTTATATTGGGGTACCTTACACTCCTATTGGCTGATTTGAATTTTTCATCAAATAGGAATGCAAGGTACCCATACAAATGCCCCTTTAGGGGCAATGGGTAGATAAGGATTTTTTTTAATTAGGTCTTTTTTATTTTGGGTGGTTGTACTGTTTGGGGGGACTTTGTATTTTTTTTTCCCAAAAAGAGCTAATTTCTTTAATTTTTTTTCTTCATTTTTTGTAAATGTTTATTATTTTTAGATGTAGTTAGTATTTTTTATTGTATGTTAGTGTATTTTAATTGTGGTTAACTTAGGGGGTGTTAGGTTAGGGGGCTTAGTTATTAGATTAATACTTTGCGTTGTTGGGGTTGGCGGTTTAGGGGTTAATAGTGTAATTAGGTACTTTGTGTTGATGGGGGTTGGCGGGTATAGAGTTTAATAAGTTTATATAGTGGTTTGCGTTGTGTGGGGTTGGCGGATTAGGAGTTAATAGGTACTTTGCGTTGTAGGGATTTAGGGGTTAATAGTGTAATTAGGTACGTTGTGTTGTGGGGTTGGCGGATTAGGGGTTAATAACTTTATTTGGTACTTTGCAATGTGAAGGTTGGCAGATTAGGGGTTAATACATTTTATTAATTATTGCGGGGGGGGGGTGGCAGATTAGAGTGGATATAGCGCATACATGGTTTCTAGGGAGTTACTGTACTTTCATAGTCAGCACAAGGAGTAAAATGTCTCCATTCTCGGCGAGTAAGTCCTTGTGCTGAATATGTGATACCAACTACCGACGCTGGTTCTATGTTAGTTTATGGGAGTAAAAACAGCGGGCGACGGGTGAAATATACGCGTGTAACTTTTATGCAGCGCCGTATATGTGATCGCTAGATTCGACTAACAATAGGCGACTCCGGCTTTTGCGGCCGACGCCGCATATGTGATCAGGCCCCTATTTTTTTTTTATATTTTTTCTAGCATTAAGCTTTTATA
This sequence comes from Bombina bombina, assembly GCF_027579735.1. Taxonomy (NCBI): domain Eukaryota; kingdom Metazoa; phylum Chordata; class Amphibia; order Anura; family Bombinatoridae; genus Bombina; species Bombina bombina. Next base: position 496,780,581 of record NC_069501.1, on the reverse strand, counting down.
TATAGAAGTGTTCAATATTGCTATGGAGACAAGATGTAATTCTCTAGGTTAGCAACATTTTTACTTTAAACATGGAGCTGTGTTTAGGTGCCAAAGAAAATGGCATCTGCTTTTAATAAGTAACTTGATGTCAACTAATATCCCCAGATAGGATGTCTTGTTTGTGCATCGACTGGCATATACTTGTCTCCATGGTTACATGTAATTTGTTTACATTGGATGGCGCATAATGGTGACAAGGAGCATATATGCCCCAATTTTCCTAATTGAATTAAAATATTACTTAAAGGGACAGTCTACACCTTACCTTGTCATCTTAAAGTGTTACCTTAGATTAAGCTGCAAATAACCTCCTGCACCCTTTCTATATCATGCAGCAGGAACGGTAAAATAGTTATTTTGAAATGAATATTGTTTCTGGCCAGTTTGAAATGGCTGCCAAGCTTCACCCACCGATGACATCACAATCTGGGCTGCATATTGCTTCCAATCACAAAAGGCTCACTAGTTGGATTCAACAGAATATCAATGCTATTCAGCAGAGTGCCTAGATGCAGCCCAGATCGTGAAGGTAATCGCATATAAGTGAGCTAACCCGACATGATAATAAAATAATTTCACATTGGAATGTTCTTCATATAGAAGAATATGTTCTATTTATTCATAAATACATAGTAATACAAATATCTTATGGTAATTTGGTAAAAATATATATCTATACCTATATATAGATGATAATATATAGGTATAGATATATTCAGATATGTATAGGAATATCTATGTATAAATACTTAGAACATATTTTGCTATGTGCAGAACATTGGATTGTGAAATATTTACATTTAATACATATTTAAAACCATTATTAAATATGAATAGTGAATAAATATGTTTTTCATGTTTTTATCTACTTAACTGCAAAGGGCTCCGATGCATATATTGTTTTTACATGTTTCTATGTGTGTATATATGTAAATACATATATACACATATAAATACATATGTACACATATATAGACTTACTGTATGTGTATATACAGTGTATATGTATATGTATCTCTCTCTCTATATATTATATATATATATATATATATATATATATATATATATATATATATATATACATACAGTACATACATACAATTACATATTTAGACATGTATATGTATGTATCTCAATACAATATACATGTATTGACAAAAATGCTTCTAGTGAACATTTTTCTCTGCATGTGCACGTGAAGCATAGCTAGATATTCTCAGTGCACCAACATTTTCATTATTGCAGCTGCTCAGAATGCAAGTGGGGCTTGTATAATGTCAGCAATTAACAAATTGAGTCATTACCAGATAGTACAAGCACCTTAGGCTCTCTGAGCAAGTGCTGTGTTTCAAATGCTGGTGCACGGTGCATACTTAAATACACTTTTTAAACAGCTATAGCTTTTATTAGAAGCATTTTTGCTAATGCATGCATATTACAAAAATGTTTATTTTCAAAACTGAAATGCATTCATGTGGATTCCAATTTTGGCTGGAATGTCCCTTTGCCTTTTTTTTTTTCTAACACCTAAGACCTCATATCTTTGAGTCCTTATAACTTTTTTATTCAATATTTTTTATAAATAAGTGAGTGTAATTGTACTTTGTAATGTATTTTTGATGTGTTTTGTGAGACTTTTTTCTTTGCTCTGAGGAGTTGCTAACCCGACGAGCGTTAACTTGAACTGCACATTTGCTTTCAACTTGTAATACCAGCGCAATTCTACCTGCGCACAAAAGATCATGAAAACACAATATCGATTGGGTGCAAATGTTTGCGCTCCACTTGTAATCTGGCTCAAAATGAGTACCACTGTAAAGGTAACACAAAAACTCCTCTAAAGCTTGTGACCCTTGCAAATGGATTATAGAAGCTGTTTTTTTCTTGAGCTAAGTAATTGTTTTATGCTTTAAAATATATATTTTCTAAATTATCCTTAAGATTTGTAAGGACTTTTACATTCCTTTATATTCAGTGTAACTTTGTATTGCTATAATACACGTCTCTTCCATTAGCTAGTGAAGTTTCTCTACAAGGCTTGCTCCCTTCTAATGGCATCATATGAGAGCAATTATATGAAATATTAACAAGCATTTTACTTTAAGCATGGAGGCTGGGACATAGATAGAAATAGGGAAATAAGTAAAATATACAGATGGGTTTAAAAATATTTTTTTTTATTTTACGTGACAGGAAAAAAGACTAATTAATTAATATTGTAAATAGACTAGATAGAGATAGATAGATAGATTAGATTACAGACAGTAGGCATGTTCATTCGAATACTTAATCATCCGAATATTGACCCATTCATCTTCGTTAAGTAGTAAGTTGCCTTTGTTAGGGGGAAACATATTTCATTTAAGTTGAACCCTTTGTGTGCAGAATCAGTTATTTTCTTGCAGTTAGTGCATCACACTGGCTACACATTTATATTGCAGTGGGGGCATAGCTGGACTGGTAGGTAGGTCTCCTATCTTATTGGGGGGGGGTGTGTGGAAGTTTTAATCTAAGTTTAACCCAATGGCCTCTATTTAACAAGCTCCGTAAGGAGCTTAATGGCCCCTGTTTCTGGCAAGTCTTCAGACACGCCAGAAACAGCAGTTATGAAGCAGCGGTCACAAAGACCGCTGCTCCATAACGCTGTCCACTTGCTCTGAGCAGGCGGACAGACATCGCCAGAAATCAACCCGATCGAGTACGATCGGGTTGATTGACACCCCCCTGCTGGAGGCTGCGAGTCTGCAGGGTGCAGCGTTGCACCAGCAGCTCTTGTGAGCTACTGGTGCAATGCTGAATACGGCGAGCGTATTGCTCTCTGCATTCAGCGAGGTCTGGCGGACCTGATCCGCACTGTCGGATCAGGTCCGTCAGACCTTGTTAAATAGAGGCCTTTGTGTCCAGAATGAGTTATTTTTCTTGCAGTTAGTGCATCATACTGGCTGAACATTAATAAAGCAGTGGGGGCATAGCTGGGAGTGGTAAGTAGATTTCCTGCCTTTGTTGGGGGGGTATCTGAGTTTAACCCTTTGTATGCAGAATATGTTATTTGTCTTGCAGTTAATGCATCACACTGGCTGCACAATTATATTGCAGTGGGAGCCACGTTGTTACTGGTTGGTAGGTACCCTGCCTTTGTTGGGGGAAAAAAGTTTTAATTTAAGTTCAACCCTTTGTGTGCAGAATCATTTATTTTCTTGCAGTGAGTGCACACTACTATATAAAAAAATTTTACTATTAGAGATATTATATAAATATTACTAGTATAACCATGGCTACTTGGCAGTTTGCTAAAGGCTCTCTACAGAACCTATTGGTAGTAGTTACATAGCATACCTTTTCCTTGGGTTGTAAAATATATATAACAACAACAATAATTAATAACAATCATTTCTCAGTGGCTGGTTATATTGCACACAATGCACGTCTGTATCAGTGTTACATATATTGTAGTACAGTGTAAACCTCATCTAATGGAAACCATTACTGCTATTGCAGTGGGGGTACCAACCCCCCAAAAATCACTGTAGCTAGTAATATATAATTATGTTATTCTGTCATTAAATTGTTAGTCGGTCAGAGTGTGCTATATTTCCAGCTTCTGCCACCACCACGAGTAGTAAAAGCACTGTCACTACCAGTGCAGAGTCCGTGTCTGCTTCTACTTGTCTAATGATCAAAAGTGTTCACAGAGTCAGATATAATTTGCAAGGCCAATGTCTGCTCCTTCGGCTCAAGCATCTAGAGGAGCAGCATCTACTGTAGCATGTGTTCCCATTTCCATTACTGGGCTAAAAAGAAACTGCACCCAGGTGGTAAATCGCCATAGAACAGGCTAACAATGGTATTGAGCTGGTTGTTCGTTCCTGTGAGTGTGCTTCTCTAAGTATGTATTTAGTCTCCCTTAGGGAAAAAGGGGCAACCAGACGTGGATTCCTTGCTCAGCGTGCTTAGAGGAATATGGATACACCTCACTGACGAGGCCCAATGAAAGTCGAAATGATCGTCTGGGTTTGCTGTGTTCCTTGTTCAGAGAGGAATTGCCTGGTATTTTGGTGCTGTACTGACCTTAATAGGCGGGATCAGACTGATATACTACAGGAAAGTTCTACTCTGTGAAAAGCATAACTGGGCTAAAAAGAAGCTGCACCAAGGTGGTAAATCGCCATACAGTAACAGGCTAAAAATGGTATTGAGCTGGTTGTTCGTTCCTGTGAGTGCGCTTCTCTCTGTATGTATTTAGTCTTCCCATGTCCACCAGCAGTCAGAATTAAAAAGTAAGATTGTACAGAAAGATTGTAGTTTTGAGAAGAGAAAGGATAGAATGGGGATGGAGAAAATAGGGTCATGGGAAAAGGTGGTACTAGTGAATAATTGATATTCCTGTAATTATGAAATACTTTTCATTTCAATTAATTATTTGAATACTCTTTCTAAAAAAAATTCTATTTCCTGTATGTTCTCGTATCCCAGTTAGCTCTGAATTAATTGTTGGCATTTCCTCGCAGTGCCATTCCCCCCAACTTTGCTGCACACATTGGAACAGCCCAATTTGGTTCAGGTCTCCATTTTCCCTTCTTACCCTACTTACAGACAGACAGCTTGGCACATGTAGGTGACAAAATACTGTTACAAAAAAATGACAGATCAAATTGATAAATGTTCAGCACCCCATAATAAACAATAACCCACACACAATAAACTATATTGGTTATTGTAACAGATACCAGGCTGCCAAGGCCACTACCTCTCCTATTTGGATTGTTGTGTTTCCCACCAGTTCCCCTTTTGTGTGTTACAATGATTGAACTTTGTCCTGAAAGAGCTGATCGCTACCCCGTTTGGTCCCTTCCTGCCTTGCTGAGTCCCAGACGGAATCTTATGGAACTACTCGCTGGCTGGGATCGCTAGAGATTTCCGCTGGTCTTTAACCTAGGTCGCTCCCAAAGCCCGTTGCCCAAGAGCTCCGCTGTTTTGGGGACTTGTCATACCTTTGATGGGCATGGGTTAGGGTGATTACTAAGATGGAGCTCACTATGGAACCTGGGGTTATGACACCCCCTCCCACCTCAGACTATTCCTGAGTACCCTTTGCCAGGCTACCACTCCAGCCCCCAGCCATGGATCATGCCGCTTTTTGGACTGGGATATCTAGGGGCCCAGAGCTCTCCAACGGTACACTGGAATAGCCGCCACTCCCAGGGGCAGATTCCTACTCTTGAACCTGTCTACAGACCAGAAAACAGGGATGCCTTTCTAGGGTGCGTTCAGGACCTATCCTCCTTAGGAGTTGTTGTCCTGGTGCCTATCTAAGAAAGAGGTTTGGGGTTTTATTCAAACCTTTTCGTGGTCCTAAAGGAGGGAACTTTCCGCCCAATTCTGGACCTAAAGTGCTTAAACAAAATTCTCAGTGTCCCTTCCTTCAAGATAGAGACGATAAGGTCTATCCTTCGTTTAGTTCAGGGAGGCCAGTTTATGACCACTATAGATCTGAAGGATACTTATCTTCATGTTCCTATCCACAGGGAACACTTTCAGTTCCTGAGGTTTGCATTCCTGGACCAGCACTTCCAGTTCATTGCCCTTCAATTTGGCCTAGCCATTACCAGAACTCAGGGTATTACAGTAACCCCACACTTGGATGATATTCTGGTGCAAGCACCATCTTGTCGTCTTATGGAAGAATACTCAGAGCCCTAATCAGTCTTCTTCTATCACATGGATGGAAGATAAACTTGGAAAATAATTCTCTTATCCCAAGTACCAGGGGGGAATTCCTGGGTGCTTTAATAGACTCCATATCCATAAGGATATTTTTAACAGACCAGAGACGTTGCAAGCTAACATTGGCATGTCTTGCCCTCTGGACCTCCTTGAGTCCTTCTGTGGCTCAGTGTATGGAGGTGATTGGTCTCATAGTGTCCTGCATGGACATCATTCCTTTTGCCAGGTTCTGTCTCAGAGCTTTACAACTGTGCATGCTGAGACAGTGGACTGGCGATCATTCTGATCTGTCTCTACAGATTGTATTAGACAGCCCATCGAGAAAATCACTCTCTTGGTGGCTCTGTCCAGATCATCTGTTCCAAGGGACATGCTTCTTAAGACCATCCTGGGAGATTGTGACTACAGACACAAGCCTATCTGGATGGGGAGCTGTTTGGGGTGCCAGGAAGGAACAGAGGTTGTGGACTCCCTCCCGATCAATTTTGGAACTACAGGCAATCTTCAATGCATTGCAGGCTTGGCCTCTTTTGGGTTCATCCCAGTTTATCAGATTCCAATCAGACAACATATCCTCGGTGGCTTACATCAACCATGAACGAGAAGTTCCTTGGCGATGAAAGAAGTATCTCAGATTCTGGAGTGGGCAGAGGTCCACAGCTGTTTGCTGTCATTCCATGTGTGGACAACTGGGAGGCGGATTTTCTCAGCAGGCAAGCCTTCCACCCATGGGAATGGTCTCTCCATCCCAAGGTGTTTGCAGAGATATGCAGCAAATGGGGGATGCCGGAGATAGATCTCATGGCGTCCCATCTCAAAACAAAGCTACCCTAGTACAGGTTGAGGTCGAGGGATCCCCAAGCAGATCTAATAGATCCACTAGCAGTGCCCTGGAGGTTCAAACTCATATATCTTTTTCCTCCATTACCACTTCTTCCTTGAGTGGTGGCCCGGATCAAGCAGAAGCGGGTATCAGTAATCCTGATTGCTCCATCGTGGCCGTGAAGGACGTGTTTCGCAGATCTAGTGGGGACGTCCTCATCTCCTCCGTGGAAGTTACCTTGTCGCAGAGATCTGCTGTTACAAGGTCCATTTGTTCATCAAAATCTAGATTCTCTGAGGCTGACTGCGTGGAGATTGAACACTTAGTCTTAGCAAAGAGAGGTTTCTCTGAGAGTGTCATTGATACTTTTATTCATGCTCATAAACCAGTTACTCGGCGTATCTACCACAAAGGGTGGAGGACCTATTTATTCTGGTGTGAAGAGGGTGGTTTTCCTGGCACAGAGTTAAGGTTGCCAGGATCTTATCTTTTCTCCAAGATGGACTGGAGAAGGGCCTTTCTGCTAGGTCCCTGAGAGGACAGATTTCGTCCCTGTCAGTTTTATTGCACAAGAGGCTGGCTGAACTTCCAGATGTGCTGTCCTTGTTTAGGCTCTGATTATGATCAGACCTGTGTTTAGATCTGGGGCTCCTCATTGGAGCCTAAATCTTGTTCTTCATGTTTTGCAACAGGCTCCGTTTGAGGATCTGCATTACGTTGACATTAAATTGTTATCTTGGAAGGTTCTATTTTTAATGGCTATTGCCTCTGCATGCAGAGTTACTAAGATCTCTTCATGGCGATGTGAGTTCCCTTATCTGATTTTTCATGCAGATAAGGCAGTTTTACGTTCTAAATTAGGTTTTCTTCCTAAGGTTGTGTCAGATCACAGCACCAATCAAGAGATTGTGGTTCCTTCCTTGTGCCCTAATCCTTCTTCATCGAAGGAATGTTTACTTCACCATTTGGATGTGGTTCGCGCCTTGAAGTTCTTTCTTCAGGCTACTAAGGCTACTAACTCCTCTTTGTTTGTTGTCTATTTGGGGAAGCGTAAGGGGCAGAAGGCTACTTTGACTTCCCTATCTGTTTGGTTAAGGAGTGTCATCCACTTAGCTTACAAGACAGCGGGACATCATCCTCCTGATAGGATAACAGCTCATTCAACTAGAGCAGTGGCTTCCTCTTGGGCCTTTAAGAACGAGGCCTCTATGGATTAGATTTGTAAGGTGGCTACCTGGTCCTTCTTACATACTTTTTCTAATTTTTACTAGTTTGATGTTTTTGAAGCAGCTTTTGGTAGAAAAGTTTTGCAGGCTGTGGTGCCCTCAGAATAGGGTTTGCCTCTTTTCCCAACAGTAAGGAATGAAGCCGTGGACTCTCCCAAACTTAGGAAGGAAAACACAATTTATGCTTACCAGATAAATTCCTTTCCTTCCGGATAGGGAGAGTCCACGGCCCAGCCCTTTTTTCTTGTCTAAGTGCTGCCCCCTATTATTTATCTTATTCTTCTGGCACCATTTATAACCTGATATTTCTCCTACTTTTCCTTGTTCCCTAGGTAGAATGACTGGGGTAATGAGGAAGTGGGAGGGATATTTAAGCCTTTGGCTGGGGTGTTTTTGCCTCCTCCTGGTGGCCAGGTGTTGTATTTCCCAACAGTAAGAAATGAAGGTGTGGACTCTCCCTATCCAGAAGGAAAGGAATTTATGGTAAGCATAAATTATGGTAAGCATAAATTATGTTTTTGTAATTTTCCCTATGGGCCTTGCACCCAGGCTTGTCTGGGGTTAACAGCCTGTGACTCTGGAGACAGCACAGCTTCCTGAGAGTGCTATAGCACCCAGGGCTGAGCATGATGCAGGGTCATGGGATGTGTACCCAGTCCAGTCTGAGAGTGCAGTCCCCTTCCGTGTTTTGTATATTTCTAGGGTGATTACATAAGTTTGTGAACCCTGACTTGTTCCCAGTTTGTTTGATTGAGAGCTTGCATTTGTATGGCTGTATTAGGGACCCAGGTTTTGGAAGAGACCTTGACGTGGTACCTGGGCTTGTCCCATTTGGCCAGATGCGGTAACTAACTCTTCCAGTTTTGCTTTTAATCTTAACTGAGAGCCTGTAAGCGAGTGCTGGACTTTCTCTGTGTGTTATATATAAATGTCTATATGTGAGTATAGACAGTATGCACGTATATATATATTAGCCGGTGCACCACCCAGCTGATTTTACTAACCACCCGGCTTAAATTTTAGCAAATATTAAGCTAATATTAGCCAGTACCAAAAATGTTACATTTTAATTTTACAAATGATCTTTAAAGGGACAGTCAACACCAGAAGTTTTGTTGTTTAAAAAGATAGATAATCCCTTTATTACCCATTCCCCAGTTTTGCATAACTAACACAGTTATAATAATATACTTTTTACCTCTGTGATTAACATGTATCTTAGCATCTTCTGACCCCCTGATCACTTGACATTTTATTTATTATCTATTGACTAGCCAATTAGTGCAGTGTCTGCCACAAGCCACGGGCATGATCACAATGTTATCTGTATGGCTGACATGAACTAGCTCTCCCCTGTTGTGAAAAGCAAATAAAAAAGCATGTGATAAGAGGCGGCCTTCAAGGGCTTAGAAATGATCATACGAGCCTTCCTAGGTTTAGCTTTCAACTAAGAATACCAACAAAGCAAAATTGGTGATAATGTAAATTGGAAGGTTTTTTAAAATTACATGCCCTTTTTGAAACATGAAAGTTTTTTTGATCTTGACTTATTAAAATGATGAAATTAAAGGGACAGTCTACCATAGAATTGTTATTGTTTTAAAGATACATACAGGTAGCCCTCAATTTACGCCGGGGTTAGGTTCCAGAAGGAATGGTTGTAAATCGAAACCGTTGTAAATTGAAACCCAGTTTATAATGTAAGTCAATGGGAAGTGAGGGAGTTAGGTTCCAGGCCCCTCTCAAAATTGTCATAAGTAACACCTAATACATTATTTGTAAAGCTTTTAAATTAAGACTTTAAATGCTAAACAGCATTATAAACCTAATAAAATAATCACACAACACATAATATATAATTAAACTAAGTTAAATGAACAAAAACGTTTGCTAAACAGCATTATAAACCTAATAAAATAATCACACAACACAGACTTCACTTGCATTTTTCTGCAAACAGTTCTTTCTATGCATTCCAATCTGGACTGATTTATAGACAGAAAGATCTTGTTCCTTTGAAATCTGCTCAATAGCTCAGGTTTGGTTCAACTGATTAATTTCAGCTTGCTTGGCTTTGCTGCAACACAAGCGGACAGCTCCACCTACTGGCTATTTTAATAAATGCACTGCTTCTCAATGCTTTTCAATAGCGGTCACATGACTGGAAAAAAAGGTTGTTATTCTGAAACGGTGTAAATTGAACCATTGTAAAACGAGGGCCACCTGTAATCCCTTTATTACCCATTCCCCAGTTTTGCATAACCAACACAGTTATATTAATGTACTTTTTACCTCTGTGATTACCTTGTATCTAAGTCTCTGTAGACTTGCTCCTGGTCACATGACTGTGACTGTATATTATCTATTGTCTTGCAGTTAGCCACTTTCTGTGCCTGAACACAGTGTTATCTATATGGCCCATGTGTACTTTCTGTTTCTTTGTGTTGAAAAGAGATTTAAAAAGCATGTGATAAGAGGCTGCCCTCAAAGGCTTAGAAATTAGCATATGAGCCTACCTATATTTAGTTTCAACTAAGAATACCAAGAGAAAAAAGCAAATTTGATGATAAAATTAAATTGGAAAGTTGAATAAAATTAAAAGTCCTATCTGAATAATGAAAGTTTAAAGGGACACTGGACCCACATTTTTTCTTTTGTAATTCAGAAAGAGCATGCAATTTTATGCAACTTTCTAATTTACTCCTATTATCAATTTTCTTCGTTCTCTTGCTATCATTATTTGAAAAAGAAGGCATCTAAGCACTTTTTTATTGGTGGATGAATTTATCCACCAATCAGCAAGGACAACCCAGGTTGTTCACCAAAAATGGGCCGGCATCTAAACTTACATTCTTGCATTACAAATAAAGATACCAAGAGAATGAAGACAATTTGATAATAGGAGTAAATTAGAAAGTTGCTTAAAATTTCATGCTTAATCTGAATCACAAAAGAAATTTTTTGGATACAGTGTCCCTTTAATTTATACTAGACTGTCCCTTTAAGGACTAGATTACAAGTGTAGCAGTAAATTATTGAGAACCAGCAAACAGGCAAATTTGCATGTTTCTGGGCACGCGATAATTAATCAGCCATTACAAGTGGCTGGTTATTGCTACCGCAAGCAAGGGCGAAACTACAGGGGGTGCAGGGCCAAGATTAAAAAATATATATATATATATATATATTTTTTTTTTTACAATAAAAAAATGTTGACCTGCCACTGCCTGCACTGATATCATGTGAGTGTGACATGATGCTTCACTAGTGTCTCTGACTACAGGGGTTAGTGTTTCTGTTTTACCCATTGGTGTTTATGTATGTGACTGTGTGTGTATTTATTCCTCTATGTGTGTGTGTATGTTTGTGGAACCAGCAAACTACAGACCTTGTTACTACAGCATGGGGGGAGGGGGTAAACAGACAAATTGAACTAAATTAATTAACTCTTATTAAATAAATTATTCCTATTTAAAGCTAAATACTTACCTGTAAAATAAATCCTAATATAGCTACAATATAAATAATAATTACATTGTAGCTATTTTAGGATTAATATTTATTTTACAGGCAACTTTGTAATTATTTTAACCAGGTACAATAGCTATTAAATAGTTAAGAACTGGGGGCGGAGCCAATAGCCGTGCAGTTCAGACGTACATTTATAGAGCTCCTGCTATATCGGACATTTAACTTGCCAAATCTTTACTAAAAAGCTTACTTTTGGGTTATCTAAGCTCATTGGGGGATACTTTGATTCCCTGCACTGTCAGCCTGGTTGGTTTTGGAGCGATCCTGCTAATCTGCAAAGCGTGCTGTGTACCGGACAGGGCCGAGCTACTGTGGGGAACACTGACAGCTATTTGCACGCAAGATACACAGCATCTTCACCTGACTCCTAAACGCTCATTTGTGCTAATCTTAGCTCCGGAGGGTCGGGGATCCGCTCCGGAGCCCTACTTCATTATAAAGTGACAGCCGGCATTTATCCTCTGGGCGGCAGGAAGGAAAATTCTCTGGTCCGGAGGGACCACCGCTTAATTGTGAGTACTGCTTAAGGGGACATTGCTAACATTATTAACTTTCCAACCCCTGCGATTAATACAGTTGTTTGTGGGATACTGAGGCCAGAGACAAGCATTTGTGAGATACCTGCTTCACTAACTCATAGGAGCCCGGAACTTTGGCGGGAAAATCGCCATCTTTAATCATAATATACGAACTGTGTCACAGCTTACTCAGGGTCTCCTAAAGGGAATTCTTTCAAATTACATGTCAGTATCTTGAGACAAAAACAGCATATATGTGAATTTACTGCCTATCTACACTTTCTATCTGTGCTCTCTCTTCAAAAACAGCACTAACCCTATGAGTCATTACAATACTGCAACCACGTGGGTTTTTGCTTTCAGCACTGACATTGCTGTTACATTATAGATATCTGCTGAACAACTGTGCACTACCTATACAACTGCTGTGTCCCTCCCCAACGTTCCCTGATATCATAACTAATAATTAACGAATCCTGGTTGATAACAAGAAAAGAGAGACTCCTGATTATCAATGAAACGTTTTGTGTATTAACTGTATCACTGTAGCAGGGAAGCCAGGACACACCGGCCTGGTCTTGCATTATATTTTAGATATACACCTGAAGTGAACACACTCTCCTTCCTTTCCTGCTGTGCCTGGCCTCAGCAGGTCATATCCATATTCCCTCCCCGACTTAGTCCGGTGGTGACAATTTCCCTGGAGAGTGTGTTTATTGCTCTCTGAAAATAATTTTGATATGGCTGGCTAGGCGCTCTCGCCAGATGAGGGGGGATTAGGGGACGCCTGTGCAGATGCACCCTCAATTGTGTTGCAACTAAAAGAGACATTGCTTCAGAGGAAAAGAGAGAAAAAAGGGAGAAAATTGCTTTTACTCTATTGTGTGAAATACACGTGAACATTTCAACTTGTGCTAGGTGTATGACACCTCTTCACTTCAACACTGGAGATGTCTCACTCACAGAGGAAGAAGACTGGAAACAAGACTAACTCTGGAATTAAGCGGACGGTGGTAGACCACTTTGGGGCCCCAGGTGACTCTAACCAAGCTTCTTTGGCGTCACTGGGGGAACCTGGCTCTTCCCCCCCTTCTAGCCCAGAATCAACGTCCTTATCTATGGCGGCCATCCACAATCTACAAACGGGCGATCAATCTCAAGCATCTCCAACTTTTATACTTCAGTCTCTGAAAACTTTGCTTGATGACCATCATGCCTCATTCTCAGAACAGCTGACATCTACTATAGCTGACCTCAAAAAAGATCTACATTCCACTACTGAAAGACTGGACACAGTTGAGAGAAAACAGGAAGATCTGGTTGTGGAACAGTCTAACCTGCTCGGCTATACACAAATCTTGGCAGGCAACATTGCTGAACTAGAAGATAAAATAGCTGACTTAGAAAATAGGTCCCGCAGGAACAATTTGCGCATCAGAGGCATATCGGAAGAAATTACCAACGCTGAACTCCTGCCATTCTTACTGGAATATTTTTCCTTGCTAGCCAAACCTCAATCCCCTACAGAAAATATGGTCGACAGGGCGCATAGATCTTTGAGACCTAGGGGCCTCCCCTCTGAGCAGTCAAGAGATGTAATTGTGAGATTACATTTCTATACATACAAAGAGCGCTTGCAAAGAGCTGCTTTTCGAAATCCAGAAATGCCTGAAAAGTTTGCTAATGTCAAGGTGTTTGCAGATCTCTCCCCAAGAACTCTTCAACAAAGGAAAACTTTCGTTGAAATAACAAAATATCTTCGCCAAAACAACATCAGATACAGGTGGGGGTTCCCCACGAAGCTGCATGTTACTAGAAACGACCGCACCTACACTATCACCTCTGTCCCACAGGGTCTAGCCTTGCTTAGGTCTTGGGACCGGGACATTGCCTCTGGGGAACTGGAGGGAGATGCAATGCAGAACAATAATGGACATCTGCCTCCTCCTCAACCCCGTGAATTACCAGTCTCATCCTCTGTTCTAAAGTCTTATACTCCACTGAGGCCTTCTGCAACATCCTGGAACCCTATGCCTCAACGCAAGAAACGTGATCTTGACCCCTCTCTCCTAGAGGGTTCTACCTGAAAGACTGTCTGCTGTGACGACCGTGTTTGGTAATGTAAAGTAACAGAGACATTGGTTTGGAAAGGCTAAATGTCTCAAAAATTTCATCCTATAAGTTGAACTGTTTATCAAAGTGTTTCTGATTTGTTCTGTATTGTTTATATATACAATGTGTTCTCTTTTTTTTTTTTTCTATCTTCTTTTCTTTAGAAGGGTAAGAGATATTTTCTGTTGCCCACCTACAAGCTACATTGATATACATCCTAAGATTTATGTTTTGTGTTAAGCTTTGTTCTTAGGAGTATTGACTTGAGTCTTTTCTTATTTAATTCAAAGATAATTTGCTACAACTAATAATTTATAGCTTTGCATTTAATATACACTGGAGCACTTGAATTTGCTTACCCTAACTCACTGAAGTCTGGCCATAACTCTATTTTTGAACGTAAGTTAGGGGCCTGCTATATGGTTTAGTGTGATGGTCTCAGGTGGGGAGGTTGGGAGTGTGATTGTGAGTGTGATTGAGGGAGGGAGGGGGGGGGGTTTCCCTTTTTTTTTTTTTTTTTTTTTTTTTTTTTCTTGCCTGAGACCACACACACAGTGCCTAAGATAATCTATAACCTATGCCTATATATATATTGTATGCAATTGTTATGGTTTATGATAACGCTCTTGACAAGATAGGGCCTAATATTACTCCAATATTGTTATTAAATTATCTATTATGTGTTGCAACTGAATATAATACGCCTATGTCTGCTTGTGGGGCATCTGCTCCGGAGTCCCCTCCCCGGTTCCCCCCTCTTCCTTTTTTCTAGCTACTTTTTTTTATATATTGACACTCCTATTTGTTATCATTTTCTGCCTAAGTGCCCTGTGTTTCGAGAGGAGAGAGAGTATTCGGAGATAAGGGTATAGTTTATTGTATTGTATTTGTTGCATTGTTATACATAAGAAAAGACAACTGTTCCTATATGTTTTACATCTCTTTACTCATACCCTTAGCCACCTCTTTGCTCCCCTTTGTGTGATTTTTCCTTTCTTGGAGCGTTACAGGCCCCCCCCACCTTCTTCTTCACCTTCTTCATCTTCTTCTTCTTCTTCTTTTTTCTTCTTCTTCTTTTTTCTCTACTCCCTCTTTCCTTTCTTCTTCTTCCCTTTTTCCCCTTCTCCCTCTTCTTCTCTCATTTCTTTTTCTTCCTCGCAAATCACTTTTTTGCATCTACCTGCTTTCTCTTTGGATATCTATCCATAATATATATAGCTCCGCTCTTTCCTTTTCCTTTTCTCTTTCTATTCACCTATGCACCTCATTTCTTAGTGCTTAGATTGTCCTTTGTGCTTACTCTAAAAGGTGTAATCTTATGTTTCTATCTTATTTCTTTTCTTTCTTTTGTCTATCATCAACATAATTATTATAGTTCTCTGGCAAAATTGCGTGCCAGTGACTTTTACCGCGGTTAATCCTTGTATATACCGCAAAACTAATTACCTTCCCTTGAACCCCCCTTTCCCTCTACCCCTCTTCCCTTTTCACCCTTCTCCCCCCCCCCCTTTTTTTTTTTTTTTTTTTCCCCATAATGTCTATTGTGTGTGTCTCACAAAATGCAAGGGGCCTTAACTCCCCTACCAAAAGAAGTCTATTGTTTCGCTCCCTAAAATACCTTAAGGCAAAAATTATTTTTTTGCAGGAGACCCACTGGCGGATCGGAGAACCGATCCCTATTCGCTCTCCATCTTTCCCGGTGGTGGAGACGGCCTCCTTTACTAAAAAATCTAGAGGCACTGCTATACTAGTTCACAGGGATATCACATATGAAAAATTACATGTAGAAGCTGATCCTCAGGGGAGATTCCTTATACTGGTATGTAAGTTGGAGGGTAACACC
Organism: Bombina bombina; assembly: GCF_027579735.1. Taxonomy (NCBI): domain Eukaryota; kingdom Metazoa; phylum Chordata; class Amphibia; order Anura; family Bombinatoridae; genus Bombina; species Bombina bombina. Next base: position 496,764,762 of record NC_069501.1, on the reverse strand, counting down.
TATACGTTAGCTTCTTATTACGGCCCAAACTCCTCTCAAATTCGACATCTTAAGAAATTCCTATCTCGCTTAGACAGAGTAAAGAAGGGTCTTCTATTGCTTGCTGGCGATTTTAACATGGTTATAGATCCAGTGATGGATAAGAGAGTCCATTACAACAGACCTATAGACAAGGCCACTATAGACACTTCTAAAAAGTTCTTCACTCTTCTGACCCAAGCTAATCTTTTTGATGTGTGGCGCTCTTTCAACTCTACTAATAGAGACTACACTTATTACTCCCCAGTTCATGACTCCTATTCCAGAATAGATTTTTTCTTCAGTAATCCTTGGCTCCTAGACAAGATAGGAAGGTCTTCTATTGGTAATGTAACTTGGTCTGATCACAACCCGGTGACTGTATGTTTGAATAGAGTGGCTGAACCATCCCCTAGACCCCCCTGGCGTTTGCTTGACTCGTTACTGTCGGTCCCGGGACAGATTGAGAGGCTCGAGTCTGAGATCACATCTTTCCTTGAACTAAACGACACAGGTGATGTTGACAATTTCAATTTATGGGGAGCTCTTAAAGCATACTTGAGGGGCCTATTTATTAAACTTCAGGTCCAGACCCGCCGGGAATCATCGACATCCTTGGCTAACTTACACATGGAATTAAGGTCATTGACAGATTCACATAAGCTAACCTTAGACCCCACCCTTCTATCACGAATTGCTTCAGTGCAGCACCGTCTTAAAGTGTTGGAAAATCAGAGAGTCCAAGATAGATTACGTGAGTGTAAAAAACTATTTTATCGCAAGGGAAATAAACCTGACTACCTGTTAGCAAGGAAGCTGCGTGATAGGACTGCCCAGGCCAGAATCCCCTATCTAATTACTGATAATCGCAAACTGACTAATCCTGTTGATATTGGGTCAGAATTTGCCAAATACTATGCTAAATTGTATAATTTGCAAACTCTCGGAGGACATGTTCCTCCTAGTACTGCTGATATTAGACTATTTTTATCTAACTTATCTCTACCTAAACTTTCCGAGGAACAAGTTGATTCCTTAGAAGCTCCAGTGTCCATCGAAGAAGTTAAGGATGCCATCTTTTCGCTCAAGCCTCGGAAGTCTCCCGGTCCGGATGGATATTCCGATTTTTTCTACAAAACTTTTAGTGCTTACCTATCCCCTCTTCTTACGCGGGTATTTAACTCAGCTGAACAATTAGGTTACTTCCCGAATGAATTCCTTCAGGCATCCATCGTAACTTTACCTAAGCCCGGGAAACCCCCAGACGTTTGTCCTAATTTCAGGCCGATCTCCCTTCTAAATCTTGATGCAAAACTATATGCCAAGATCTTGGCTAAGCGCCTAAACAAACTGATCCCCTGTCTAGTGACTCCAGATCAGGTGGGCTTCACCTTGGGGCGACAAAGTCCCGATAACACTAGAAGATTGTTAAATATATTTTTTGAAGTAGGTCGGCTCGGTCTTCCATGCGCTGCAATATCACTTGACGCTGAGAAAGCGTTTGACCGAGTCGACTGGCTATATATGAGAGAGGTCTTGATGCACTTTGGGTTCACGTCGTCTATCTGCACTAAAATCTTTGCGCTCTATTCCAACCCCTCAGCTCGAGTGAGAGGATTAGGGTTCCTGTCTCCTGAATTCAAAATCACAAACGGTACCCGGCAAGGGTGTCCGTTGTCCCCCTTGCTTTTTGCTCTTATGATGGAGCCACTTGCGGAGGCTATTAGGATGTCTAGTGAAATAAAGGGAATTACATTACATGGTACTACCCAAAAGGTAGTTTTATTCGCAGATGACCTGACTGTGTTAGTTACCGATCCATTAGAATCACTACCAAAATTATTCGATCTATTAGAAACTTTCTCCAACATTAGCATGTACAAGCTTAACTACTCTAAAACTGAGGCATTCACCTTAAACATCTCCAATTTAGACTTCCAGATTTTAAAGCGTCGATTCCCTTTTGTTTGGTCCTCCACGCGGCTAAAACATTTGGGAGTTTATTTATCGCAAAATATTTCTACCATTATATCGTCTAATTTTCATCCCCTATTATGTAAGTTTAAAGAATATTTTGTAAAATGGGACTCACATACTATTTCTTGGTGGGGTAGGATAGCCGCTATTAAAATGAACCTCTTACCAAAACTGACTTACCTTTTCCGATGTTTACCTCTCCCTATTCCCAAGAGCATAATTTCACAGTTCCAACGAATGTGTAATAATTTTATTTGGAAATGTAAGCGCCCTAGAGTAGCGATGAAAACCATGACATATCCAATACTAGCTGGCGGAGCAGCAGCTCCCAATATAATGGTTTATCATGAAGCTTCTAGGTTGGCTCATATCACGGCCTGGGGGCTGGAGTCCTCTGAAAGTAGATGGGCAGAGCTTGAGCAGGCGTCTCTACCAAAGGGACTTAACCTACGGGATCTTATCTGGATCCCAAAACATTCCAGGAAACCAGAACTAGGTCTAAACTACATCATAGCTACTAACTTAAAGTTTTGGGATAAAATTCACCATAGAAATGCTATAGCTCCACATCCCTCCCCGACCCACTCTATCGCCGGCCTTTTGGGGGCCTTAGCAGATTCACATCCCCAGGAGTGGAAGGCACTACAGATTCGGAGCGTAGAGGACTTGATCTCGGATACGGGTCTACTCACAGTCACGCTTTTTCAAAGCAGATTTTCCCCTTCACCCCTGATGAGTTTCGAGTTCTTTCGACTACGAAACTTTCTGCGTGTGTGGGGTTTTACCTCGGGACCTCTAAGATCCCGAACTTTGTGGGAGAAACTTTGGGACGCAAAATATCTCGCCCCAAAGGTATTCTCTCTGGCATACTCCGCCCTCATACAAGCACCTATATATAACAAATCTTTCTATATCGTGCATTGGGAGGGTGCTCTGCACTTCAACGCTTCTGAAGAAGAGTGGAGATTTGCAACCCTGTTAACAAAAAACGCGGTTCATAGTACTACCTATTTTGAACTTTATTTTAAGATCCTGACACAATGGCATTACACTCCCTTACGCCTATTTCAGATCTCCAAAACAAACTCCTCTATGTGCTGGAGGGGATGCGGCAAAGTGGGATCCCCTGCCCATATGTGGTGGGAGTGTCCTAAGATTCAGAGAATTTGGACCAGGGCATTCTATTACTGCACCAAACTAGGTTTGGTGGAATCTAATCGGCCAGCTGTGGCACTATTCCATTTATTCTCTGACAAGATACCTCGACATTTAAAATACCTGTGCATCTATATTTTCATGTCTGTTAAACTAAATATCGCCAAGGCATGGCTCCAACCTAAGGGCCCTAGGTGGAACCAGATTAAGTCTACAATGGTGCATATTGAAACTATGGAATGCGCGGTCTTGGCAGCCAACAACAAAATCCCGATTCATTGTCTATGCTGGGAAGCTTGGCGACAATGCCTAGAAAGAGAGATTATCACGTGCTAACTCTGCCTTATGTTTTAAGTAATAGGACTTTAGATGACACCAGACATTGGGTGTGGAAACTGATCACCGGTGGGTTCTCCTGTAGAGATTTAGTGCCTTTGGGAAACTTAGAACCAGAGATAGGGAGTCACTCTCCTACCTGCCCTCCTCACTCTTTACCTCCCTCCCCCCCACCCCCCCCTTTTTTTTTTTTTTCTTTTTCTCTTCTCTCTCTCTTCCCCCCCTTTCCCTCCCCTTCTTTCCCTAAACTATGTGGTATACTTTTGGCGAGCTGCTCTTTCTCTCGCTTGATATCAATATTCAATAACCAACTCGTTAATTCATGTTTATATAATAAAGTGTTGTTTATTGACTGTTAATGAACCATTATGTCCAGTACTACAAAAGTAAAAATTATATGAGGTTTGTTTTATGTTGGAACTCTATTTATGATTCCATTTTGTCTAACATTACTCTGTTATTGGAAACTATTGTACAATATGCTACTAGTGACCTGTACCTGATAACTACTGAGCTTTTACTGTATAATGATGTCTCCCGTTGTTATATGAGTTTCGTCTTTTAATATATTTGTATGTTTTTTTTTGCCATAAACCTCAATAAAAACCATTTAAACAAAAAAAAAAAAAAAAAAAAAAAAATAGTTAAGAACTATTTAATAGCTAAAATAGTTAAAATAATTACAAATTTACCTGTAAAATAAATCCTAACCTAAGTTACAATTAAACCTACCACTACACTATCAATAAATTAATTAAATAAAATACCTATAATTATCTACAATTAAACCTAACACTACACTATCAATAAATAAATTAAATACAATACCTACAAATAACTACAATGAAATAAACTATCTAAAGTACAAAAAATAAAAAACAACTAAGTTACAAAAAATAAAAAAATATTTACAAACATAAGAAAAATATTACAACAATTTTAAACTAATTACACCTACTCTAAGCCCCCTAATAAAATAACAAAGCCCCCCAAAATAAAAAAAAATGCCCTATCCTATTCTAAATTACTAAAGTTCAAAGCTCTTTTACCTTACCAGCCCTGAACAGGGCCCTTTGCGGGGCATGCCCCAAGAAGTTCAGCTCTTTTGCCTGTAAAAAAAACATACAATACCCCCCCCAACATTACAACCCACCACCCACATACCCCTAATCTAACCCAAACCCCCCTTAAATAAACCTAACACTAAGCCCCTGAAGATCTTCCTACCTTGTCTTCACCTCACCGGGTTCACCGATCGGTCCAGAAGAGCTCCTCCGATGTCCTGATCCAAGCCCAAGTGGGGGGCTGAAGATGTCCATGATCCGGTAGAAGTCTTCATCCAAGCGGGGCAGAAGAGGTCCATGATCCGGCTGAAGTCTTCATCCAAGCGGGGCAGAAGAGGTCTTCCATCCGATTGAAGTCTTCATCCAAGCGGGATCTTGTATGGTCATCCATCCGGAGCGGAGCGGCAGGATCCTGAAGACCTCCGACGCGGAACATCCATCCTGGCCGACGACTGAACGACGAATGACGGTTCCTTTAAATGACGTCATCCAAGATGGCGTCCCTCGAATTCCGATTGGCTGATAGGATTCTATCAGCCAATCGGAATTAAGGTAGGAATATTCTGATTGGCTGATGGAATCAGCCAATCAGAATCAAGTTCAATCCGATTGGCTGATTGGATCTGAATTCGAGGGACGCCATCTTGGATGACGTCATTTAAAGGAACCGTCATTCGTCGGCCAGGATGGATGTTCCGCGTTGGAGGTCTTCAGGATCCTGCCGCTCCGCTCCGGATGGATGACCATAGAAGATCCCGCTTGGATGAAGACTTCAATCGGATGGAAGACCTCTTCTGCCCCGCTTGGATGAAGACTTCAGCCGGATCATGGACCTCTTCAGCCACCCGCTTGGGCTTGGATCAGGACATCGGAGGAGCTCTTCTGGATCGATCGGTGAACCTGGTATGGTGAAGATAAGGTAGGAAGATCTTCAGGGGCTTAGTGTTAGGTTTATTTAAGGGGGGTTTGGGTTAGATTAGGGGTATGTGGGTGGTGGGTTGTAATGTTGGGGGGGGGGTATTGTATGTTTTTTTTACAGGCAAAAGAGCTGAACTTCTTGGGGCATGCCCCGCAAAGGGCCCTGTTCAGGGCTGGTAAGGTAAAAGAGCTTTGAACTTTAGTAATTTAGAATAGGGTATGGCATTTTTTTATTTTGGGGGGCTTTGTTATTTTATTAGGGGGCTTAGAGTAGGTGTAATTAGTTTAAAATTGTTGTAATATTTTTCTTATGTTTGTAAATATTTTTTTATTTTTTGTAACTTAGTTGTTTTTTATTTTTTGTACTTTAGATAGTTTATTTAATTGTAGTTATTTGTAGGTATTGTATTTAATTTATTTATTGATAGTGTAGTGTTAGGTTTAATTGTAGATAATTATAGGTATTTTATTTAATTAATTTATTGATAGTGTAGTGGTAGGTTTAATTGTAACTTAGGTTAGGATTTATTTTACAGGTAAATTTGTAATTATTTTAACTATTTTAGCTATTAAATAGTTCTTAACTATTTAATAGCTATTGTACCTGGTTAAAATAATTACAAAGTTGCCTGTAAAATAAATATTAATCCTAAAATAGCTACAATGTAATTATTATTTATATTGTAGCTATATTAGGATTTATTTTACAGGTAAGTATTTAGCTTTAAATAGGAATAATTTATTTAATAAGAGTTAATTAATTTCGTTAGATTAAAATTATATTTAACTTAGGGGGGGTGTTAGTGTTAGGGTTAGACTTAGCTTTAGGGGTTAATCCATTTATTAGAATAGCGGTGAGCTCCGGTCAGCAGATTAGGGGTTAATAATTGAAGTTAGGTGTCGGCGATGTTAGGGAGGGCAGATTAGGGGTTAATACTATTTATTATAGGGTTAGTGAGGCGGATTAGGGGTTAATAACTTTATTATAGTAGCGCTCAGGTTTCGGTCGGCAGATTAGGGGTTAATAAGTGTAGGCAGGTGGAGGCGACGTTGAGGGCGGCAGATTAGGGGTTAATAAATATAATATAGGGGTCGGCGGTGTTAGGGACAGCAGATTAGGGGTACATAAGTATAACGAAGGTGGCGGCGCTTTGCGGTCGGCAGATTAGGGGTTAATTATTGTAGATAGCTGGCGGCGACGTTGTAGGGGGCAGGTTAGGGGTTAATAAATATAATACAGGGGTCGGCGGTGTTAGGGGCAGCAGATTAGGGGTACATAAGGATAACGTAGGTGGCGGTCGGCAGATTAGGGGTTAAAAAAATGTAATCAAGTGGCGGCGATGTGGGGGGACCTCGGTTTAGGGGTACATAGGTAGTTTATGGGTGTTAGTGTACTTTAGAGTACAGTAGTTATGGGCTTTATAAACCGGCGTTAGCCCAGAAAGCTCTTAACTACTGACTTTTTTCCTGCGGCTGGAGTTTTATCATTAGATTTCTAACGCTCACTTCAGACACGACTCTAAATACCGGAGTTAGAAAAATCCCATTGAAAAGATAGGATACGCAATTTACGTAAGGGGATCTGCGGTATGGAAAAGTCGCGGCTGAAAAGTGAGCGTTAGACCCTATTTTGAGTGACTCCAAATACCGGAGGTAGCCTAAAACCAGCGTTAGGAGCCTCTAACGCTGGTTTTCACGGCTTACGCCAAACTCCAAATCTAGGCCATAGTATTACTAGGCCTTAACAAGGATGTTTTCTTTGAACGTCCTTGCATCTTCTTGGTGACTTGGCCTTTCAGGATATTTCCCTGTGTGTGGATTGGCTATCTTCAAAAGATGGAAAAGAGAAAGAACATATAAGTATGACATTGCTATATGTACATATGTCTTTATCAGGACACATAGCAACAATAAGCCTCTGCTCTGTAGGTAAAAAAAAAATTAATGTAGACGTAAGTATTAAAGACTACAATGTACAAAAGAATTGGTAGATTCGCCACACTCTTTAAAATCCAAAAATTTTATTGTAGATAGTTAAAAGTAAACTCCACAACGAGGATACTGCAAAAAGAATGCATACAAACAAGTGGTGAGCACAAATTGCTTACGCATTTTGGCCTAGGTGGCCGTAATCATAGCATGTAGTGCTAAGTGTTACACCAGTTTAAAAAGACCAACAAAAATTCTTATTGGTTACATCAATTACAACACCCACTTGTAAGAACCAATAGCAGTTGTTATATATGAACTGCAATTTTATACTCCTCAATAGCGATGTCTTCCACATTAGGGACACAATACAAAACTTAAATTAAGACTCAGAGGCCTATTTAACAAATGTCTTTTCGTACTCGATCGGGTTGAATTCCGGCGATCTCTGTCCGACTGCTCAGAGCAGGCGGACAGGGTTATGGAGCAGCGGTCTTTAGACCGCTGCTTCATAACTGCTGTTTCTGGTGAGTCTGCAGGCTCGCCAGAATCACGGGGCCTCAAGCTCCATTCGGAGCTTGATAGATAGGCCCCATAGTATTGTTGGAAAATACAGACTAAGTGTGAAAAAAGCATTATGACCAAATAAAACATTGGTTAGAAGGACTATATCTAGTATTAAAGACTGACATATACACCTATTTTATTGTTGTTACTTCTCTTGTGGAAAGGCACATGATACAGCAAATGTTTTTTTCAGTAACCCCTGCTGCAACTCAAATGTATAACTGGTCAACTGGCATGATCCAATATTGTACACGGGTATTCTTTTGCATTTTGGACACTTTTTTTCCTGCCATTCATCATGTAGGCCCCAGAACAATATAGGCAATGTGTGTAATCCTTTATGCATTGTATTTCTTATACTTTGAGGGTAAGACGTGCTGTGTTTTGCTATTCTTGTGAAATATATTAGACTGGAATTACATTTTTCTTCTAGGATCATTAGTCTCTGTGTTCCTTGGAATGTGAATATCAATGTAGTTTAAATTTGCATATGGCTCCCTCTCATAACCTGGTGCGCTCCCTCTCTATTTCTCTCATGCTACATACAGAAAGAGAAGCGCCCTACCAGGAATGAACAGCAGCTCAGTATCTTGTTCTATGGATAGTTACCACCTAGGTGCAGCCAATGTTAGCCCAATTGTGCCTTTTACAGAGGAGAACTTTCCTGAAATACATCAGTCTGATCCTTCTTAACAAGGTCAGTCCAGCCCTAAAATAGAATCATTTATTCGCCAAGTATAAAAAAAGACAATTATACAAGGAATTTTTCATGGTGAAAAGGTGACAATAAAAAAAGAAATAGAATCATCAGTGTAAAAATCAAACCATCAAATATATTCACAAAGCGTGACTAAAGTGTAATTTATCACACCAAAAGTGAAATAATAGAACTATTCCTGTTTGCTATTAGCCTGGGGGGGGGGGGGGGAGACATTCAGAAAATACTTTGCCCAAGTTCTTAAAACTCTCAACCTTGGCCTACAATAAAACTAAAAACCAAAAAAAACAATGGCCAGGGAGAGATGAATCAGATAAAAAAATGTCCGACTCGCTTATTCATTCTTGAAAAGTAAATTTGCTTAAAGGGATAGTTTACTCAAAAAAAAAACTCTTTTAATTTGTTCCCAATGATCCACTTTACCTGCTGGAGTGTATTAAATTGTTTACGAGTATTTCCATTACCCTTATATTGGCATTTGAAATAGTTGAATTAGCCTGTGATATCCCTACCTGAAAGTTTTTGACCTTAGGGCCGAGCTATAAATATGCTGTGTAAACACAACCAGCAGAATACATTACACTCCCAGTAGGGTATAGAAAGATAAGGTAATAAATTGTTAATTTTCATTGTTCTCTCCAAGTCTTGGTGATTGGTTTACAGACAGATCTGATTATACCTACAAGTTCAACCCATTTCCTTCCATAAGGCAGGGAGAGTCCAACAGAGAAATACAACACCTGGCCACCAAAGGCATAAATATCCCTCCCACTTCCCCTATCCCCCAGTCATTCTTTGCCTTTCGTCACTATAGGAGGTGGCAGAGAAGTGGCAGAAGATTTGGATAGTCCTTTAATGGGTATGTTCCCTTCAAGAAAGGACTGGAGTTTTAAGTAATCATGTCAACCTCTTAGTGAGGGAGAGTATTGATGAAAGTTAGAGTCTGGAGATGCAGGGAAAGTTTTTCTGCGAACCCATCCAGACTTTCGCCTAACAGCTCCTGAGCAATTAGTGTTGACGAGTTTCACTGCTTGCTGTTACACACTCAAGTCCATGTCAGAGCGTCACTGCAAGACTGTCACACTTGAGAGGTTGTGCCTGTTCCACAGCATGGATCCTGGAGGTTAAGACCGTTTTATTTATTTACTTTTGCTATACAGGGTCACAGTGTGGCTCCTTTATGCCTCAATCAAGGGTTAATATCTCCTTCAGGGAGATTATTTGAACTGCTTGGGGTTATTATAACTGCTTTAATGTGAGAACTTTTTTGGGCTCATAGAATGTGTGCTTTTGGCTTAGAACAAACAGGCTGCACTTTTGTTTTAGAGTGTTGCGCAGCTCATAATAATTTAGCGCCTTTTTCATAGCAGGGGAAGTCCTGTCCTATGCACCACGTGACCGGGTGCAGTCTTTTCATTTTCCTACGATCCTGCTGTGGACATCACTCCTAAGTAGAGCATTTTCACTGTTAGCTGTCTGGGTCAGGGAGGTGGTGAGTGCCCCAGTCATTGGGATTATAAAGATGCCATTTTTTGAATAAAAGCGTTTCTTTTTTGTCTGTCCTTCTGTGAATATATCTTAGCTATGGAGGACTCTGATACTACATTAGAAGGTTCCGCTCCTTCTGTGCTGATTAATAATTCCTGTTTATATTGTGAGGAGGCTGTGGTTTGCCTGCCTGTCCAATTTTATTTTATTTGCCTAAGCAATGTTCTAAAGTCTAAGAAGGGGGACACGCCTGCTAATACTCATAGCGCTATTAGCCCCTCTGAGCCGTCTATCTCTCAGGAATCTGTGTCTCGAGAGATTACTACCCTTTCTACACTACCCGCTCCACATGCAGTTCCCCAGGGCTCAACTAATCCTCCATCTGGAGGGGGCTTTTTCCGGCGGACTTTACCGTGCAGTTACAATCTGTGGTGTCTGCGGCCCTGAGTGCCTTACCTCCCTCTAGCAAATGTATGAGAAAGGTTAAACATAGTTCTCCTGACCTAGAGTCATCTAAATATTTGTCGGATTTAGCTATTATGTCCCAGCTATCCGAGGATGAGTTAACCTCTGTAGCTTCAGAGGGTGAACTTTCTGAGTTGGAGACTTCAGTTTCTAAACCTCCTTCAGTGGATGAGCCCTCCTTTAGATTTAAAACTGAGCATCTGCATTTTTTTATTAAAGGAGGTTCTGTCTACACTAAAGGTTCCAGAGGCTAGACTCCCTGAGGAACCTAAGATCCCTAAATTAGACAGAGTTTATGAAGACAGGAAGGTCCCTCTGACTTTTCCTGTGCCAGTTAAGATGGCAAACATTATTAGTAACGAATGGGAAAGAATTGGAACTTCTTTTTTCCCCTTGTCTACTTTTAAAAAATGATTTCCGGTCCCTGACTCTCAATTAGATTTGTGGGGCTCCATCCCTAAGGGGGATGGCGCTACTTCTACGCTGGCTAAGCGTACTACTATCCCTCCGGAGGATAGTTCTTCCTTTAGAGAGCCTATGGAAAAGAAAATGGAAACTTTTCTGAGGAAGATCTTTCAATATACAGGGTTTTTATTCCAACCGGCGGCAGCTGTAGCCGCGGTTACTGGAGCAGCCACCTGTTGGAGCTCATTGAAGTGGAGACTCCCCTCAAGGATATTCAGGAGAGGAATAAAGGTCTGAGAATTGCTAACTCCTTCATCTGTGACGCGAATATGCACATTATTTGCCTAAATGCAAAGGCTTCTGGCTTTGTGGTCCTAGCCCGCCAGGCTTTCTGGTTGAAGTCTTGGTCTGCGGATATGACTTAGAAATCCTTTCTCTTCCTTTCAAGGGGAAAATTTTATTCGGTCCAGGGCTGGATTCCATTATTTCTATGGTTACTGGAGGGAAGGGTGCCTTCCTACCACAGGATAAGAAGAATAGGCCTGAGGGACGGCAATTGTCTAATTTTCATTCCTTTCGTTTTGACAAATCACAACAACGGCAATCCTCATCCAAGTCCAAGCAACTCAAGAGTACTTAAAATCCGGCTCAGTCCTGGAATAAGTCCAAACAAACTAAAAAGCCTGCCAGGAGTAAATTGGCATGAAGGGGCGGCCCCCGGTCCGGGATCGTATTGAGTAGGGGGCAAACTGTCTCTTTTTTCAGATGCTTGGTTCCAGGATGTACAGGATCCTTGGGTCCTGGAGGTTGTATCTCAGGGATACCGGATAGGATTCAAAGCTCATCTGCCCAGAGGCAGATTCCTACTCTCCAGACTGTCTACAAGACCAGAAAAGAGGAATGCCTGTTTAGGTTGCATATGGGATCTCTCCTCTATAGGAGTAATTGTCCTGGTACCTACAGCAGGAAGAGGTTTGGGGTTTTATTCAAACCTTTTCGTGGTTCCAAAAGAGGAGGGAACTCTTTGTTCAATTCTGGACTTAAAGTGCCTAAACAAGTTTCTGAGTGTTCCCTCTTTCAAGATGGAGACAATACGGTCAATCCTTCCTCTGGTTCAGGAAGGACAGTTCATGACCACCATAGACCTGAAGGATGCCATACCTTCACTTTCCGATACACAGGGAACATTTTCAGTTCCTGAGGTTTGCCTTTCTGGACCAGCACTCCCAGTTCATAGCCCTTCCTGTTTGGCCTAGCTACTGCTCCAAGGATATTTTCAAAGGTTCTGGAGCCTCTTCTAGCCGTTGCCAGAACACAATGTATTGCAGTAGTTCCTTATCTGGACGATATCTTGGTATAGGCACTATCTTTTTGTGTAGCGGAAGAACACTTCTCAGTCTTCTTCAATCACATGGATGGAAGATAAACTTGGAAAAGAGTTCTCTTACTCCGAGTACAAGGGTGAATTTCCTGGGGACAATAATAGACTCCATATCCATGAGAATATTTCTCACAGATCAGAGACGTTGCAAGCTAACTACTGCATGTTTTGCCCTCCAGGCCTCCTTGAGACCCTTAGTGGCCCAGTGTATATAGGTGATCGGACTAATGGTGTCCTGTATGGACATCATTCCTTTTGCCAGATTCCATCTCAGACCCTTGCAACTATGCATGCTGAGACAATGGAACAGTGACCATTCAGATCTATCTCAACAGATTGTGGTGGACAATCTGTCGAGAGACTCGCTCTCTTGGTGGCGCTGTCCAGATCATCTGTCCCAAGGCACGTGCTTCTTGAGACAGTCCTGGGAGATTGTGACTACGGACGCAAGCCTTTCCAGCTGGGAAGCCGTTTGGGGTGCCAACAAGGCACAAGAGCTGTGGACTCAGGAGGAGTCTTCCCTTCCAATCAATATATTGGAACTCTGGGAAATCTTCAATGCCTTGAAGGCTTGGCCCCTTCTGGGTTCATCCCAGTTTATCAGATTCCAATCAGACAATATAACCTTGGTTACCTACATCAACCATCAGGGGGAACGAGAAGTCCCTTGGCAATGAGAGAAGTATCTCAGATACTAGAGTGGGGGCAGACTCACAGATGTACGTTGTCAACGATCCACATTCCGGGTGTGAACAACTGGGAAGTGGACTTCCTCAGCAGGCAATCCTTTCACCCAGGCTAATGGTCTCTCCACCCCGAGGTGTTTGCAGAGATAGGTAGTGAGTGGGGGATGCCGCAGATAGATCTCATGGCATCCTGCCACAATATCAAGCTACCCAGGTATGGGTCGAGGTTGAGGGATCCTCTTATGGAAATGATAGATGCCCTATCAGTACCATGGAGGTTCAGACTCATATCTTTTTCCTCCATTACCGCTTCTCCCTCGTGGCATCAAGCAGGAGCGAGCATCAGTGATTCTGATTGCTGCGAAGGATGTGGTTTGTGGATCTGGTGGGATGTCCTCATCTCCTCAGTGGAGGTTACCTTGTCTCAGAGATCTGCTGATACAGGGTCCATTCGTTCATCAAAATTTAGATTTTCTAAGGCTGACTGCGTGGAGATTGAACTCTTAGTCTTAGCCAAGAGAGGGTTTTCTGAGAGTGTTATCAACACTCTGGTTCAAGCTCGTAAGCCAGTTACTCCTCGTATCTACCATAAAGTGTGGAGGACTTACTTGTACTGATGTGAAGAGTGTGGCTTTTCCTGGCGTAAGGTTAAGGTTGCCAGACTTTTATCTTTTCTCCAGGATGGATTGGAGAATGGTCTATCTGCTAGTTCCCTGAAGGGACGTGTCGGTGTTACTGCACAAGAGATTGGCTGAGCTCCCGAATGTGCAGTCCTTTGTTAAGGCTCTGACTAGGATCAGACCTGTGTTTAGATCAGGGGCTTTGCCTTGGAGCCTCAATCTTGTTCTTAGTGTTTTGTAGCAGGCTCCATTTAAGTCTATGCATACTGTTGACATTAAATTGTTATCTTGGAAGGTTCTTTTTTTGTTGTCTATTGCCTCTGCGCGCATAGTTTCTGAGATTTTTGCTTTTCAATGTGACCCCCCTTTTTGTTTTTTCATGCTGATAAGGTAGTTTTACGTACTAAATTAGGGTTTCTCCCTAAGGTGGTATCGGATCGTAACATTAATCAAGAAATTGTTGTTCCTTCCTTGTGTCCTAATCCTTCTTTAGAGAAGGAACGTTTGCTTCACAATCTAAATGTGGTTCGTACCTTGAAGTTCTATCTTCAGGCTACTAAGGAATTCAGACAGACAATCTTCCTCTTTGTTTGCCGTCTATATGGGGAAGCGCAAGGGGCAGAAGGCTACTACAACTTCCCTATCTTTCTGGTAGAGGATTGTCATCCGCTTAGCTTATGAGACAGCGGGGAGACAGCCTCCTCCACTAGAGCGAGTGGCTTCCTCCTGGGCTTTTAAGAACAAAGTCATTATGGATCAGATTTGTAAGGCAGCTACCTGGTCCTCCTTACACACTTTTTCTAAATTTTACAAGTTTGATGTGTTTGCTTCGGGTGAAGCAACTTTCAGAAGAAAAGTTTTGCAGGCTATGGTGCCCTCAGACTAGGGTCTCTGTTCCCTCCCGTTATTCCTTCAGTGTCCTCTGGAGCTTGGGAATAGTTTTCCCAACAGTAAGGAATGAAGTTGTGGACTCTTCCTGTCTTATGGAAGGAAAACATAATTTATGTTTACCAGATAAATTCCTTTCCTTCCTTGCAGGGAGAGTCCACAACCCCGCCCGTAATTTTTGTTTTTGGGGGTGCGGCTCCCATTTAATATTATTTCTTTTGGCACTTTTATACCTTGATGTTTCTCCTACTTTTCCTTGTTCCCTCGGCAGAATGACTGGGGGATAGGGAAAGTGTGAGGGATATTTAAGCTTTTGGCTGGGGTGTCTTTGCCTCCTCCTGGTGACCAAGTGTTGTATTTCCCAACAGTAAGGAATGAAGTTGTGGACTCTCCCTGCCAGGAAGGAAAGGCATTTATCTGGTAAGCATACATTATGTTTTTATTAGGTTGTGGCTTCAAAACACAAAATCTGCTAATTCATATACACAAATAAACCTTAAAAATCAATCTCATACATTTTATATTTTGCAGCTTGTAAAAAAAAAGTAATTGTAAACATATTAAGGGAAAAACAATTTTATAGTACTCATTCAGCAAGAGATCTGGTCCGGGTGTTTTATTTGATGATATCACTTCAATCGTGTCTAAAACCGCCGCTCCCTGGGTGTATGATATGTAAGATGTATGAGTGACATTGATGTGCTTGGCTTTTTATAGTGTGCAACAATGTTGCATTTTGGTACTGGTGGAAGTTTCTGATTGACTGTAAAGTCAATTTGACACCCAGTGTTTTTGTTTCACAGATCTCACAATTAGGTGTAGTTTCTCCTTTAATGATAACGTAGCAGAGCTATACCAGGTTAAAATAGAGGATTATAAAACTGATTCAATGGTTGATGAATAAAAACAAAAAGTACTAGCATTATTGAAAAGTTCTTGCACTATTTCTCAATATATTGGACAATTTTGTTCTGATGTTGTTTTTGAGACAGGCCAATTTTTTTTTAAGTTGTCTGCAGAAGTACTAACATTATTGAAACGTTTTAATTAAAGTAAAAATATTAAACGTCCCATTTCAAATCATGTTGAATCATTGTGGTGCAGCCATATTCCTCTAAGTATATTGGGCAAGGAGTCCACGTTTAGTTTCCCCCATAACCCTCAGGGAGACTTTTCCAGGGTCTTATTGCAAATACATACAGAAAGATAAGCACTCTACCAGGAATGAACTGCAGCTTAGTAGCTTGTTATATGGTGAGTAACTACTTAGGAGCAGCCCAATGATTCAATAACAAGGGAACCAAAAACCTTAAGGCCTTTTTAAATCTTGTGGAGCAGACTCTTTTCTAAGGGGAGAAACCCTAAGAAGCAACTAATGCCACCTTGAAATGGTCAGGATACCGAACAAGTAAATAAGAAAGCCTCTTAACTCCTTAAAGGTACATGAAACCCAAAATTTTTCTTTCATGATTCAGATAGAGAATACAATTTTAAACAATTTTCTAATTTACTTCTATTATCTAATCTGTTTCATTCTCTTGGTATCATTTGTTGAAGGAGCAGCAATGCACTACTAGTTTCTAATTGAACACATGGGTGAGCCAATCACATTCAATATACAGTATATATGCAGCCACCAATCAACAGCTAGAACCTAGGTTCTCTGCTGCACATGAACTTGCCTAGATAAACCTTTCAGCAAATGATAACAAGAGAAGGAAGCACATTAAATAATAGAAGTAAATTGGAAAGTTGTTTAAAATTGTATCCTCTATCTGAATCATGAAAGAAATTTTTTGGGTTTCAT
The DNA here is from genome assembly GCF_027579735.1 of Bombina bombina. Lineage (NCBI taxonomy): Eukaryota > Metazoa > Chordata > Amphibia > Anura > Bombinatoridae > Bombina > Bombina bombina. The sequence continues at coordinate 496,748,340 of NC_069501.1, read as the reverse complement.
GTCCCTTTAAATTATCCCCCGGTGGAATTAATGCCAGAGTGTTCCCCCAAAATGCCACTTAAATATCTTATCCCTAGGGAATATCGGAAACAACTCGATAAATGGGAAAATAAAGGCCTTTACCGGGTGGGGGACCTACTAACACATAATAAAGCACTAACATTTGTCCAGATACGAGATAAATTAGCACCTACCTCCCTTCACTGGTACATATATTTGCAGATTACATCCGCCCTAAACAAATTTATACCGCACATGCACAAACAACTTAGCACGACCTTGGAGAGATTGGCCAGCACCAATACTAGATCCAAAAAATCCATCTCACAACTTTATTTGATGTTACAGAATTCAAAGGGCGATTCCAAGTCGCCGGTTATGCTTAGATGGGAAGCAGATATAAATATCTCACTAGAAGTACAAGAATGGCAAGATTTGCTCTACTCTTCTTGTAGGGGACTGCTTAGTGCTGATCTAAGAGAAAATAGCTTCAAAACCATATTCAGGTGGTATTTAACCCCAATTGCTACATCACATTATATGGGAGGCCGAAATAGTAACTGCTATAGGGGATGCAACTCAGTTGGTACTTACATACATATGTGGTGGGAGTGTCCAAGAGTGGCCCATATATGGTCTAAACTATCAACATATATTAGCACACTCCTAGAAGAACAAATAGTGCTCACAATGTCTCAGGGGCTACTTAATGCTTCATTCCCGAACTTTAATAAACATATCAACACTTTCATTAGGATCCTCTGTACGGTCACAAGGGTGGGCATCGCTAAATATTGGAAGGTGGGAGTGCCGACATGGCAGGAGATATTGGACAGACTTAAGACAACTTACTCTTTGCATGAAACAGCGGCAGGGATATTAGGAACGGTGGATGTATTCCAAAAGGTCTGGTTTTACTGGATAATGCACACAACATAACTCCATTATAGGGGAGGATAGTGCAATCAACATTACTTCATTACACAGAAGGGAGTAGGGGAGAATGGGAAGCGACAGGGAAAGATGATACTGAAACAATGAGGATTCAGTTACTTGTGACCAAATGTTCTGTTTGTTTAATTGGTTTTTAAAAAATTTTTATTATATAAATATAGACAAATGACATCTTTGACAATTGTCTTCAATGAAAATGTAACAGGTCAGATATACTAGTTCTAAGGAAAAAGTTAACTCTAAAATGTATTATGCTGAGCAATAACTATAGGGGAGAAAGAGATAAGAAACTGAAAAGTTGACTACGGTAACTAATGAGAACAGATACCTGATGATATGATAATGTAACTAACTGTATACATAATGTAATGTGTTTCTGGATGTTATTTCAATAAAAACTATTTTAACATAAATTATCCCCCGGAAAACTTTGGAGTGAGGTAGGTCTCCCACATTACCTTGATTTTATAATATATCATGTTTGCTTTTTTTTTAATATAATAAAATTCTTTTAGGTTTAAAGTAGTGTTACATTGCTGTGCCACAGTAGGAATTGTCACTGTGTTTCAATTCCGTGATAACAGGGTTTTTGCACTATTACTCAATATATTGAACAATTTTTTTCTGATGAGTGGTACATTTTTGAGGGGTGCAATTAAATAGCCATGTACATGGGTCCTCAGTAGCTGGAACTCCCAACACCTTAGTGGACTCATTATTTATCTCTTTCCAAAATGTGTTCATTGATGAGCATTGCCGCCAAGTATGTGACATAGTACCTTGTGATCCACGGCATATTCAACAAACATCACTTGAATTACAGAACTTTATTTATTTGTTTACACCTGACAGGTGGAAGATACCATCTTTGCAAGATTTTAAAATTAAAGGGACAGTCAAGTCCAAAAAAAACTTTAATTTTTCAAATAGGGCATGTAATTTTTTTTTAAAAATATTTTATTTATATTTCAGCAATGTATACAATTAACCAAATGACAGAAGTAAATTGAACATTTTCATTTACCTTACAGAAAAACATAAAATTGTTTGCGCATCAAGCATAAAGACATAGCTTTTTTCTCTTTTTTCCCGCTTCCCCTTAAAAAAAAGAAAGAAAAAAAAAAACAGCTCAATCATGTCAGTACTTTCATGATTTAGGTATACAAAAGAGAAATAGGCACTTATATTTTGTATATTCACATCTGTCCTTTTTAATCAAGGACTTCACTGTAAAAAAGAGAAAAATAAATAAATAACTAAATAAAAAAGAAATAAATAAATAAAAATGTTTACCTTCTGTTTAAACAGAGAGAATAAAAAAACAACAGTTGTTCACGATTCAGCCCTTTTAAAAAAAGGAGCCCTAATCAGGGTAACAGCCAATTCACTTTGGGGGGAGTACTAACGGTGTATCTCTATCCAAATAGTATTAATTACCTTATCCCACCCCAAACTGTGGTTAACACCTGCTCACTAATATCAACCTGAAACCAACAATTTACAAGGCTATAATAACTTAAAAAAAAAAAAAAAAAAAAAAAAAAACCATAGGAACCATAAAAAACATAAAAAAATATAAAATCGACAACCAACAAACAGAACAAGGCAAAGCAAAAAAAACAAACAGAACAGACCAAAACACAAAAATAAGAAAAGAGAAAAACAAAAAAAAAAACACCCCTCCTTCCCTCTCCCCCCGTTCCACCTACCATATACCTAGAAGAACTAATTCTGAGTTCTTAAATGGAAAAATCATGTATTCAATTTCATTTTGAGAGAGTGTTTTAATATATATTGCCCATTTATTAAAGAAATTCTTTATGTCCTCTTCACTATCTATATCTGTATCCTTTTGTTCAAGTAAGCATTGTTTTTTCAAACAGTTTTGAATTTCAGATATGCTAGGAACAGAACGCATTTTCCATTTTTTGCTAATCAGATACCTAGTGGATAAAATAATGGTAGACACCAGCTTATCATTTGGATGGCGCTCATTTAAGTCATCGAGACAGAGTATAATCTGATATAAGGATAGAGTTATTAAAGGGATTTTCAGCACGGATTTCAGCCAATATTCTAACTTGTGCCATACTTTTCTAATTTTTGGGCAAAACCAAAACATATGTTCAAGATCTGCTGCTAATAATGAGCATTTGGGACATTTATTAAATTCCAAAGTATGAACCTTGTGGCCTTTCTCCGGGGTGAAGTAAGCTCTGTGCATCAACTTAATATGTGCTTCCCGCCATGTAGCAGATAATGTTATCTTTGCCACTTTGCCTATAGACTGTTGTAGGGTTTTTACATCCACCATGTTCCGGTCTGAGATTGAAGTCCATGTTGATGCAAGCTTTGCCAATGTTACAGTTCCCTTATTGGTAGTTAGTAGATGATAACATACCGAGATGGACATCTGGCCTGTTCCTATGAGTATAAACCAGTTTTCTAACTTGCCTAGCGTCCAACACCATCCTACTTCTCTCGTTATTTCAAAAAGGAAGTGCCTTATCTGCATATAGGCAAAAAAATCTCTATTAGGTAAGTTAAATTCCACTTTCAGCCCTTCAAATGTTTTAATTGTTCTTCTATTACCATCAATCAAGAGGGATAACTTGTTTAGGCCATTCTTATGCCATCTATGGAAAGCCTCAGTAAACAACCCAGGTTGAAATTTTGGGTTACCTATCAGAGGAAGGTAATTTGAAACCATAGGGTTCACTGAAATAAGCTTTGATATCTTCCACCATGCCTTAATAGGGTTAACTATTGATTTGAGTCCCTTAATTTCTAAAGGTATCTCTTTAGGGGGGAATGTAAAAGTGCTAAGGGAAGATATGGATCACAAATACTTAGTTCAAGATGGTTATTTAAAATATAATCTTTAGACAAAATCCACCCGGTTGCTATCCGCGCCAGATGCTCTAATGTCTGGGAGTGCTAGGCCTCCAAATTCACATGGGAGAGAAAGTTTACTAAGCGAGATTCATGCTTTTTTCCCTTGCCAAAGAAACTGACCGATTAGACTATTCATCAGCCGAACATCTTTTTCAGGAAGAATTAATGGAACATTCTGGAGTATATATAACAACTTAGGGGAAGAACCATTTTGAATAGTGCAACTCGTCCTGAGATTGACAATGGTAAACTTTGCCATAGTCTAAGTTTCTCCTTAATTTGTTTTATAATTGGGGGTATATTATATTTGTAAAGGTCGCCAGATTTTACTGGAATATTTAGCCCTAGATACTTAAAAGAATCTATTACTACTTTAAATGGATTATCAAGACAGGAGTCCCTGTTTTTTTGGATCCATAAAATTTCTGATTTAGATGCATTTATCTTGTATCCTGAAAAGGTACCAAATTGATTGATTATCTGCAGAAGACTGGGAATGCTAGTTTTGGAATTAGATATATACAACAGGATGTCATCCGCGTATAACCCGATTTTCATCTCATGTTTCAAGATCTTAATACCCTCCAGAGATTGTCTTAACATGATTGCCAAAGGCTCTATAACAACATCAAAAAGAAGCGGGGAAAGAGGGCACCCTTGACGTGTTCCTCTTTCCAACGTTATCGGGGAGGAAACTATTCCGTTGACTATCAGACTTGTAGCTGAGTGTTTGTATAAGTTCTCTATAAATTCAGGGAATTTACCCTTGATTCCAAATTTAAGCAGGGAGGTATTTAGATGTTTGAAAGTGATGGAATCAAACGCTTTTTCTGTGTCGATAGAAAGAATAGCCATATCTGATACCTCCTCTCTCTCCCTTTTAGAACGTGAAGATTTTTCAAAGTATTCTAGTGTAACTAATACCTCCCTTATTTTGGCAGAGGAGTTCCGTTTATTTAGGAAGCCAGCTTGATCCGTATGTATTACGGTACTCTAGGAAGAATTAGCTGTAGTCTAGAGGCTAAGATGGAAGTTAAAATCTTGTAATCTGAATTAAGTAAGGCTATTGGCCTATATGATTCTTTTTTCGATGGATCTTTCCCTCCCTTAGGTATTAGAGTCGTATAGGAGGAGGCAAATGAAGATGTAACTGGTTTACCATTCATGTAAATATCATTATAAAGATTTGTTAAATATGGAGAAATTTCTACAGAAAGTATCTTATAAAATTCATTCGGTAGACCGTCTGGCCCAGCCGCTTTATTAGTAGGAAGACTAGAGATAACGTCAGCTACTTCCTGAGCCGAGAAGGGGGCATTAAGACTAGAGATGCAATCTTCTGTTAGTGAAGGGCTCACTATTTTATTCCAAAATTCTGCTGCATTCCCACTATCATATCCTTTATCTGAGTATATGTCTTGGTAGTACTCCGTAAATGTAGAAGCGATTTCATCCGGATTCAAAATTCGCGTACCTTTATCTATGATCTCTTCAATATATGATTGTTTTTTTTTTTCGTTTTTAACTAGTCTAGCCAACATCTTTCCGGATTTATTCCCAAACCTATATAGTTTGGCTTGAATTTTTAGATCTTTTTGTGTTTATTGAGCCACTATAAATGTATCGCGGGCCTCTTTAGCTTGCACATACTCAGCCCAGTTTAGGGCGTTTTTATGCAGCAAAAATTTATTATATGAGTTTGATAAAGTTTTTTGTATTTCCTTTTCCTTTGACTTCAGTTTCTTAGATAAGGTTATGTTATAAGCCAGGATTTCGCATCTGAGGGCCGCCTTGGCGGCCTCCCAGAACGTATCTGGACGCTCTATGTAATCAGAATTGAATCGCAAAAACTCCTCGAATTTAGTCTTAAGGCAGGTTTTAAACTTCATATCTGAGGCTAGATAGTGGGGAAAATAAAAGCGCAGGAATTTAGGTTTTAATTGTTTAAGCTGAATTACCAGGGTGATAGGGGCATGATCAGATAGTAGGATAGGAGTGATTGCGGCTTGGACCATCAAGGCTCCTAAGCGATCGTCTGTCAAGAATAGATCTATACGAGAAAGAGTCTTATGTGCTTTGGAGAGACAAGTAAACTCCTGGATATCAGGGTTCTGTCTTCTCCAGATATCGCGTAGTGCTAAGTTTTGTTTTATTTTATTGAATATTTTAAATTCTAAATTGTCCTTCTTTTGCCTTTTTCTGTTTCGTATTTTCTCTAAGTCTATCAAGCGGGCACTGTGGCGCCATATTAAAATCCCCTCCCAAAATTAAATGCCCTTCACTATATAAAAGAAGTTTAGATTGTATTTTATTCCAAAATTCTAGGTCCAAAGTGTTGGGGCCGTAAATATTACATAGCGTGTACATCTCTTTAGAGATTCTAACTTTTAAAAGCACATATCTTCCTCCCGGATCAGACTCACAATGCACAACTTCAAGCTGAATCCTCTTCCCTATTAAAATAGCCACACACCTTTTTTTCCCAACACTGGGTGAGTAGAATACTTCTCTAACCCAGGCAGCTTTAAGTTTGCGAGATTCTTCGGAGCTAAGGTGTGTTTCTTGGATAAACCCAATATTAGTCTGAAGTTTTCTTAATTGGGTTAGTATGGCTTTCCGTTTAATGGGAGTAGAGATCCCTCCCACATTCCACGAAGTTATCTTAACTTTTTCCATTTTCTTATAGTTTTAATATGTACACGAGGCAGAGAAGGAGGGGGGGAGTGGAGGAGGAAGAGAAAAAAAAATTAAAAAAAAAAAAAAACACACACATCCCAATAACCAACCAATATCCCTCTTTACCCTTGCCTTCATATTTCCCCAGTTGCTGGGTCAACCCTGTCTATGAGGAGACTGATCTTCCCGGTACTGATGGGTCCAGAGATATAAAAAACTTCTCAGCTGCAAGAGCCTCTGAAAAAAAATGTGCTGTGCCATTCACTGTTATTTTAATTTTAGCGGGATAGATTATAGTAGCATCATATCCATGGTTTATAAATTTGGTGCAGATGGGTGCCAGATCTCTCCTCTTGGAGGCTGTTTCAGCCGAGAAGTCTTGAAACAAGAGGACCCTAGCACCGTTAATATTAAGAGGCTGAACTTTCCGAAAATGTTGTAAAAGAGTAATTTTATCTTGGTAATTAAGCAATTTTGCAATAATAGGTCTAGGTCTGGGAGTGTTTTTGTTCAGTGTACGAGGTGAGCCCATTCTGTGTGCCCTCTCTACCAAGATACGGGGGTATGAGGGTGGGAGGCTAAGGGCTGCAGTCAATGTATCTGAGATAAACAAACTCAGGTCCTCATATTGTTTCTCTTCTGGGAGACCAATTATTCTAATGTTATTCCTTCTACTGCGGTTTTCTAAGTCTTCTAATCTGGACAGGGTTTTTTGAATATCACTACAAATATTATCAAGCTTAGAGCCATGTATTGCTGAAAGGTCTTCTAAGTCAGATACTCGCTGTTCAGCCTCTTGCAGCCGAGATGAGAATTGTCTGATTTCTTGTGTTAAAGAAGATATGTCTTGTTTAATTTCCATCCTTAAAGCCTCAAACTTAGGAGAGAGGGCCTCAGAAATGCTGGCAACCAGACTTTGAATATTTAGTGTTTCAGGCATAGGTGTACTTAGAAAGGCTGATTGAACCTCAGCGGCTGGATCTTGTGTGCCTTTGGGCTTCCTTTCCCTTTGTCTAGCTGTCATAGCTGGGGAGGGTGTTTTGGCAGAAGGGCCGAGAAACTTATCCATGTACCAATTGTGGTTTTAGTGATAGTGAGAGGGTGATAGGAGGAGTTGCAACCAATTCAAGTGTCTGTGTATATAAAATTAAAAAAAAAAAAAAAAAAGGGGGGGGGAGGGGGGGGGGGGGAGAGGTGTGATAGTGACCCCAAAGGGGGGAGGGAAAAAAATTAATTAATCGTTAGTTACAACGTGTGAGTGCAAAAAAAAACAAAAAAAACACGGGGGCAGTGTATTTGTGATGCCCAATTATAATTAATTAAGTGCAATTACCAACCGGTAAAGAATTCTAAGTTAAGAAAGTGGCCTATCCAGTTCCGCCACAGATATGTGAACGTGAGTTCCCCCCAGTAATAACCATATATATTGTATAGTCTTAGGTAAACTTACCAGGGGAGTTATGAGACCCAGGTGCCAGGTTCAGCTTAACTGAGCTGTTGCTCACTCAAATATTAAGTACAGCACAATAAACTAAGGCTGTCAACCTTTAAATATATGCCCTCAGAGACAGTCCCGCAATACAGGCGCAGGTTGATTTTTGTTAGTAGTAGTGGAATTTGAGATCTTACTATGGGGAGAGTAATTTTCATCAAATCACAGTACTATGAGAGGGGAGAAGAAATAAGGCACACAGGAAAACAAAAAAACAAAAAAAACAACAACAATAGGTATATAAATATACCTGATATTCCACAATACCCCTTCTCCCTTCCCCTTTCCCCCCCCCCCTTTTCCCCTTTGTTACTGAGCTGAGGACTTCCCGCTAGAGACCTGAGATGCTTTGGGGCTTATTTAGCCCTTTAAAAAAATAACCTTACAGAGTTAAATTAGTCGAAATTCTAAAGTCGCTCTGTCCAAGAGGGGGAGAGATTAGTCAGATATTAATTAGTGGTTAATTAGAATGAAAAATTCTATGGCCACCAACCTCCAAGTTAAAGGTCCTTAAACTCTAATGTCAATTGTCAGTCACCAGAGCATACTTGCCAAGGAGGCTAAAGGAACACATTTAACAGGTTCAGACCTAAATGCACTATTATTCATTCAAATATTGTCTCCAGTATAATAGGCTAAGGATGCCTGCGTTTAAAAAGCGTCACTCATGTCATAGGACACCTATGAGTTTGTTTGGCCCTTTAATAGGGCACCTTCAAGGGGTATCTAGAAACTAACTTAGTCCAGTTCCAAAAACAGCCCTCTGTCTAAAGGAGAGGGAGAAGGGAAATGCAACACGTTCAATTCTTACATATAAACTTTTCAAGGGCCCGTATTTAGCAGATCTTAATAAAATTTTATCACTTTAAATGGCCACACATTTATAGGTAGATCTTTCTTAATCAAGTTATACAAGAAACCCAAGCAGCAAAAAAGAGACAATAATCATAGATCACAGTGAATCAAACAAACATTATATCAAAATGTGATCCATTGTGGTCAGTTTAGAAGGAAAATTTTTGTTACTATTTTTCTTGAAAGATATACATTTAAATGACATATGCAGAGTCCCAGATTTTATATTTAAGCGTATTGACAGGGAGTCCTGTAAAAACCTATTTCAGATCTTCAGACTTTAAGTTTTGTCAGTCCTTTAGACTCTTTTCCCTTGCGCCCAGTACTTATTCATTAGAGTTTTTATTCCTTAAGAGCCCTTGTAAATGGAGATAGGGGTGCGCATAAAATTGTACAAAGTCTGTCACATTAGGCTTCCAGACCAGCCGTACCCCGCCACTTAGCCCAAAAGTCCTTTCCTGGGATTCCTACCCCAGGTATTCAGAATATATGCCAAACAGATTGTAGGAGAAACAGAGTTGGAAGACTCACCCCCTCTCACGCTACCCGGCCACCTGCCGTCGCTGTCTTCAGCATCCGTATCTTTGCAGAGTGATTCAGGTTCACGAACAGCCGCCGACAAGGAATCTCACTGCACAGCCCTGCTCGCGACTCAGAACTCGAGTCCCCTCACGCAGCACCGGTGGGAGGGGACAGAGAGTTGCCACACCGAGCGTCCTGAGCAGCAGGAGAAAGGGATCCCCACGGCTAGTCTCCGATCCGTGACCGGGCCAAGCTCCCTCCCACGCAGCACCGGTGGGGGAGGGAGGCGGGGCACACGCTGAACAGCAGCTGTTACGGACCTGGAGTGGAAGAAGTCCTGGAAGGCACAGCAGGTAAGCTTTCAACACTGTGCTAAGGGTATGAACACACAGATTGTCCAGGCAGCGGCAGCAGGCACGGGGAGAGGGGGTGAAATTAGATTATTAAGGCGGACACTGGCAAAAAAAGAGGAAATTGCCTTAGGATGTAACCACAGGTAGCGTGTCCTGTACCCAGTCAGATCGGGTGAATCTTTAGGTTTTTAGTTCAGGTAGGGTCCAGTGACTCGAGAGGGAAGGGTATAGACCAGTGAGATGGCAATTCACTGGTATGGGTTCCAGAGACGGTTTTATTCACTTGTCCACAGTAGCAGCCTCAAGATTTGAGGTAAGGCGCGAAATGTTCCACCGCCAGTAGCTGTGGGACTGGAGCTGCGAGCTCAGCAACACCTGCCTGGCTCCTCCTTCCAGGGCATGTAATTTTAAACAACTTTCCAATTTACTTTTATCAACAATTTTGCTTTGTTCTCTTGGCATTCTAGTTGAAAGCAAACCTAGGAAGGTGCATATGATAATTTCTAAGCCCTTGAAGACTGCCTCTATTTTATTTACTTTTCACAGCAGGGGAGAGCAAGCTCATGTAGGCCATATAGATAGCATTGTGATCACGCCCGTGGCTAGTGGCAGACACTGCACTAATTGGCTAAAATGCAACTATATGCAAAATAACTAAAAGTCATGTGATTAGGGGCGGTCAGAAGATGCTTAGATACTAGTTAGTCACAGAAATAAAAAGTGTATTAATATAACAGTGTTGGTTTTGCAAAACTGGGGAATGGGTAATAAAGGGATTATCTATCTTTTGAAACAATAAAAATTCTGGTGTTGACTGTCCCTTTAAGCTCCAAGAGCCTACTAGGTACAAAAGTTTTAGCAATGTTGGTAAATATGTAATTTGCATCTACATGAGATATCTACATTTAATTTATGCTCCCACCTTTCAATATAGTAAGGCGCATACTCTGGAGTCGGATTTTGCAAAATTGAATACACCAGGGACAATGAATGCCTGACTGGTGTAGATGACCTATAAAACTATTCAAAAAGTGTCAATGGTCTCATCATGTTTTTCCTATCTGGGTGTATGATATGTAAGATGTATGAGTGACATTGATGTGCTTGGCTTTTTATAGTGTGCAACAATGTTGCATTTTGGTACTGGTGGAAGTTTCTGATTGACTGTAAAGTCTATGAAATAAGATTGCTGTCAAAAAGTCAAGTATGTGTGATTCTTTATCATTGTAGATAAATTGTGGCGTACAAATACAAATCTAAATTTCTAAATACAATTTTTGACAAAAGTACAATTTTGTTTTTTGGAAGTACAATCGTCTTTTTTGTAAGTACACTTTTTTTGTTGAAAATACAATACATTTTTTTTCTTTTGGAAGTATATCTTTTTCTATTTTGGGGGATTACACTTCCAGCATGTATCAGAACACTGTAAAAAATAAATGCCCAGCTTTGTATATTTTGCAAAAATATACAACGCTGGGCGTCATACCTGCTGGAGGCGGGACTTTTTGAATTGCGAGATGGCAGAGCGTAGTGTACCGAACACTGAGGAGCCATACTACATTGCAATCCAGCAGCTTTCCTGGTATTTGAGTATCAACTTGCTTACATTTTGTAAAGGCTGGTCACCTCAGCCATATGTGGGCAGAAGATTTCGGAAAATAACAAGGAGCTTTGGAACATTAATTCAGAATAATGAAAAGGGATAAGAATGGTTCCTATTCCTTATAGGATAAGATCCTTTAAACGTGAGTTGAATATCCTTAGCTGAAGTATTGTGCATTCTAAATGGAGGACAACATTAGCCTTTAGGGATATAGACTGTGTCTCCCATGACTTATTTTTATTTTATATCCAGCGCTGGTATTTAATAAACACAAGTGCGCTTTAGTATTTTAACATTCTAACAATGTATTGCTGCTTTTAAAATAGATTTAATAAATACTTTATGATCATTTGACCTTATTTCAAGACAATTTAATGTTTATTGCTGTACTTATAGTATAGTATAACATAGTACCTAATTGCGTTTTGCACTTCTCTGTTTGTCTAGTGATTGTCCTTTTAATTAAAAGTGAAGAAATAGCTAACAACCCCAGCCCATCTTAGGTAAACGTTTAACATTTATCATGTAACATTCAATATGGCTTAACATGCCTAAAGTGATTATTATCATTTCCATCATACAACACTATACAGAGAAATATTGATTTTGATGTTTTAATTAAAGTTTTCTTGGTATCAGGAAAACCGTCTGTAGCATGTGCTCTTCGTTCTGCATATAAGTTGTTTATGTTATCATTTACCATACAACATTTTTTAAGATGCTGAAAGTGCTTATCCTGCCCCGTTTTTTACATTAATGTGCTATGGAATATTGATTTTTGTCAGCCATTTCTCCACATTTAATTGAAAGCAAAACAGACTGCTGTGACATCATTCAGCAAAATGGGAACTAGCATTTATTTTTGACAGTGAATCCACACATGCTGGAAATGTAATTCCAATAAAAAAATAAATTAATTCCAAAAGAAAAACTGTATTGTACTTCCAGAAAACAAAAAAAAGAATTAAGATTTCTATTCTAAAAAAAAATTGTATTTCCCCAAAAAAATAATTGTATTTGTAAATTGAGATTTGCATTTTTATGTCACAATTTATGTACAACGAAATACAATTACACACAGTTGCCTTTTCGACAGCAATCTTATTCCATAGAAGTCGATATCTGTGAAGGGATGCGATGTAATGTAAAAAGTGCAAGAATTCACCACGTTGGATCTGATCATTTGTTGTACAGCTTTAATTCTTTTTTAAGTTTAGTATCCAGTGAATGTTGATTGACAACCACAATCGACCATTTCGGGTGTCGATATGAAGAAATAGAGATCAGATTTTATGCGAGTTAACAATCTTTGTTGTGTTTGACACCTTAAGTTCCAAAATATTCTCCCACCCACCCTTATACTCTTCTCCAGATGTACCCTTGTCATCCCTCACTTAACTCTTCTGACACATTCAAAACTTCAGTTATACAACAACCTTGCTTGGAACTCTCTCAAAATTTAGGGCCTGAGGGGATGATTCACTGTAGCAGGTCATGTCGCCACACATCGATAAATGCCGACAGCATATGCTGTCGGCATTTATCATTGCACAAGCATTTCTCGGGAAATGTTTGTGCCATGCCACCCCCTGCCCATTTGTGGCCAATCGGCCGCTAGCAGGGGTGTCAGTCAACCCAATCGTATGTGTATTGTAACAGGTGAATACAGGGCCATACGGAGGCTTGATAAATCGGCCCCTGAGTGTCTAAAACCCTTTGGTCTTGCAAGATTATATAATATATATTGTGAGCTCTACAAAGTCCCTCAGATTTTAGCTTAAGAGCTGTTTATCTTGTTATGTATGTGAAAGAAAAGTTTTTTTCTTTCTAATGACACAGTGAGTCTACGGATCATCAGTAATTACTATTGGGAATATCACTCCTGGCCAGCAGCAGGGGGCAAAGAGCACCACAGCAAAGCTTTTAAGTATCATTTCTCTTCCCACAACACCCAGTCATTCTCTTTGCCTGCGTTGCAAGGAGGTGGTAAAGTTTAGGTGTCTGAAAGAAGTTTCTTCAATCAAGATTTTATTATTTTGAAGCAGAGCAGGTTTGCTCTGTTCTTCCTGGGGTTTAGCTGTAGTCCACGTCAGTCTCTTCAGTAGAGCAGTGGTGGCTTTTAAGAATTTGGGAACTTGTGGGATATAATCCTCACTGCGCTTCCCAAACTGTTGTTGCTGCCCTATCTTATATTTTTTTCCAAAGGTCCATGTGAGGGAGGAGGCCCTCTCAAACCAGGTGAGCTGTCCTGCTGCGGGCAGTTCTAAATTCAGGTAAGTGCCTAATTTTATTTTCTGGGCTCAGGAAAATATGGCACTTCAACAGTTAATTCTATTTGGGACATGGAATACTAGTAATCCTATTTAGGGTTAATAGGATTGAGGTAGGCAGCGTATGCAGGCACTGGGGACTAAAGATTTTTTATTGAGGCTCAGTTTTTACTCTGGGTTGTTCTGAACTTTGTGGATGGGATCAGTAGTGCTTTTACATGGGTGTTAAGTAGCACTCCATTGTGAGAAGTCTGCCGGCGGCTCTACATAGAAATTAATGGCGGCCGGGAGGTTACAGTTTGGGTACGCCCACGATTAGGAAGGCAGGCTTTTTCTGAGGCGGTAAGATAGTTGCGCGCCTTTTCAGTTTCACTTCTCTGTGAGTTCCGGATCGGATGTAATCATTGCGGCTCTGCTTGCGATCGCCTGATTGCCTGTTTAAGCAGCTCTAGGAAGTCTGGATCGTTGATAAAACCTTTAATTTGGTTACCAGCAAGACAGGTAGGCACCACAAAGAGTGCTGAGGGGAAGAGGCTGTCTGAGGTTCTCTAGTGTTCTGCTGCTCTGCGGTTAAAATAAAATTTAAATGGACAGTAACGTTTTTTTGCACATAAATTTCTAAGTTAAATAAAGCAGTTTTCTTTATTTTGTTGGGTTATTGGGTAAAGATGGACCAAAAGGCCCTGCAAAACATTACATGTAGCTTGTGTTTTGATTCCAATGTGGAACCACCAATCCCTTTTTGTTCCTCATGTATTGAAAGAACATTGCATTACAGGAATAGACTTTTTAAATATGAGCCACCATTAGCTAAGGCGGATGCTGTTCAGGGGTCTCCTGTTCAAGATATGCCGCAGCTTTCTCCTCAAGTGTCCCAAACCTTATCGTCCACACATGCAGTGCCCTGCATTTCCTCTCACACTCCAGTTGGAGTTACCTTGCAAGACATTGCTACCCACATATCCTCTGTGATAACTGATGTGCTCTCTGCTTTTCCCATGCTGCAGGGAAAGCACAAGAGGAAATATAAAGAATCAGTGAGTAAGGTTTCTGACACAGTTGTGGCTATTCCAAATGTTCCCTTCCAGAAGTCTGAGGAGGAAGATACTTCGATAGCATCTGAGGGTGAAATCTGAGACTCAGACAGTGTAATTCCTTCCTCTGATGCTGAAGTTGTATCCTTCAGATTTAAGCTAGAACACCTCCGTTTGTTACTTAAGGAGGTTTTGGCCACCTTGGATGACTCTGACATGACTGTCATAGTCAATCTTAAGAAGTCTAGTAAGCTAAACAAATACTTTGATGTATCTTCCACTGTGGAGGTTTTTCCTGTACCAGACCGGCTACAGAGATTATTGCTCGGGAATGTGAGAGACCTGGTATCCCTTTTTCTCCATACCCAATTTTTAAGTAGAGGTTTCCAATAGCTGACTCTATCAAGCAGTCCTGGCAGATGGTCCCCAAGGTAGAAGGGGCAATCTACAACTTTGGTTAAGAGAGCCACTATCCCCATAGGGGATAGCTGTTCTTTTAAGGATCCTATGGATAAGAAGTTGGAAGGGTTATTTATTGCTACCGTCACCAGCATGGCAGCATACTGGTTTGATGCATTGTCTGATTTTATTCAGACAGATACTCCCCTTGAAGAGATCCAGGATAGGTTCAAGGCTCTTAAGTTGGCCAATTCCTATATTACGGATGCTTCCCTACAAGTCATTAAGTTGGGAGCAAAGATTTCTGGCTTTGCCGTACTGGCCCGCAGAACTTTATGGTTAAAGTCCTGGTCTGCGGATGTGTCATCTAAGTCTAAGCTTTTGGCGATTCCCTTGTTTGGGCCAGGCTTGGCTGAAATTGGGACATTTCCTCCTCAGGATAAGAGGAATAAGCAGAAAGGACGTCAGAGTAAATTTTGTTCCTTTCTAAACTTGAAAGGTAAGCCTTCCTCTCCCTCTTCCAAGCAGGAACAGTCCAAGCCTTCCAATCAGTCTTGGAACAAGGGAAAGCAATCTAAGAAGCCTGTTAATGACTCAAAGTCAGCATGTAAGGTCTTTCCCGATCAGGGAGCTGATCTTGTGGGGGTAGACTTTCTTTCTTTGCTCAGGCCTGGGTTTGGGATGTTCCGGATCCCTGGGCGGTGGACATCATGTCCCAGGGATACAAACTAGAGTTCAAGACCTTTCCTCCCAGGGGCAGGTTTCTGCTCTCTAGATTATCTGTAGACCAGATAAAAAGAGAGGCGTTCTTACACTGTGTCTGGGATCTTTCTGACCTGGGAGTGATAGTTCCTGTTCCAATGAAGGAACAGGGTCTGGGATTCTACTCCAATCTGTTTGTGGTTCCCAAAAAAGAGGGAACTTTCAGACCGATTTTAGACCTCAAGAGTATAAACAAGTTCCTCAGAGTACCATCCTTCAAGATGGAAACTATTCGTTCCATTCTTCCCTTGGTTCAAGAGGGTCAATTCATAACAACAGTAGATTTAAAGGATGCATACCTGCATGTTCCCATCCACAGGGACCATCACAAGTTTCTGAGGCTCGTTTTTCTAGACAAACACTTTCAGTTTGTGGCTCTTCCATTCGGCCTTTCCACAGCTCCCAGAATTTTTTCAAAGGTCCTGGGAGCGCTGTTGGCGATGCTCCAGTTGCGGGGCATAGCAGTAGCGCCTTATCTGGATGACATTCTCATTCAGGCGCCATCTTTTCAACAAGCAAACTCCCACACGGAGATGTTATCTTTTCTGTACTCTCACGGATGGAAGGTGAATTTGGGAAAGAGTTCCTTGATTTCAGCTACAATTGTAGTTTTCTTCGGAACCATAATAGATTCCCTATCAATGAAAATATTTCTGACAGAGGTCAGAAAAACAAAGATCTTCGACTCTTGTCTTGCCCTTCAGTCCTCTCCTCGGCTGTCAGTGGCCCAATGTATGGAGGTAATTGGTCTGATAGTAGCTGCCATGGACATCATTCCGTTTGCCCGGTTCCATCTCTGACCGTTATGCATGCTCAAACAATGGAATGGGGATTATGCGGATCTGTCTCCACGATTAGAACTGGATCAGGTGACAAGAGATTCTCTTCCTTGGTGGTTGTCTCAGAAACATCTCTCCAAGGGAACCTGCTTCCGCAGACCTACCTGGGTGATTGTGACCACGGATGCCAGTCTGCTGGGATGGGGCGCAGTCTGGGGCTCGTTAAAGGCTCAGGGTATATGGACTCGGGAGGAGTCAGTTCTCCCCATAAACATCCTAGCTGATGGCAATCTTCAAAGCTCTTTTGGCCTGGCCTCAGTTAGCTTCAGCCCGGTTTATTAGCTTCCAGTCGAACAACAACATAACTTCAGTGGCTTACATCAACCATCAGGGAGAAAGTCGGAGTTTACTTGGCCATGACAGAGGTAGCCAAGATTATTCAGTGGGTAGAGAACCACAACTGCTGTCTATCTGCGATCCACATTCCAGGAGTGGACAATGGGGTAGCAGATTTTCTGAGCAGACAGACCTTTCACCCGGGGAGTGGGAACTCCATCCAGAGGTGTTTTCCAACTTGATCTTTAAATGGGGACAGCTGGAGCTGGATCTCATGGCATCTTGACAGAATGCCAAGCTCCTGAGGTACGGGTCGAGGTCAAGGGATCCTCAGGCTGTACTGATAGATGCTCAGGTGGTTCCTAGGAATTTCAGTCTAGCATACCTATTTCTTCAGTTCGCTCTCCTTCCACAGCTTATTGCTTAAATCAAACAGGAGAGGGCATCAGTGATACTCATTGCACCGGCATGGCCTCGCAGGATCTGGTATGTAAACCTAGTGGAGATGTCATCTATTCCACCTTGGAGACTTCCACTGAGGAAGGACCTTCTACTTTAAGGGCCCTTCTTTCATCCAAATCTCGTTTCTCTGAAGCTGACTGCTTGGAGATTGAACGCTTAATTCTATCTAAGCCCGGGATTTCAGAGTCGGTCATTGAGACCTTGATTCAGGCTCATAAGCCTGTGTCAGAGTATTACCATTATGCTGCTTTTCCTTTAAGGTGTTCTAACCAATCACAGGTTCACACCCCCTTTATCACACCTGCTCACACCTCCAAGCTTTGCTTAGTAATTTGTAAAACTACCTGAGAGTCATACTTGTTACCTGAGCTAACTACCAACTTAACTGAACCTTAGATTCCTAAGGCCTCTAAGTGCTATTCCAAAGTTTCTATCTGTGTGAGCTAACCTCAATCTAATCTTGCCAGAGTGTTTATTTATGTTACAGACCGATTCAGCTTGCCTGTCAACATCATTCCCTGAACCGGACTCCTGCACTTACACAGACTTCCAGCTGCCACTCAGCTAATCCTTCAACCGCATGTCCTGCAATTTCACAGACTCAATCACCTAACTAAAGGAGTATTGTATCCAATCTCAATGAAGGTAATTCTCACAAACCTTGTTCTATCATTTGTTCCAGCTCTAAAGTTGTCGTAAATCCTTCAGTGAGCTCCGGATCCGTGTTTGCGGTAACGTCACACGCCAAACACGGCGCCCTAGGTTTGTATCTGACTGTTAGCTAAACAGTTCAGATTTCTATAAATATTAAAAGGCTTAATTTACACCAAATCAACCTGGTGTCACTTCTCATAGTGCTCACTTTTTGATTTAGTGTCACAAAACACATTTTTTATATCTAGTAATTAACGGTTATACAAGTTAAGTACTGATATTGTTACATATTACTAAGCCTGAAAAAGAAGAGAAAGCTGGTTAGAGTTATGGATCCAGCTGAATTACCTCAGGTTGTTTATAATTTAAGTCAGAAACTTGACCAGATGGGGCAAGCTATTAGAGACTTACAAGTGGAGAATAAAGTATTAAAAGATATGTTCAAGGATAATAGAGAACAAAGATTTCCTACACCTGAACCACAAGTGAGTTTGCCAGAAGTATTTTCTGGTGATAGAAGGAACTACAGACAGTTCAAAAATGCATGCTATCTATTGTAAAACCTAAAGCCTCTCACTTATCCCACTGATAGAGTGAAGGTTCTTACCACTGTATCTTATTTAAGAGCAGAGCCTAGGAAATGGGCTGATCAATTATTTGAAACCAATTCACCTATCCTGAATTCATTAACAGATTTCTTTAATGCCTTGGATGAATTTGTATACAGATACAGATGTACAACTAACAGCTGAACATAAAATGAGACAACTAAAGCAAGGGAAGAAGCCTATTGAAGATTACACCGCTGAATTCAAGTTGCACGCTTCTGATTCCTCCTGGAGTATGATTTCTCTCAGAAATCAATACAGGTTAGGGTTATCCGAAAGTATAAAGGATGAACTCTCTCGTATAGAAATGCCCAATACTCTAGAAGCTATGATAAAGGTAGCCACACAGATAGACAGAAGATTAAGAGAAAGAAAGGCAGAACGAATGCAGACTGAAACAACACCACGATCTCATGCTTCTTGCTATTCCACTGCTACTACTTCCAGTTCAGAAACCAGTACTCCCATGGAAATTGGAGTAATTAAAGGGCCGCTTACCCCAGAGGAGAGGATGAGAAGAAGATCTAAACAACTGTGCATGTACATACAGTTTCTGAATGCCCAGTTCTTCGCAAGAACAAGAAGAGTAAGTTAATCTTGTTACATAACTCACACTATAGTAACAGTTTAACATCTTACTGTAACCTCTCTCTTTTACTACAGTGGGACCTTAGAAGATTGGAGACAACCGCCATCATTGATTCGGGCGCTTTTGGCAATTTTATTGATGCTACTGTAGTAACCAAAAATAAAATTCCAACTGTATTGAAAAAGATACCGGTGTCCCTCAAAGTTATTGATGGTTCAACACTAACAGAAGGTCCAGTCACACACCATACTATCCCACTACTTGTACTTACACATGAAGGACATACAGAATACATCACCTTTGATGTCATACCTTCTCCTAATTTTCCAGTTATTTTAGGGGTTCATTGGTTACAACTTCATAATCCCACAATAGATTGGTCTACATTCAAATTATCTTTACACTCTACATATTGTAAGAATACTTGTTATCCCCAACAATCTATCATGCTAACTTCCACAGAAGAAGTTAACATTCCAAAAGTTTATAACAAGTTCGCAGATGTCTTTAGCAAAACGGAGGCTGAATCTCTACCTCCCCACAGGGTATACGATTGCCCTATAGAACTAATACCAGGTTCCACCCTACCAGTTGGCCATTTATACCCGTTAAGTCAAGCTGAACTCGATTATTTAAAGCAGTACCTACAAGATAACCTTAAAAAAGGTTTCATCCGACCATCTTCATCACCAACAGCAGCAGGTAGGTTTTTTGTGACAAATAAGGATTCCAGTTTGAGACCAATAATCGATTACAGAGAGCTAAATAAACGAACCGTTAAAAACCGATATCCGTTACCATTAATACCGTAACTAATTGAAAGACTTACCAATGCCACGATATTCACAAAGCTCGACCTGCGCGGCGCTTACAATCTAATTCGTATAAGAGAAGGCGACGAATGGCTCACTGCTTTCCGAACCAGGTATGGTTTATATGAATATTTAGTGATGCCATTTGGCCTTTGTAATGCGCCCGCAGCATTCCAACATTTCATTAATGACATTTTTCGTGACTTACTGGATATATGCATAGTCGTTTACCTAGACGACATTCTCATTTACTCCAACAACATTACAGATCACATCAAACATGTACGTTGGGTGCTTGCCATATTAAAAGTACACAAATTGTATGCTAAATTGGAAAAATGTTCATTCCACAAATCTACGATTTCATTTTTAGGGTATACAATTTCCTCCTCAGGAGTTTAGATGCAAACTGAAAAGGTAGATTCCGTTAGAGACTGGCCAGTACCAACGAATAAAAAGGAGCTACAGAGATTCTTAGGCCTAGATTTGGAGTTTTGTCGGTAAGGACCCGCGTAGCTAACGCCAGCTTTTTTCTGGCCGCACCATAAAAATAACTCTGGTATTGAGAGTCCACATAAAGGCTGCGTTAGGCTCCAAAAAAGGAGCGTAGAGCATTTTTAACGCAACTTCAACTCTCGATACCAGAGTTGCTTACGGACGCGGCCAGCCTCAAAAACGTGCTCGTGCACGATTCCCCCATAGGAAACAATGGGGCTGTTTGAGCTGAAAAAAAAACCTAACACCTGCAAAAAAGCCGCGTTCAGCTCCTAACTCAGCCCCATTGTTTGCTATGTGTAAACGCTTCCTACGTCTGCACCTAACACTCTAACATGTACCCCGAGTCTAAACACCCCTAACCTTACACTTATTAACCCCTATTCTGCCGCCCCCGCTATCGTTGACCCCTGCATATTTTTTTTTAACCCCTAATCTGCCGCTCCGTAAACCGCCGCTACTTACATTATCCCTATGTACCCCTAATCTGCTGCCCCTAGAATGCGAGCTCAATCTGATTGGCTGATTGGATCAGCCAATCGGATTGAACTTGATTCTGATTGGCTGATTCCATCAGCCAATCAGAATATTCCTACCTTAATTCCGATTGGCCAATCGGAATTCGAGGGACGCCATCTTGGATGACGTCCCTTAAAGGAACCGTCATTCTTCAGTTGGACGTCGCCGGATGAAGATGGGTCCGCGGTGGAGGTCTTCAGGATGGAGCCAGTCGTCATCGGATGAAGATAGAAGATGCCGCTTGGATCAAGATGGTTGCCGGTCCGGATCGCCTCTTCTTCCCGGATAGGATGAAGACTTTGGAGCCTCTTCTGGACCTCTTCAGCCACCGGATGATGGATCGCCAGCCCCCGCTTGGGTTGGATGAAGATTTTGGAGCCAGGACGGATCGGTGATACCTGGTGAGGTGAAGACAAGGTACGATGATCTTCAGGGGCTTAGTGTTAGGTTTATTTAAGGGGGGTTTGGGTTAGATTAGGGGTATGTGGGTGGTGGGTTGTAATGTTGGGGGGGTATTGTATGTTTTTTTTTTACAGGCAAAAGAGCTGAACTTCTTGGGGCATGCCCCGCAAAGGGCCCTGTTCAGGGCTGGTAAGGTAAAAAAGCTTTGAACTTTATTAATTTAGAATAGGGTAGGGCATTTTTTATTTTGGGGGTCTTTGTTATTTTATTAGGGGGCTTAGAGTAGGTGTAATTAGTTTAAAATTGTTGTAATATTTTTCTTATGTTTGTAAATATTTTTTTATTTTTTGTAACTTAGTTCTTTTTTATTTTTTGTACTTTAGTTAGTTTATTTCATTGTAGTTATTTGTAGATATTGTATTTAATTAATGTATTGATAGTGTAGTGTTAGGTTTAATTGTAGGTAATTATAGGTATTTTATTTAATTAATTTAATGATAGTATAGTGTTAGGTTTAATTGTAACTTAGGTTAGGATTTATTTTACAGGTAATTTTGTAATTATTTTAACTAGGTAGCTATTAAATAGTTCTTAACTATTTAATAGCTATTGTACATGGTTAAAATAATTACAAAGTTGCCTGTAAAATAAATATTAATCCTAAAATAGCTACAATGTAATTATAATTTATATTGTAGCTATATTAGGATTTATTTTACAGGTAAGTATTTAACTTTAAATAGGAATAATTTATTTAATAAGAGTTAATTAATTTCGTTAGATTAAAATTATATTTAATTTAGGGGGGTGTTAGTGTTAGGTTTAGACTTAGCTTTAGGGGTTAATACATTTATTAGAATAGCGGTGAGCTCCAGTCGGCAGATTAGGGGTTAATAATTGAAGTTAGGTGTCGGCGATGTTAGGGAGGGCAGATTAGGGGTTAATACTATTTATTATAGGGTTAGTGAGGCGGATTAGGGGTCAATAACTTTATTATAGTAGCGGTGCGGTCCGCTCGGTAGATTAGGGGTTAATAAGTGTAGGCAGGTGGAGGCGACGTTGAGGGGGGCAGATTAGGGGTTAATAAATATAATATAGGGGTCGGCGGTGTTAGGGGCAGCAGATTAGGGGTACATAGCTATAATGTAGGTGGCGGCGCTTTGCGGTCGGCAGATTAGGGGTTAATTATTGTAGGTAGCTGGCGGCGACGTTGTGGGGGGCAGATTAGGGGTTAATAAATATAATACAGGGGTAGGCGGTGTTAGGGGCAGCAGATTAGGGGTACATAAGTATAACGTAGGTGGCGGTCGGCTGATTAGGGGTTAAAAAAAATTAATCGAGTGGCGGCGATGTGGGGGGACCTCGGTTTAGGGGTACATAGTTTATGGGTGTTAGTGTACTTTAGAGTACAGTAGTTAAGAGCTTTATGAACCGGCGTTAGGCCAGAAAGCTGAAAGAAACTACTGACTTTTTTCCTGCGGCTGGAGTTTTGTTGTTAGATTTCAAACGCTTACTTCAGCCACGACTCTAAATACCGGAGTTAGAAAAATCCCATTGAAAAGATAGGATACGCAATTTACGTAAGGGGATCTGCGGTATGGAAAAGTCGCGGCTGAAAAGTGAGCGTTAGACCCTTTTTTGAGTGACTCCAAATACCGGAGTTAGCCTAAAACCAGCGTTAGGAGCCTCTAACGCTGGTTTTCACGGCTACCGCCAAACTCCAAATCTAGGCCTTAGGCTTTACTAACTACTATCGTAAATTTATTAAAGATTTTTCTGGGTTAGTAAATCCACTCACACAACTCACAGGTTCCACAGTACCATTCCATTGGACCCAGAAACACACTGATATATTCCAACAATTAAAAAATCGTTTCATTTCAGCTCCAATCTTAAGATTCCCAAATGTAAATTTGCAATATGTGTTGGAGGTAGACTCATCAGACTACGCAATCGGAGCCATACTATCACAACGCACTTCTGAAAGTTCCCCACTTCATCCTGTATCCTTTTTCTCCAAGATTATGTCTCCTGCTGAAAAGAACTATACAATCGGTGATAAAGAACTATTAGCTATTAGGAGAGCACTAGAATTCTGGAGACATCTCTTGGAGGGAGCCCAGCATCCCATATTAATTTATACGGATCACAAGAATCTACAATACCTCCAAAATAACAAAACACTTTCCTCGCGTCAAGTGCGATGGAGTTTATACTTTTCCAGATTTGACTTTCACATCATTTACAGACCTGCTAACAAAAACGGAAAGGCTGATGCCCTCTCAAGACAACTACTCAAGATCGAAGACTCTCCACCACCAACTGCTATTATACCAGCAGAAAAATTAATTGGTCTTACTTCAGATTTCATAACAGATATAAGAAATTCCTCAGCTCCAGTTGAACCAGTCCATAATAAAAACATCAAGCAAAGACGCTATACATGCACAAGGCAGACGGGGGTCTTAACGCCCCTAACCTCCTAAATTACTATAGAGCGGCACACTTGACCAGAGTGATCTCTTGGTCCCACTCTGCTGATTCCGCCCTTTGGGTGCAAATCGAAAGCTCTCTTCTAGAAGCTCAATCTATGAGAGATATCGCATGGTTGCCCAAAGCCCACAGACCACTACTAGCATATCGAAACAACTATATTAAAGCTACCTTAGACGTATGGGACCACGTGACAACACATACTATAGGAATTTCCACCCCAGTCTCGCCTCTTACCCCTTTGTTGAACAATCAGATTTTCCTGAAAAATCCATCCTTTTCCCACACGCACAGGGAAGAGCACTTAAATAACCTACCAGTTTACCTCATAGTAGACTCAGGAGGGATCAAAGATAGACTACAGCTACAAGAGGAATTAGGTCCACCCTTCCATAGCTAGTATTCTTACCTACAGATAAGGCATGCGCTTTCTGACAACACTTATAAATCTAACGTACTTAGACCACTGACCGCATTTGAGAAACTATGTGTAAACTCTGAAAACAAAAGAGCACACTTATCAATAGCCTATAAACTATTACGAAGCTCTTTCCCAGATCAACGCCCTTCTTTCGTTGGGAAATGGAAATCTGAATTATTAGAAAATTTTACAGATGAGGACTGGAGAAATAGCTTTAAAATGTCACACTCTGCCTCCACTTCGTTATTCATATCCGAGTTGAACTACAAAATTCTCACCCGATGGTATCTTACTCCCCAACGACTTAGATATATCTACCCTACTACTTCATCAGCCTGTTGGAGACGATGTGGTGGGCAGGGTACTATGACTCATATCTGGTGGGACTGTCCTCTTTTGTCTGAATTTTGGCACGGGATAGAAAACTGTATTAATAACATTTTGGGCCTAGATATCACCCTAAACCCAAAACTCGTACTACTCAATGTTCTCCCACACTTGCACTGCGTGTACCGCACAAGACTCCTTCAACTGATGTTGGCATGTGCAAAGAGACTGATACCTAGATTATGGAAGTCCCAAAATACCCCGACGCACACACAGTGGGTGGTGGAAATAGAACACATACTGGAATTAGAAAAACAACATTTTTACTATATGGGAAAACGAGACTTTTTTGCTAATATGTTTTTTATCTGGGAACAGGGCCTTCATAATCTGAGAGATGTCAGCGGAACATAGAAACATACAAGTTAGTAATACAGCTAAAGAACATCTGAACTCCTGACCTTACAATACCTCTCTCCTATATAAATTCCCCTCCTCTTCCTTTTATCTTTTCTTCTTCCCCCTTCCCCCTCCTCTCCCCCCCCAAGAATGAAGCATAAGTATTGGACAGCTTTTTAACAATTAATGGTTAGTAGTACCTTTATTGTCTACTTTGTTTTTCTTGAAGCTTTCTTCATTTTGTATGGAAGACGTTAACAGATACGATTTTGATTGATGACAACTGTTATTGTATTTAAAACAGGTTACAAATGTTGAATTTAATCACTCTCGGATGTAATGTTTTGAAACCGAAATACCAATAAAAATTATTGAATCAAAAAAAAAAAACATCAAGCAAAAAGATGGTGTTTACTACTATAATGATCGGATATTCTTACGAGCTGACTTACGTTTAAAGATTCTAAGCGAACATCATGACACTCCATTAGCAGGTCATCCAGGGGTAAAACGGACTTTGGAACTAATTTCCAGGAATTACTGGGGCCACACATGAAGGATACAGTCAAGGAGTACATCAAAAGCTGTGTAACATGTCAGATTTCAAAAACTGACAGATCAACACCATATGGACTACTTATGTCCCTCCCAATTTCAAATTCTCCTTGGCAGCAGATCGGTATAGATTTTATTGTAGAGTTACCACCTTCCAATAACCAGACTACCATTATGGTTGTTATTGATACATTCACCAAAATGGCACATTTTCTACCATATCACAAAATTCCATCATCATCTGAAACTGCTACTCTCTTCTTGAATCATATTCTAAAATTACATGGGGTACCTTCCGTAATTATTTCTGATAGAGGGTCTCAGTTCACCTCCCGTTTCTGGAAAGATCTATGCAAAGCTTTAAAAATTCAACACCATTATACAACATCATATCACCCTCAAGCAAATGGACAGACTGAGAGAGTGAATCAGTGGCTCGATGAATACCTCCGCTGTTTCTGCTCATGTCAACAACAAGATTGGACGAAATTCTTACCTTATGCAGAATTTGCATATAACAACTTAACAAACACCTCTACAAAAATGACTCCGTTCTATGCAAACTATGGGTACCATCCCAGCTTCACTTCTTTATCATCAACACCAGCAGACTCACCTATGGTGGATGAACTAAAGAATACTCTATTGGAAAGCTTCTGAATCATCAAAGAAAACATTGAGAAGGCACAAACCTCCCAGAAATTCTACTATGATTTGAGACATAGGAAACAACCAAAATATAGAATATCATGTATGGTTGTCAACAAAGAATCTGAAGTTTCATCTGCCAAGTAAAAAGTTCACTCAGAAATTTTGTGGTCCTTTCCCTATCACAAAAGTGGTAAATGACAATGCTGTCACGTTACAGCTCCCGACGACCATGAAAATTCACCCAACTTTCCATGTTTCCTTATTGAAACCCTACCTTCCTACAAGATCTACTGTTCCGCTATTACCCACGACGATGGTACCTTCTGAAAATGATGTCTTTGAAATCGAAAGGATCTTGGATTCCTGAATGTCCAGAGGGGTTCTCCAGTATCTAATTAGATGGAAAAACTTCACGGAGGAGGAGGATAGTTGGGAACTGTCTACCAATCTCTCTGCGCCTAGATTGGTATCCCTTTTCCATCGTCGCAACCCAGACCGTACACGACCTCAAGCTGAGGATCAGCTTGCTTGAGGAGGGGGTCCTGTCAGAGTATTACCATTATGCTGCTTTTCCTTTAAGGTGTTCTAACCAATCACATGTTCACACCCCCTTTATCACACCTGCTCACACCTCCAAGCTTTGCTTAGTAATTTGTAAAACTACCTGAGAGTTATACCTGTTACCTGAGCTAACTACCAACTTAACTGAACCTAAGGCCTCTAAGTGCTATTCCAAAGTTTCTATCTGTGTGAGCTAACCTCAATCTAATCTTGCCAGAGTGTTTATTTATGTTACAGACCGATTCAGCTTGCCTGTCAACATCATTCCCTGAACCGGACTCCTGCACTTACACAGACTTCCAGCTGCCACTCAGCTAATCCTTCAACCGCATGTCCTGCAATTTCAGACACTCAGTCACTTAACTAAAGGAGTATTGTATCCAATCTCAATGAAGGTAATTCTCACAAACCTTGTTCTATAATTTGTTCCAGCTCTAAAGTTGCCGTAAATCCTTCAGTGAGCTCCGGATCCGTGTTTGCGGTGACGTCACACGCCAAACACCGCGCCTCTCTCACTCTACACAGGATCTCTTCCCTGCATGTCAGCTGCAGCTTCAACTGATGGGACAAAAGCAGATCTCCTCCGGTTAGTTACTTAAAGTATAAGTTTCCTATGTCTGTTGACTCTATGAAAGCTAACTTGCACTTGCTTCTAAATTTAAAGTAACCTGCTAATCAACCTATTTCTCTGCTAAGTTTGTATCTGACTGTTAGCTAAACAGTTCAGATTTCTATAAATATTAAAAGGCTTAATTTACACCAAATCAACCTGGTGTCACTTCTCATAGTGCTCACTTTTTGATTTAGTGTCACAAAACACATTTTTTATATCTAGTAATTAACGGTTATACAAGTTAAGTACTGATATTGTTACAGCCTGTGACTAGAAAGACTTACCATAAGATATGGCACAGATATCTGTTCTGGTGTGAATCCAAGGGGTTCTCGTGGAGTAGAGTCAGGATTCCTAGAATTTTGTCCTTTCTCCAGGAAGGTCTGGAGAAGGGTTTGTCTGCGAGTACTTTGAAGGGTCAAATATCTGCCTTATCTATATTGTTGCATAAACGTCTGGCGGATGTACTGGATGTGCAATCCTTCTGTCAGGCCTTGGTCAGAATCAGGTCTGTGTTCAAACCTGTTACTCCTCCCTGGAGTCTTAACCTTGTTCTTAAAGTTCTCCAGCAGTCTCCGTTTGAGCCTATGCATTCCTTAGATATTAAGATGTTATCTTGGAAAGTTTTCTTTTTTGTTGCAATTTCTACTGCTCGTAGAGTCTCTGAACTCTCGGCGTTGCAGTGTGAATCCCCTTACCTTATTTTTAATTCGGATAAGGTAGTTCTGCGTACTAAGTTAGGTTTCCTTCCTAAAGTGGTTTCGGATAGGAACATTAATCAAGAAATCGTTGTTCCTTCTTTGTGTCCTAACCCTTCTTCTCATAAAGAGCAGGTGTCTCATATCAATTAGAGAACACGCCCCCCTAAAGGGAGGATAATGTTAGTCAGGGAGCAGATATATAAGGCAGGGTCAGTGGTAAGGTGAATATATGCCTGAGGAAACGGTTTTTAAACCGAGAAACGCGTTGCAGTTTTAGGGGGTCATTGGAATACCCCTTATTCACTTTTATAGCACTGCTGTGTTTTTGTTTTTTTAAACTTTGTTTTTAATAAATACATTTTTTTGTGAAAAACACCTATTGAGTGGATGCATCTTACCTGCCTGCCATCCTGATCAATAATATGGGAGACAAACCATTTAAATCTGTATGTTTTTGAAATACAGCTTACTTTGGATATCTGTACATGGGGTGAGCTGACACACCTCTCCCCAATCTGCCAGCCTGCTCCTACCAGCACATTAGTGTGCTCAGCCTAAATGTGAGTACCCATTTGGGAATCTATTAAAGTGAATACATTTGTACTTCTTTGTTTTCTACTTTATCCCAGCACTGCAGCACAAAGGAAAAAATTCTACTGTAGGTGAGCTGTTACACCTGTATAAATCTACAGCCTGCACCTACTAGCACATAGGTGTGCTTCTGGAATACGTGAGTACCCATTTGGCTTGATTGTTTATTGTATCCATATACATCTGATGATACCACACATGAGGCGCCCCTTCCTTATTTTTCATTCGGATAAGGTGGTTCTGCGTACTAAGTTAGGTTTCCTTCCTAAAGTGGTTTCGTATAGGAACATTAATCAAGAAATCGTTGTTTCTTCTTTGTGTCCTAACCCTTCTTCTCATAAAGAGCGTTTACTGCACAACCTAGATGTGGTGCATGCGTTGAAATTCTATTTGCAGGCGACTAAGGATTTTCGACAGTCTTCTGCTTTGTTTGTCGTTTTCTCTGGGAAACGCAAGGGTCAGAAAGCTACGGCTACTTCTCTTTCTTTGTGGCTGAGGAGTATAATTCGTTTGGCCTATGAAACTGCTGGACAGCAGCCTCCTGAGAGAATCACGGCTCATTCCACGAGGGCTGTTTCTTCTTCCTGGGCCTTTAAAAATGAAGCTTCTGTGGAATAGATTTGCAAGGTTGCAACTTGGCCCTCTCTACACACTTTTTAAAAATGTTATAAATGTAATACTTTTGCCAGAGAGAAAGGTTCTTCAAGCAGTGGTGCCGTCTGTTTAGGTTCCCTGTCTTATCCCTCCCTTATCATCTCTGTTCTCTAGCTTGGGTATTGATATAGTATAGTAATTACTGATGATCCGTGGATTCACCGTGTCATTAGAAAGAAAACAAAATGTATGCTTACCTGATAAATTTCTTTCTTTCTTGACTATTACCCCTAAACCTAACACCCCCTAACTCTAAATTAAACTTAAATATAACTATGTTAAAATAAAAACTTATGTGAAATAAACCAAACCTTAGCTTAAAAACTATAAATAACCTAACATTACTTTACTATTTAAAAAAAATTAAATATACCAACAATAAAAACCAAAATTACAAAATTAAAAAATCCTAACACTACGGAAAAAAACCCTAACATTACAAAAATAAACAAACTTTAAAATTACGAAAAATAAAAAAAAAATCTAAGAATACAGAAAATAATAAACAAAATTATCCAAAATAAAAAAAATAAACCTAATCTAATACTCCTATAAAAACAAAACAGCCACCCTAAAATAAAAATACCCCTAATCTAACACTAAACTACCAATAGTCCCTAAAAGGGCCTTTTGTAGGGCCTCATCATTCAAACTATGCACCCATTCAAAGTCAGTGTTGGCTTATATGACACAGATTGAAAGATCACTGACATGCAAGTTATCGTTGTCTTTCTGAGCAGGGCAATGTTTGAAAGAGGGTGCACAGGACATGTGCAGCATATGTGCATATGTTAGTGGAAGCATTGTTGCCAATGCAAGTATGTTGCAAAAAATGTTCTATTTTTAATTAAAATGCACATTTCAGTTTTGATTATTATGTTCCTGTAAGCCCTGATACAGTTTGTTTGTTTTCTAACTCCCATTAAAACAGATACTCCACCAGACTTCAAATATGTTTTTATGTTCCACTATTTGCTTATTATATAGTTTAGATTGTAAGCTCTCTTTTAAACAGGGCTCTCATTATACTTGTATCACTCTGTGTCTCAATGGAAAAATAATATGTTTTTAGTGACATACAATAGAAATTTCACTGTTCGGTGATGCAGAAACTGTTGGCATTATATAAATAATATTAATACTGATAATAATAATCTTGCTTTAAAAGTATGTTCCTACGTTTTCCTTTGAAAAGAAAGTGAACAAAAAGATAAATTAAATGCATTTCAGTGACCATTTCTATAGCATGTTCCATACTACACTGCTTGCTTTATTATATGAAACAAAATAATGCAATGTAGGATTTACATTGCTATTTAAAATAAATTCAGATACAGCAATATGAGGGAGCAGTACAAATACAATATAAACAATATGCATAGTATAGTATACAAAGTGTAAAAAGTACAATATACAAATACAAACTATATACAAATACAAAACATACAAAAGGGCTCCATTTATCATAGGTCGGGCTACAGTGAATCATGTCTGCCAAACCTCAATGCTTGTTCTCCAGCCCTACCTCTCACTCATTATTATGAGATGTCTCAGGACAGCTGCTGAAACTGTGTCAGGCAGCAGGACATTGTAATGCTCGTGGGATATTCCACTATCAGACCAAACTTGGCCAGTAGTCTTCTTATCCCAGCGTCAAGCTAAAATGAATGATAGGGAATAACCCAGAGCAGAGAAAGTTTGCAAAATGAGGTAAGCAGTACTCACAGTAGGCAGGGTAGTCTTTGGCAGCAACAGGAGGGAAATCCAGCGGTATGGCAGTTCAAGGATAAACCAAAAGAAGGACCGGAAACTGACAGGAATCAGTAACAAAGGAACCCAATGATATAACAGTTCAGGGATAAACCAATAGAATGGTCAGGCAGGCAGAGTTCGGTAAAAGTATAGCAATCCAATAGTTCAAGGGTTAAGCAGGCAGAGTGGTCAGACAGGTAGAGTTCAGCAACAGTATGGCAATCCAGAACTTTAGGGGTTAAGCAAGCAGAGTAGTCAGACAGGCAGAGCTAAGTAATGTTAATATCAATCCAGCACATAAAGATAATAGCACCAAGGGGCACACACAGTAACACCTATACTTGGGCAGTGCAAGTATGACAGGTAGCTACTTACATAGACCCAGGTTGGCGCCAAGGAAGTATACAGGTGCAGAGAGCAGCAAGCAAGTTGGGCGGTGATGACGTCACCGCTATGCTGCAGTAACACCGCCGTGTCCCTAGAAACCAGGAGGAGCTCCTGCGTTCTTGGCAACAGCCACAGCAGAGCGAAGGGAAGCAGCAGCGTGACAGAGCCCGCCCGAAAAGGGTACCTCTGGGACCCTACATAGGCTTGGTGGGATGTGCAGCATGGAACTTAGAGAATGAGCATGCACATGATGAGCAGGAACGATCTGCCACAGAGTAACCCTTCCAGTGCCCAAGGTATTGAAGTTGCCTGCGTCTGTACCTGAGAGTCCAAGAGTGGTGGAGGAGGAGGTCTAAGTCGGGTAAATCTGTTCGTGATGTAGGGCTTGGGGAGAGAGACGGGGAATAATGGATGAATGTGCAGGGCTCTGGGTAAAGCCGCTTTGTAGGCAACAGGAGATAGCTGTCATGATCCGATCATTGCCACGGCTCCCGGATCTCTCTTTGTATCACCATGTCACATTGCCTAGCAGCATCCCACTACTCTGCTGCCACCCCAATGTCCTTACGACTGCAAAATTGACCTCTTTCCCAGAGCCCCACTTCCTAAAGGGATAACTTATCCACTCTCCAAAGCTGAAACCAAGTCCATGGAGGAGTATATTTAAGAGAACCTAGATAAAGGTTTCATTTGCCCTTCCTCCTCTCCTGTCAGGGCTGCCTTCTTTTTTGTCAGTAAGAAGGATGGTGGGCTCAGACCCTGTATTGACTACAGGGCCTTAAACAACATCACTATCAAGAATCACTATCCCATTCCTTTGAACTTTATGATTCACTGAACTTTATTATTCACTTCAGAATGCTCCCTACTTCACCAAGCTGGACCTACGTGGGGCGTACAATCTGATTCGTATCTTCCCAGGGCATGAATAGAAGACCACCTTCAACACAAGATGAGGGCATTACGAATACCTCGTAATGCTTTTTGGGCTGTGTAATGCCCCTGCAGTCTTCCAGGCATTTATCAACAATGTCTTCCGTGACTTCCTCAATCACACTGTCATCGTCTACATGGATGATATCCTTATTTTCTCCTCCACCCTTGAGGAGCATCATGAACACGTGAGACAGGTACTTCTACGCCTTAGAGACAATTATCTGGTAGCCAAACTGGAGAAATGTGAGTTCGATCAAGTTCAGATCCAGTTCCTTGGCTATGTCATCTCAAAGGAGGGTTTTGCCACGGATCCTTCTTAACTCACCACAGTTCTGGAATGGCCTCAACCCACTTCATTAAAGGAACTACAGGGATTCTTGGGGGTTCTTCAATTATTACCGCAAGTTTATAAACAACTTCTTCCAAATAGAACGGAACAATGACTGCAAGAATTGGCCTCCTGAAGCCGTGAATGCCTTCTCTCATCTGAAAAAGGTATTTTGTGCTGCTCCTGTGTTCCGCCATCCTGATCCTGACCTGCAGTTCACTTTAGAGGTCGACACCTCTGAGATAGGAGCTGGAGCAGTCTTAACCCAAAGGGATCCTTTAACCTCTAAGTTGAACCCTGTCACCTTTTTCTCCAAACACTTTACTCCTGCAGAGAGGAATTATGATGTGGGTAATTGTGAACTCTTAGCCATTAAAATGTCCTTGACTGAATGGCGTCATTGGCTAGAGAGTAGCACCAACCCCATTCAGATTCTAACTGACCACTAGAATCTGACGTACCTAGAGACTGCCCATCGACTCAATCCTTGACAGGCCAGGTGGGCCTTATTATTTTCCCATTTTAACTTTGTGGTCTCTTATCTTCCTGGGACCGAGAATAAAAAGCCTGCGCCCTTTTCCGTCAGTTTCCTCAGTCTAGTGACTCTTCTGAAGCTCCTATTGAACACATCATACCCCCCTCCCGTGTAGTTGCTCAACTTAACACCTAAGCCTCCTGAAACCCCTGCAGCTCCTGATATCTTCTTTGTACCTCTGAACCTATGCACCCTGTGTTATCCTGGGCTCATGACAGCAAACTATCAGGACATCCTGGTTTGACAAGAACCTTTAATCTTCTTTCCCAACACGTATGGTGGCCTACCATGAAGTCTGACTCTCAGCATTATGTTATGAATGAATTTTGTTGTAGACCTACCTCCTTCTGACCATCATACGGTTATCTGGGTTATGGTGGATCGATTCTCCAGGTTTGATCATTTTGTGTCCTTGGTCAAGCTACCAACTGCCTAAGAGTTATCAATTCTATTTCTTCTTCATGTGGTACGCCCTTCTGGAGAGCTTTTTGCAAACTGATTAGGACCTCTGTATCCTAATCTGCTGGCCATCATCATCAGACCACAGTCTGACGGAGAGGACGAATCAATACCTTGAAACCTATCTCAGAGCCTATGTTAATTCTCAGCATACCAATGTGTCAGGACTCTTGCCCTTAGCTGAACTGGCATGGAACACTCATTGGCACTCATCTCTGCGATGCTCTCCATTTCAAGCCACAGCAGGTTATCAACCCCTTCTCTTCTCTCTTTCAGCTCAGTCTACGGGAGTTCCTGCTGCTGACCATTGTTTCACTGACCTTGCTACTCATTGGCAGTGTATACGCTCTCAGTTATGTTAAGCTGTTTCCAGATACAAGAGGCATGCCGACCATCATCGAGCAGTGGGATGTGGAGCAGAGGAGTAACATTAGCAAGGCAGGAGTGGAAGCAGAAGGTACCCCAGGATGCCAACTGTCCCTCAGCCCAGTCGAACTGTGGATTGTGTATGCGAAGCCAAGGAAGACCAAGGATGACAGACTGTGCTGGGGAATGAATGACATCAAACTGCAACTGTTTGGTATGAAGGACTCCCACAGTCAGGGTTAGGGGTGCTGATTCGAATGGATTAACCCTGAACTAAGGGGAGTGCCATCCAGAGTAGTTATTGAGACAGTGTCTTTTCTGCAGAAGATGCAACCCTGCCTGAATCATAAAATGGTGATCCAAAAAATTACCAGCTGCCCCTGAATCAATGAAGGCTTGAGTATGGACAGAATTCTGAAGGAAGGTAAGTGTAATAGGTACCAGGATCCGAGAGGAGTGAGGGGATTTAGTAGTGATCATGCTTAGAGGTACCCCAGTATTACCCTCTAAGCGTTGGCTGTTCCCGGCCGATATGACAATTCTTTAGTTTGTGGGAGTTTGAACCACAATAAAAGCATAGTCTTAATCTCCTTCTTCTCTGTCTTTCAGACTATGTGGGTTACTGGAGGTGCTGAGGGGGTAGAGACTGGACGAGAGGAAAGGATTCTACGAGTTCTGTCTCTCTTAGCTTGTCTTTCCTGGATCTAGACTGATAAAAAAGTGCTATAAAGTCATCCATGTAAGAAGGAACATCACGATACGTAAGTTCATCCTTGATGCGTTCATGCAAACCTCTCCTAAAGGCCACCTTAAGAGCACTGACATCCCAAGTGGTCTAAAGTGCCAAGCTGCGAAACTCAATGGCATATTGTGCCACAGTTCTATTGCTATGGCGGAGATCCAGGAGAGAGTATTCTGCAGCAGAAGCATGGCCAAAAGTCCCAAAAACAGAAGATAATGCAGAAATGAAAGCATCAGCATCGTTAAGGAGTTGAGCATTCTTTACAAAAGGGGGGAGACCCAGGCCAGGGCCTTGACTTTCAATATGGAAATGATAAAGGTGAACTTTGACTGATGCAACTGGAAGGTGTGAGGATCATTGCGAAAGTGCAGCCTGCACTGGTTAAGAAAACCCTTACAATCAGTAGTACCTTCGTATTTGTCAGGCAATGGTATCCAGGGTATACTTCCAGAAGCAGGGGAAGAAGTTGCAGCACTAGGAGCAGATAGCGGCAGTATAGCAACAGGAATGGTATCCTTCACTGCAAGTAGTGAGGAGAGCTTAGCGGTTATAGCCTCTAGTTTAGAATCCACACTCTGCAATTGTACACTATGAGTTACCAACATCTGTCCATTGAGATACCTCATTTGGGTCCATGGCCCAAGTATAATGTAATGCTTGTGGGATATTCCACTATCAGACCAAACTTGGCACGTTTGGTAACAGTATAGCAATCCAATAGTTCAAGGGTTAAGCAGGCAGAGTGGTCAGACAGGCAGAGTTCAGCAACAGTATGGCAATCCAGAACTTTAGGGATTAAGCAAGCAGAGAAGTCAAACAAGCAGAATTCAGTAACGTTATATCAATCCAGTACTTTAGGGGTTAAGCAAGCAGTGTAGTCAGACAGGCAGAGTTCAGTAACGTTATGGCAATCCAGTACTTTAGGGGTTAAGCAAGCAGAGTAGTCAGACAGGCAGAGTTCAGTAACGTTATGGTAATCCAGTAATTTAGGGGTTAAGCAAGCAGAGTAGTCAGACAGGCAGAGTTCAGTAACATTAATCTCAATCCAGCACATAAAGAGAATAGCACCCAGGAGCACACAGTAACACCTATACTTGGGCAGTGTAAATATGACAGGAGGCTACTTACATAGACCAAGGTTGGTGCCAAAGAGGTATCCAGGTGCAGAGAGCGGCAAGGAAGTCACCGCCATGCTGCAGTAACACCGCTGTGGCCCTAGCAACCAGGAGGAGCGCCTGCATCCGTGGCAACGGCCACCGCAGAGTAGAGGGGAGCGGCAGCGTGACAGACATAGATTGCAGATCATTTCCTGTTTACATACATATTTAGAATATCCCAGACAGTTACCCTTTGAGAACTTCACCTTTTCACAGCTGTAGGCAAGATGCTTATTGGAACCACAGTTGTAGCAAG
The DNA here is from genome assembly GCF_027579735.1 of Bombina bombina. Taxonomy (NCBI): domain Eukaryota; kingdom Metazoa; phylum Chordata; class Amphibia; order Anura; family Bombinatoridae; genus Bombina; species Bombina bombina. Next base: position 496,711,982 of record NC_069501.1, on the reverse strand, counting down.
TCGAAGACTGACCAGAATAAAAGCAAACACCTCTCTCAGAATCAATAAAGAAGCTATGAGGCAGACGTTGCATCTTCCTCCATCCTGTCTCAAATGCACTTTAATGAGCCAGCCTCTGTTCCATATACCATCTTCATTGTAAACTTTTTGAGGTTCCTCCAATATGACAGTGCCTGGTAAAACCAAAAAAATAATTTATGCTTACCTGATAAATTTATTTATTTCATAGTGGTAAGAGTCCATGATCCATTACTCGTGGGAATAACTTTTCCTGCCACTAGGATAAGGCAAAGATTTCCAAACCCCAAGAGCTTTATATAACCCCTCTCACCTCTATGGTAGTTAGTTTGACGTATAGCCGAGCAAAAAAAATATACGAGCTGGGGAAAAAGATGTGCCACAACATTAAAAATCCATCACCAAAAATAGGGTGGGGTCTCTGAGGACTCTTACCACCATGAAAAAAATTAATTTATCAGACAAGCATAAATTATGTTTTCTTTCATTAAGATTGTAAGGATCCACAATCCATTACTCCTAGGAACCAATACCAAAGCTTGGGAGAATCCGCGGGTAATTAAAAGATAGGGTGGGATAAGAAACATCTTTTTTTCCATAAGGAAACAAAATCCACAACCCTAAAAAGAAAGTACATAAATATTATTTTTATTCACTTAAAAACAACCAACAGGCAAAATTACACAGAAACAGCAGCCTGAAGAACCTTTCTACCAAAAGCTGCCTCAGAAGATGCCAAAACATCAAAATGGTAGAATTCAGTAAAAGTATGCAAATAAGACCAAGTAGCTACCTTGTAAATTTGGTCAACAGAAGCTTCATTCTTGAAAACCCAAGAAGTAGCCACTTATCTAGTAGAATAAGCCGTGATGTGATTAGGAAAGGTCCTACCCACCTTCAAGTAAAGCTTCAATAATCGAAAGCTCTAACCAAGAAGTCAAAGATACAGCAGAAGCTTTCTGAACTCGCTTAAAACCAAAAAAGTGAACAAACTCGGTTTGTCTCAAAACCTTAGTAATATCAACATAACATAATAAACATAACATAATACTGGCTTTAACATAATAAGGCTTTAACCACATCCAAATTGAAAAGAAGCCTCTCTGAAGAAATTCTTAGGATTAGGACAAAAAGAAGGGACAACCATTATCCGAGGACACAACCTTAGAAAGAAAATCAAATTTGGTTCTTAAAACTGCCTTATCCTGAGGAAAAATCAGATAAGAAGAATCACAAGAAAGAGCAGAAAGTTCAGAAACTCTTCTAGCAGAGGAAATAGCTAGAAGAAATAAGAGACTTTCCAGGAAAGAAACTTACGGCTAGATTTGGAGTTTTGTCGGTAACGACCCGAAAAACTAACGCCGGCTTTTTTCTGGCCGCACCATAAAAATAACTCTGGTATTGAGAGTCAACGGAATCGCTGCGTTAGGCTCCAAAAAAGGAGCGTAGAGCATATTTAACGCAGCTTCAACTCTCGATACCAGAGTTGCTTACGCAAGCGGCCAGCCTCAAAAACGTGCTTGTGCACGATTCTCCCATAGGAAACAATGGGGCTGTTTGAGCTGAAAAAAAACCTAACACCTGCAAAAAAGCCGCGTTAAGCTCCTAACGCAGCCCCATTGTTTGCTATGGGGAAACACTTCCTACGTCTGCACCTAACACTTTAACATGTACCCCGAGTCTAAACACCCCTAACCTTACACTTATTAACCCCTATTCTGCCGCCCCCGCTATCGCTGACCCCTGCATATTATTATTAACCCCAATTATTAACGAATCAATACCTTGAAACCTATCTCAGAGCCTATGTTAATTCTCAGCATACCAATGTGTCAGGACTCTTGCCCTTAGCTGAACTGGCATGGAACACTCATTGGCACTCATCTCTGCGATGCTCTCCATTTCAAGCCACAGCAGGTTATCAACCCCTTCTCTTCTCTCTTTCAGCTCAGTCTACGGGAGTTCCTGCTGCTGACCATTGTTTCACTGACCTTGCTACTCATTGGCAGTGTATACGCTCTCAGTTATGTTAAGCTATTTCCAGATACAAGAGGCATGCCGACCATCATCGAGCAGTGGGATGTGGAGCAGAGGAGTAACATTAGCAAGGCAGGAGTGGAAGCAGAAGGTACCCCAGGATGCCAACTGTCCCTCAGCCCAGTCGAACTGTGGATTGTGTATGCGAAGCCAAGGAAGACCAAGGATGACAGACTGTGCTGGGGAATGAATGACATCAAACTGCAACTGTTTGGTATGAAGGACTCCCACAGTCAGGGTTAGGGGTGCTGATTCGAATGGATTAACCCTGAACTAAGGGGAGTGCCATCCAGAGTAGTTATTGAGACAGTTTCTTTTCTGCAGAAGATGCAACCCTGCCTGAATCATAAAACGGTGATCCAAAAAATTACCAGCTGCCCCTGAATCAATGAAGGCTTGAGTATGGACAGAATTCTGAAGGAAGGTAAGTGTAATAGGTACCAGGATCCGAGAGGAGTGAGGGGATTTAGTAGTGATCATGCTTAGAGGTACCCCAGTATTACCCTCTAAGCGTTGGCTGTTCCCGGCCGATATGACAATTCTTTAGTTTGTGGGAGTTTGAACCACAATAAAAACATAGTCTTAATCTCCTTCTTCTCTGTCTTTCAGACTATGTGGGTTACTGGAGGTGCTGAGGGGGTAGAGACTGGACGAGAGCAAAGGATTCTACGAGTTCTGTCTCTCTTAGCTTGTCTTTCCTGGATCTAGACTGATAAAAAAGTGCTATAAAGTCATCCATGTAAGAAGGAACATCACGATACGTAAGTTCATCCTTGATGCGTTCATGCAAACCTCTCCTAAAGGCCGCCTTAAGAGCACTGACATCCCAAGTGGTCTAAAGTGCCAAGCTGCGAAACTCAATGGCATATTGTGCCACAGTTCTATTGCTATGGCGGAGATCCAGGAGAGAGTATTCTGCAGCAGAAGCATGGCCAGAAGTCCCAAAAACAGAAGATAATGCAGAAATGAAAGCATCAGCATCGTTAAGGAGTTGAGCATTCTTTCCAAAAGGGGGGAGACCCAGGCCAGGGCCTTGACTTTCAATATGGAAATGATAAAGGTGAACTTTGACTGATGCAACTGGAAGGTGTGAGGATCATTGCGAAAGTGCAGCCTGCACTGGTTAAGAAAACCCTTACAATCAGTAGTACCTTCGTATTTGTCAGGCAATGGTATCCAGGGTATACTTCCAGAAGCAGGGGAAGAAGTTGCAGCACTAGGAGCAGATAGCGGCAGTATAGCAACAGGAATGGTATCCTTCACTGCAAGTAGTGAGGAGAGCTTAGCGGTTATAGCCTCTAGTTTAGAATCCACACTCTGCAATTGTACACTATGAGTTACCAACATCTGTCCATTGAGATACCTCATTTGGGTCCATGGCCCAAGTATAATGTAATGCTTGTGGGATATTCCACTATCAGACCAAACTTGGCACGTTTGGTAACAGTATAGCAATCCAATAGTTCAAGGGTTAAGCAGGCAGAGTGGTCAGACAGGCAGAGTTCAGCAACATTATGGCAATCCAGAACTTTAAGGATTAAGCAAGCAGAGAAGTCAAACAAGCAGAATTAAGTAACGTTATATCAATCCAGTACTTTAGGGGTTAAGCAAGCAGTGTAGTCAGACAGGCAGAGTTCAGTAACGTTATGGCAATCCAGTACTTTAGGGGTTAAGCAAGCAGAGTAGTCAGACAGGCAGAGTTCAGTAACGTTATGGTAATCCAGTAATTTAGGGGTTAAGCAAGCAGAGTAGTCAGACAGGCAGAGTTCAGTAACATTAATCTCAATCCAGCACATAAAGAGAATAGCACCCAGGAGCACACAGTAACACCTATACTTGGCAGTGTAAATATGACAGGAGGCTACTTACATAGACCAAGGTTGGTGCCAAAGAGGTATCCAGGTGCAGAGAGCGGCAAGGAAGTCACCGCCATGCTGCAGTAACACCGCTGTGGCCCTAGCAACCAGGAGGAGCGCCTGCATCCGTGGCAACGGCCACCACAGAGTAGAGGGGAGCGGCAGCGTGACAGACATAGATTGCAGATCATTTCCTGTTTACATACATATTTAGAATATCCCAGACAGTTACCCTTTGAGAACTTCACCTTTTCACAGCTGTAGGCAAGATGCTTATTGGAACCACAGTTGTAGCAAGTCGAAGACTGACCAGAATAAAAGCAAACACCTCTCTCAGAATCAATAAAGAAGCTATGAGGCAGACATTGCATCTTCCTCCATCCTGTCTCAAATGCACTTTAATGAGCCAGCCTCTGTTCCATATACCATCTTCATTGTAAACTTTTTGAGGTTCCTCCAATATGACAGTGCCTGGTAAAACCAAAAATATAATTTATGCTTACCTGATAAATTAATTTATTTCATAGTGGTAAGAGTCCATGATCCATTACTCGTGGGAATAACTTTTCCTGCCACTAGGATAAGGCAAAGATTTCCAAACCCCAAGAGCTTTATATAACCCCTCTCACCTCTATGGTAGTTAGTTTGACGTATAGCCGAGCAAAAAAAATATACGAGCTGGGGAAAAAGATGTGCCACAACATTAAAAATCCATCACCAAAAATAGGGTGGGGTCTCTGAGGACTCTTACCACCATGAAAAAAATTAATTTATCAGACAAGCATAAATTATGTTTTCTTTCATTAAGATCGTAAGGATCCACAATCCATTACTCCTAGGAACCAATACCAAAGCTTGGGAGAATCCGCGGGTAATTAAAAGATAGGGTGGGATAAGAAACATCTTTTTTTCCTTAAGGAAACAAAATCCACAACCCTAAATAGAAAGTACATAAATATTATTTTTATTCACTTAAAAACAACCAACAGGCAAAATTACACAGAAACAGCAGCCTGAAGAACCTTTCTACCAAAAGCTGCCTCAGAAGATGCCAAAACATCAAAATGGTAGAATTCAGTAAAAGTATGCAAATAAGACCAAGTAGCTACCTTGTAAATTTGGTCAACAGAAGCTTCATTCTTGAAAACCCAAGAAGTAGCCACTTATCTAGTAGAATAAGCCGTGATGTGATTAGGAAAGGTCCTACCCACCTTCAGGTAAAGCTTCAATAATCGAAAGCTCTAACCAAGAAGTCAAAGATACAGCAGAAGCTTTCTGAACTCGCTTAAAACCAAAAAAGTGAACAAACTCGGTTTGTCTCAAAACCTTAGTAATATCAACATAACATAATACTGGCTTTAACATAATAAGGCTTTAACCACATCCAAATTGAAAAGAAGCCTCTCTGAAGAAATTCTTAGGATTAGGACAAAAAGAAGGGACAACCATTATCCGAGGACACAACCTTAGAAAGAAAATCAAATTTGGTTCTTAAAACTGCCTTATCCTGAGGAAAAATCAGATAAGAAGAATCACAAGAAAGAGCAGAAAGTTCAGAAACTCTTCTAGCAGAGGAAATAGCTAGAAGAAATAAGAGACTTTCCAGGAAAGAAACTTACGGCTAGATTTGGAGTTTTGTCGGTAACGACCCGAAAAACTAACGCCGGCTTTTTTCTGGCCGCACCATAAAAATAACTCTGGTATTGAGAGTCCACAGAATCACTGCGTTAGGCTCCAAAAAAGGAGCGTAGAGCATATTTAACGCAGCTTCAACTCTCGATACCAGAGTTGCTTACGCAAGCGGCCAGCCTCAAAAACATGCTCGTGCACGATTCTCCCCTAGGAAACAATGGGGCTGTTTGAGCTGAAAAAAAACCTAACACCTGCAAAAAAGCCGCGTTAAGCTCCTAACGCAGCCCCATTGTTTGCTATGGGGAAACACTTCCTACGTCTGCACCTAACACTTTAACATGTACCCCGAGTCTAAACACCCCTAACCTTACACTTATTAACCCCTATTCTGCCGCCCCCGCTATCGCTGACCCCTGCATATTATTATTAACCCCTAATCTGCCGCTCCGTAAACCGCAGCTACTTACATTATCCTTATGTACCCCTAATCTGCTGCCCTAACATCGCCGACCCCTATATTATATTTATTAACCCCTAATCTGCCCCCCACAACGTCGCCTCCACCTGCCTACACTTATTAACCCCTAATCTGCTGACCGGACCTGAACGCTACTATAATAAAGTTATTAACCCCTAATCCGCCTCACTAACCCTATAATAAATAGTATTAACCCCTAATCTGCACTCCCTAACATCGCCGACACCTAACTTCAATTATTAACCCCTAATCTGCCGACCGGAGCTCACCACTATTCTAATAAATGTATTAACCCCTAAAGCTAAGTCTAACCCTAACACTAACACCCCCCTAAATTAAATATAATTTTAATCTAACAAAATTAATTAACTCTTATTAAATAAATTATTCCTAATTAAAGCTAAATACTTACCTGTAAAATAAATCCTAATATAGCTACAATATAAATTATAATTATATTATAGCGATTTTAGGATTAATATTTATTTTACAGGTAACTTTGTATTTATTTTAACCAGGTACAATAGCTAAAATAGTTAAAATAATTACAAATTTACCTGTAAAAGAAATCCTAACCTAAGTTACAATTAAACCTAACACTATACTATCAATAAATTAATTAAATAAACTACCTACAATTACCTACAATTAACCTAACATTACACTATCAATAAATTAATTAAATACAATTCCTACAAATAAATACAATTAAATAAACTTGCTAAAGTACAAAAAATAAAAAAGAACTAAGTTACAAAAAATAAAAAAATATTTACAAACATAAGAAAAATATTACAACAATTTTAAACTAATTACACCTACTCTAAGCCCCCTAATAAAATAACAAAGCCCCCCAAAATAAAAAAATGCCCTACCCTATTCTAAATAACTAAAGTTCAAAGCTCTTTTACCTTACCAGCCCTGAACAGGGCCCTTTGCGGGGCATGCCCCAAAGAATTCAGCTCTTTTGCCTGTAAATTGATTAAATCAGCCAATCGGATTGAACTTGAATCTGATTGGCTGATTCCATCAGCCAATCAGAATATTCCTACCTTAATTCCGATTGGCTGAATTAATCCTATCAGCCAATCGGAATTCGAGGGACGCCATTTTGGATGACGTCCCTTAAAGGAACCGTCATTCGTCGTTAGTCCGTCGGGCCAGCAGGATGTTCCGCGTTGGAGGTCTGCAAGATGGATCCGGAAGAAAGAAGATTGAAGATGCCGTTGATAGAAGACTTCATCCGGATCATGGACCTCTTCAGCTCCTGCTTGGATGAAGACTTCATCCGGATCATGGACCTCTTCAGCTCCCGCTTGGATGAAGACTTCAGCCGGATCATGGACCTCTTCAGCCCCCCGCTTGGGCTTGGATCAGGACATCGGAGGAGCTCTTCTGGACAGATCTTTGAACCCGGTGAGGTGAAGACAAGGTAGGAAGATCTTCAGGGGCTTAGTGTTAGGTTTATTTAAGGGGGGTTTGGGTTAGATTAGGGGTATGTGGGTGGTGGGTTGTAATGTTGGGGGGCTTGGGTATTGTATTTTTTTTTTTACAGGCAAAAGAGCTGAACTTCTTGGGGCATGCCCCGCAAAGGGCCCTGTTCAGGGCTGGTAAGGTAAAAGAGCTTTGAACTTTAGTTATTTAGAATAGGGTAGGGCATTTTTTTATTTTGGGGGGCTTTGTTATTTTAGAGTAGGTGTAATTAGTTTAAAATTGTTGTAATATTTTTCTTATGTTTGTAAATATTTTTTATTTTTTGTAACTTAGTTCTTTTTTATTTTTTGTACTTTAGCAAGTTTATTTAATTGTATTTATTTGTAGGAATTGTATTTAATTAATTTATTGATAGTGTAGTGTTAGGTTAATTGTAGGTAATTGTAGGTAGTTTATTTAATTAATTTATTGATAGTATAGTGTTAGGTTTAATTGTAACTTAGGTTAGGATTTCTTTTACAGGTAAATTTGTAATTATTTTAACTATTTTAGCTATTGTACCTGGTTAAAATAAATACAAAGTTACCTGTAAAATAAATATTAATCCTAAAATAGCTATAATATAATTATAATTTATATTGTAGCTATATTAGGATTTAGGGGTTAATACATTTATTAGAACAGCGGTGAGCTCCGGTCGGCAGATTAGGGGTTAATAATTGAAGTTAGGTGTCGGCGATGTTAGGGAGGGCAGATTAGGGGTTAATACTATTTATTATAGGGTTAGTGAGGCGGATTAGGGGTTAATAATTGAAGTTAGGTGGCGGTGCTTTGCGGTCGGCAGATTAGGGGTTAATAAGTGTAGGTAGGTGGAGGCGACGTTGTGGGGGGCAGGTTAGGGGTTAATAAATATAATACAGGGGTCGGCGGTGTTAGGGGCAGCAGATTAGGGGTACATAAGGATAACGTAGGTGGCGGTCGGCAGATTAGGGGTTAAAAAAAATTATTCGAGTGTCGGCGATGTGGGGGGACCTCGGTTTAGGGGTGCATAGGTAGTTTATGGGTGTTAGTGTACTTTAGAGTACAGTAGTTAAGAGCTTTATAAACCGGCGTTAGCCCAGAAAGCTCTTAACTACTGACTTTTTTCCTGCGGCTGGAGTTTTGTCGTTAGATGTCTAACGCTCACTTCAGAAACGACTCTAAATACCGGAGTTAGAAAGATCCCATTGAAAAGATAGGATACACAATTTACGTAAGGGGATCTGCGGTATGGAAAAGTCGCGGATGAAAAGTGAGCGTTAGACCCTATTTTGAGTGACTCCAAATACCGGCGTTAACCTAAAACCAGCGTTAGGAGCCTCTAATGCTGGTTTTCACGGCTAACGCCAAACTCCAAATCTAGGTCTAAATGTCCACCGTATTCCCTTAGAGGAGCCTGCAACACTTTAAACACCAAATTCAGGTTCCAAGATAGAGAAAGTGGTTTAATAACAGGCTTAAGAACCGAAGCCTGCCCAAAACCATGAATAATCAGGAAGAGCAGAAATCTGACCTTTCAAAGAACTAACGGATAAACTTTTATCCAAACCATCTCGCAAAAATTGCTTATAAAAACATGATCAAGACACAGAGAAATATCAGTTTTCCAAACATTATAATAATTTTTCCTGGTAACTGGCTTTCAAGCCCTACTCAGGGTCTCAATCACAAAATCTGAGAAGCCCCTGTGCCTAAGAACTAACCATTCAATCTCCATGCCATCAAGTTTAGAGATTTCAGATCCTGATGGAAAAAAACAGACATTGGCAAAGAAGATCTGGCCCTAGTGGAAGAGACCAGGGAGGGCAACTGGACATCTAGACCAGATCCGCATACCAGACTCTGCAAGACCAGACTGGAGCAATTAGAATAATTGATTATTTCTCTTGTCTGCTCTTGGAAACTGCATCCAGAAATACTTGCATCTTTAGTGAACACAGACTAAGTAGGACAAGCAAAAAAAGCCCCCTGCAAAATAAGCTGGGGATTCAGCTACCAAGACAAAGACTGTCTTGTTTTGTAATCCTCTGAGACAACAGAGTATGATACCTGCACCACTGACGTAGCATACAAAGATGAAGTGTCCTATATGAAAATAAGCAAACAGAATAGCATCCTATGCTGCAATCAAAAGACCTAGACCTTCCATACAAAGAGCAACAGTGGGAAAGTCGAAAGACTGAAGATTTTGGCAGGCTGAAACCAACTTCAACCTTCTTAGATTTGTTAGATTTAGTCTCCATGAGGCTTTCTCTATCTGGAACTCCAGAAAAGAAATATTTGATTGAGGAACTAAGGATCTCTTTAGCAAATTGATCCTCCAACCATGTTGAATAACAAGCAAAAAACAGTCTGTTGATAAGAGATTCTGCTAAATGTAAAGATGAAGCTAGAACCAAGATATTGTCCAGGTAAGAAACACCTCAATTCCCTGAGCTCTAATGACAGACAAAAGAGCCCCCAGAACCTTAGTGAAAATTCTTGGAGCTGTAGCAAGACCAAACAGTAGAGCAACAAAATAAAGCTTGTCTAGAAAGGCAAACCTCAGAAACTGATACTTGTGGATTGGAACATGTAGGTAAGCATCCTTTAAATCTTTTGTGGACATAAACTGCCCTTGCTGAATGAAAGACAGAATACACCGAATAGTCATTCTGAAAGTTGGAACTCTGACAAACTTGCTCAGAGCTTTTATATCCGAAACTTGTCTGAAAGTTCCCTCCTTTTTGGGAACAATAGAGAGATTTGAATCTAATCCCTTTGCCTATTCTAACATAGGAACAGGAACTATCACTCCCATGGATTCTAAATTCAGAACCGATTAAAGAAAAGCCTAAACTTTTAAAGGATTCTTCAGAACATTTGACAAAATAAACCGCCCTCTGGGAGGCCTTACCTAAAACCTATTTGATAACCTTCGTAAATTATATTCAGAGCCCAAGAATCTGAAACATTCCGAAACCATGTTTCCTGAAAGAGAATTTAATCTGCCCGCTACAAGAGAATCTGAATCTGGGGCTGCGCCTTCATGCACAGGAGAAGACTTCTTAGCTTGTTTTTTTTTTAGACCTGTTGCAATTAGAGCTTGTTTTCCAACCTTAACAACCTTGCTTAGATGTGGAGAAATCAGTTGTTTGCTCCTTTTTCTGATGAAAGGAACAAAAATGGTTGGAAACCTTAACTTTACCCTTAGATTTCTTATTTTGGGAAAAAAAGCTCCCTTACCACCAGTAACAGTGGAAATAATGGAATCTAAATCAATCACAGACAATTTATTTCCCTGAAAATAAATATTAAAAAATCTAGCATCAGCAGACCCTAGCTTTAACCATAAGGCCCATCTAAAAGAACAGACAAGGACATGCTCTTAGCATTAATCTTAATGATATACAAAATAGCATCCCCAATAAAGGGCAAGATTACAAGTTGCGCAGTATGAGTTTCCGCACGAGATATGGTCTTTTTGCATTTCCATTTCAATTTCCATTGGGCAGATATTACAAGTCTTGAATAATCACGATTGCTCGAAGAGCTGTAGTTAACAGTTTTCCGCAACTTAATGGTTTTACGAAACTTCAAAAATACATTACAAAGTACACTTACACTCATATTAACACTCACCTAGATTACGAGTTTTGCGTTAGAGGCTGTGCAGTGCTAACGAGCAGTTTATGCTCACCGCTCACTTACAGACAGCGCTGGTATTACGGGTTTTTACAAACCAGACAAGAAGTGAGCGTTGAGCAAATTACCGCACTCCAATACTAGCGCTGCTTACGTTAGCAGTGAGCTGGTGTAACGTGCTCCTGCACGATTTCCCCATAGAAATCAACGGGGAGAGCCGGCTGAAAAAAAGTCTAACACCTGCAAAAACGCAGCGTAAAACTCCTTAACGCAGCCCCATTGATTCCTATGGGGACATAAAACTTATGTTTACACCTAACATGAACCCCGAGTCTAAACACCCCTAATCTTACACTTTTTTAAACCCCTAATCTACCGCCCTCGACATTGCCGACACCTACATTATTCTTATTAACCCCTAATCTGCCGCTCCGGACACCGCCGCCACCTACATTATACTTATGAACCCCTAATCTGCTGCCCCCAATGTCGCCGCCACCTACCTACACTTATTAACCCCTAATCTGCCACCATCAACATCGCCGACACCTACATTATAACTATTAATCCCTAATCTGCCACTCCAGACACCGCCGCCACCTACATTATACTTATGAACCCCTAATCTGCTGTTCCCAACATCGCCGCCACATTATATTTATTATACATTATATTTATTAACATCTAATCTGCTGCCCCCAACGTCTCCGCCACTATTCTAAATTTATTAACCCCTAAACCTAAGTCTCACCCTAACCCCCCCTAACTTAAATTTAAATAAATCTAAATAAAATTCCTATCATTAACTAAATAATTTTATTTAATTGTATTTAATTTAGGGAATTAATTTAATTATAGTGTAGTGTTAGGTGTAATTGTAATTTAGGTTAGGTTTTATTTTACAGGTGCTTTTGTATTTATTTTAGCTAGGTAGCTAGTAAATTGTTAATAACTATTCACTAACTATTCTACCTAGTTAAAATAAATACAAACTTGCCTGTAAAATAAAAATAAACCCTAAGCTAGATGTAACTATTAGTTATATTGTAGCTAGCTTAGGGTTTATTTTATAGGTAAGTATTTACTTTTAAATAGGAATAATTTAGTTAATGATAGGAATATTTATTTAAATTTCTTTTAATTCTATTTAAGTTAGAGGGTGTTAGGTTTAGGGTTAGACTTAGGTTTAGAGGTTAATAACTTTAATATAGTGGCAGCGACGTTGGGGGCGGCAGATTAGGGGTTAATACATGTAGGTAGGTGGCGGCGATGTTAGGGCCGGCAGATTAGGGGTTAATTTTTAATTTTGGTGTTTGCTATGTGGGAGGGGGTTAGGGGTTAATATGTAGTTTATGGGTGTTAGTGTACTTTTTAGCACTTTAGTTAAGAGTTTTATGCTACGGCGTTGTAGTGTAAAACTCTTAACTACTGACTTTAGGGAGGCCAGGGAGGGCAACTGGACATCTGGACCAGATCCGCATACCAGACACTGCAAGACCAGACTGGAGCAATTAGAATCATTGATTATTTCTCTTGTCTGCTCTTGGAAACTGCATCCAGAAATACTTGCATCTTTAGTGAACACAGACCAAGTAGGACAAGCAAAAAAAGCCCCCTGCAAAATAAGCTGGGGATTCAGCTACCAAGACAAAGACTCTCTTGTTTTTTAATCCTCTGAGACAACAGAGTATGATTCCTGCACCACTGACGTAGCATACAAAGATGAAGTGCCCTATATGAAAATAAGCAAACAGAATAGCATCCTATGCTGCAATCAAAAGACCTAGACCTTCCATACAAAGAGCAACAGTGGGAAAGTCGAAAGACTGAAGATTTTGGCAGGCTGAAACCAACTTCAACCTTCTTAGATCTGTTAGATTTAGTCTCCATGAGGCTTTCTCTATCTGGAACTCCAGAAAAGAAATATTTGATTGAGGAACTAAGGATCTCTTTAGCAAATTGATCCTCCAACCATGTTGAATAACAAGCAAAAACAGTCTGTTGATAAGAGATTCTGCTAAATGTAAAGATGAAGCTAGAACCAAGATATTGTCCAGGTAAGAAACACCTCAATTCCCTGAGCTCTAATGACAGACAAAAGAGCCCCCAGAACCTTAGTGAAAATTCTTGGAGCTGTAGCAAGACCAAACAGTAGAGCAACAAAATAAAGCTTGTCTAGAAAGGTAAACCTCAGAAACTGATACTTGTGGATTGGAACATGTAGGTAAGCATCCTTTAAATCTCTTGTGGACATAAACTGCCCTTGCTGAATGAAAGACAGAATACACCGAATAGTCATTCTGAAAGTTGGAACTCTGACAAACTTGCTCAGAGCTTTTATATCCGAAACTTGTCTGAAAGTTCCCTCCTTTTTGGGAACAATAGAGAGATTTGAATCTAATCCCTTTGCCTATTCTAACATAGGAACAGGAACTATCACTCCCATGGATTCTAAATTCAGAACCGATTAAAGAAAAGCCTAAACTTTTAAAGGATTCTTCAGAACATTTGACAAAATAAACCGCCCTCTGGGAGGCCTTACCTGAAACCTATTTGATAACCTTCGGAAATTATATTCAGAGCCCAAGAATCTGAAACATTCCGAAACCATGTTTCCTGAAAGAGAATTTAATCTGCCCCCTACAAGAGAATCTGAATCTGGGGCTGCGCCTTCATGCATAGGAGAAGACTTCTTAGCTTGTTTTTTTTTAGACCTGTTCCAATTAGAGCTTGTTTTCCAACCTTAACAACCTTGCTTAGCTATGGAGAAATCAGTTGTTTGCTCCTTTTTCTGATGAAAGGAACAAAAATGGTTAGAAACCTTAACTTTACCCTTAGATTTCTTATTTTGGGAAAAAAAGCTCCCTTACCACCAGTAACAGTGGAAATAATGGAATCTAAATCAATCACAGACAATTTATTTCCCTGAAAATAAATATTAAAAAATCTAGCATCAGCAGACCCTAGCTTTAACCATAAGGCCCATCTAAAAGAACAGACAAGGACATGCTCTTAGCATTAATCTTAATGATATACAAAATAGCATCCCCAATAAAGGGCAAGATTACAAGTTGCGCAGTATGAGTTTCCGCGCGCGATATCGTCTTTTTGCATTTCCATTTCAATTTCCATTGGGCAGATATTACAAGTCTTGAATAATCACGATTGCTCGAAGAGCTGTAGTTAACAGTTTTCCACAACTTAATGGTTTTACGAAACTTCAAAAATACATTACAAAGTACACTTACACTCATATTAACACTCACCTAGATTACGAGTTTTGCGTTAGAGGCTGTGCAGTGCTAACGAGCAGTTTATGCTCACCGCTCACTTACAGACAGCGCTGGTATTACGGGTTTTTACAAACCAGACAAGAAGTGAGCGTTGAGCAAATTACCGCACTCCAATACTAGCGCTGCTTACGTTAGCGGTGAGCTGGTGTAACGTGCTCCTGCACGATTTCCCCATAGAAATCAACGGGGAGAGCCGGCTGAAAAAAAGTTTAACACCTGCAAAAATGCAGAGTAAAACTCCTTAACGCAGCCCCATTGATTCCTATGGGGACATAAAATTTATGTTTACACCTAACATGAACCCCGAGTCTAAACACCCCTAATCTTATACTTTTTAAACCCCTAATCTACCGCCTTCGACATTGCCGACACCTACATTATTCTTATTAACCCCTAATCTGCCGCTCCGGACACCGCCGCCACCTACATTATACTTATGAACCCCTAATCTGCCGCCCCCAATGTCGCCGCCACCTACCTACACTTATTAACCCCTAATCTGCCACCCTCAACATCGCCGACACCTACATTATAACTATTAATCCCTAATCTGCCACTCCAGACACCGCCGCCGCTACTTTTGTATTTATTTTAGCTAGGTAGCTAGTAAATTGTTAATAACTATTTACTAACTATTCTACCTAGTTAAAATAAATACAAACTTGCCTGTAAAATAAAAATAAACCCTTATCTAGATGTAACTATTAGTTATATTGTAGCTAGTTTAGGATTTATTTTATAGGTATTTAGTTTTAAATAGGAATAATTTAGTTAATGATAGGAATATTTATTTCAATTTCTTTTAATTCTATTTAAACTAGGGGGTGTTAGGTTTAGGGTTAGACTTAGGTTTAGAGGTTAATAACTTTAATATAGTGGCGGCGACGTTGGGGGCGGCAGATTAGGGGTTAATAAATGTAGGTAGGTGGCGGCGATGTTAGGGCCGGCAGATTAGGGGTTCATTTTTAATTTTGGTGTTTGCTATGTGGGAGGGGTTAGGGGTTAATAGGTAGTTTATGGGTGTTAGTGTACTTTTTAGCACTTTAGTTAAGAGTTTTATGCTACGGCGTTGTAGTGTAAAACTCTTAACTACTGACTTTAAAATGCGGTACCAGTCTTGACAGGAGAGGGTCTACCGCTCACTTTTTGGCAGACTCGTAATACTGGCGCTATGCAAGTCCCATTGAAAAAAGAGTATACGCAATTTACGTAAGTTGATTTGCGGTATTTCCAAGTCTGGCCAAAAAAGTGAGCGGTGAGCCTGTAACTTCAATACTCGTAATACCAGCGGGCATTAAAAAGCAACGTTAGGACCGGCCAACGCTGCTTTTTAAGCCTAACGCACAACTCGTAATCTAGCCGATAGTCTTTTAAAAAATATTGCACACAAAAGTTATAAGTGCTTAAAGATAACAGATCTCGGGTGTTAGAAAAAAAAAGCAGACGAAGGGATTTACATTGACATACATACACATACATAGAGAAACCATGGATTTATATGTATAGAGATATGTTTAACTAGGGAGATAATCAAAATATTTCACATTACAATCTTATGCACATTAAACAATATATCAGAGGGATTTCCAAAGAGTTATTTGTATATTGATTTGTATATTGATCTTGAGATATATAGACATTTATAGACATTTGCCACACTCTTGTAATCTTGCCCAAAGGAATTAGCACATGTAAGCAAACCTGTCAGAATCCTCAGAAATCTGATCAGATAGAATATCCAACCAAATGGAAGCAGCATCAGAAACATCAGAAATAGAAATAGCTGGTCTGAAAAGATAACCTGCCTGCAAATAAGCCCTTCAATTAAATGATTCAAGTTTCCTATCCAAAGAGTCTTTAAAAGAAGTGCTATCCTCCAAAGAAATATTAGTACATTTAGCCAAAGTGGAAATGGCACCAAAAGCTCAATATTAGAAACTGGAAGAGTATACATTTGTTTAAACCTTGCAGAAGGATTAAATGAACTACCATATTTAGACTATTCTTTAGAAATAATTCTAGCCATTACCTCAGTCAGTAGAAAAACTTCAGAAGAATGCTTTGCAGGTTTATAATAAGAATCTAGACGACTAGTAAACCCCTCTTCAGAAACAGGATCTTCCTTATTTTCTAAAGTAAGCAAAATCTTCTTTAATAAATAATGAATGTGATCAATCTCAAATAAAAAGGAGGAAAAAGCAGGCTCAGGATCAGAGACAGGCCCCTGATCATCATAAAAAAAACGAAGCCTCAGAGGCTTCATTAGCCTTATGAGACACAAGTATATTATTACTAGTATAAGAAAGGCTGGGGTTTGTGTAAGGCAGATAGGCAGCCGCCTTATGTCACCCCAGCAGGGGGGCATCGGATCTGCCTGGCTGCTGGCATTGGCAAAGCAGCGTGAGGGTAAAATTATGTGCACACCTGCACACTGACTGTGTTGCGTTGCTGAGCTCTCAGCATTAATCTATTCTTTGAATCCTTTCTATTCTGCACCGGTGCCCCCTGGCTGAGCTGAGAAGAACACCTGCGACTAACGAATGTGGGCAGGGATGGGTATGTGTGACTGAAGAAGTGAGATGAGAGGTAGGATGGCGGTCGGATATAATTCAGGGCCTACTGGTATCATCACTGATGTTAGAGTGTAGTTCATGTGCCACCCAGTGACCCAGAGAGTATTGGCAGTGCCAGCATGAGTATTATTTAGACCAGCACAGGGTGTGTGTATTACATATACTCTTACTGTGGTATCATCACTGATGTTAGAGTGTAGTTCATGTGCCACCCAGAAAGTATTGGCAGTGCCAGCATGAGTATGGTTCATACCAGCACAGGGTGTGTGTATTACATATGCTCTTACTGGTATCACTGATGTTAGACTGTAGTTCATGTGCCACCCAGAGAGTACTGGCATTGCCAGCATGAGTATTATTTAGACCAGCACAGGGTGTGTGTATTACATATGCTCTTACTGGTATCACTGATGTTAGACTGTAGTTAATGTGCCACCCAGACAGTACTGGCAGTGCCAGCATGAGTATGGTTCAGACCAGCACAGGGTGTGTGTATTACATATGCTCTTACTGGTATCACTGACGTTAGACTGTAGTTCATGTGCCACCCAGAGAGTACTGACAGTATCAGCATGAGTATGGTTCAGACCAGTACAGAGTGTGTGTATTACATATGCTCTTACTGGTATCATCACTGATGTTAGAGTGTAGTTCATGTGCCACTCAGAGTACTGGCAGCACCAGCATGAGTATGGTTCAGACCAGCACAGGGTGTGTGTATTATATATGCTCTTACTGGTATCAGTGATGTTAGAGTGTAGTTCATGTCCCAACCAGAGAGTACTGGCAGTGCCAGCATATGTATGGTTCATACTAGTACAGGGTGTGTCCGGCTGTATTTTACCATATGCATTGATAATTAATATGCATTAGAGGGGAAATCAAACTGGGGGTATTTGAGAAAGTAAAAGATGGAACAAAAACTGCAGAATGATTTGAACATTCCAAATGGGAAATGTGGGGACTGGAGGCAGAATAAAAATCTGTATTGATAATTTGGGGTTTGGGAGGAGGTAGGCAGAAAACAAGATGGGTCAATGCACAGCGCAGATAACATAATGCAGCACTACCACTGTGTGATTTGTTATGCAGCACTACCACTGCCTGGTTTACTATGCATCACGATTACTGTTTGATTTGCTATGCAGCACTACCACTGTTTGATTTGTTATGCAACACTACCACGGTTTGATTTGAATTTAGCCACCAATCAGCAAGCGCTACTCCGGTGCTGAACCAAAAATGGGCTAGCTCCTAAGCTTACATTCCTAAACCAAGAGAACAAAGAAAATTGATAATAGGAGTAAAGTACAAATTTGCTTAAAATGTCATGCTTGTCTGTGTGGCCAAAAATCCTAGCACCAGCCCTGAGTAGAAGTCCTGAATTTTATGTTTACTTGAAGACGAAATGACTGCCAGCATTTCAGACACTGTAGCCTTAATACATTCCTTTATGCCAGGAGCAATTTGAGCTGAACCTTCCTCTAATGAACAAACAGAAGGAGCAATAATATTTTTGTAAGCAAGTGCAGCATTAGATTGGTCTAAATGCATCAAAACATTAAGGGCCAGATTATAAGTGGAGCGCTAGAGCACTAACTCAGCTAGAAGTAAGCTTTTTGCGTGCGTCGGGTAGGGCTCATATTAAAAGTTGAAAGTAAACTGTTTTCATTCGTGCGCTAACCCGATGCACACAATCAGGCCCATTTATCAAGCTCCGTACGGAGCTTGAAGGGCCGTGTTTCTGGCGAGTCTTCAGACTCGCCAGAAACTCAACTTATGAAGCAGCGGTCTAAAGACTGCTGCTTCATAACCCTGTCCGCCTGCTCTGAGCAGGCGGACAGGAATCGCCGGAAATCAACCCGATCGAATACGATCGGGTTGATTGACACCTCCCTGCTGGCGGCCAATTGGCAATGTTAAATTGGCAATGTTAAATGCGGAGAGCGTATTGCTCTCCGCATTTAGCGAGGTCTTGCGGACCTGATCCGCAGTGTCGGATCAGGTCCGCAAGCCCTTTGATAAATGGGCCCCAAAAAGCCAAACTTAGAATATTGTACATGTGATAACATATGTATAAGTCAAGTGGAAAAAACCTAAACACCCTAAACCTAAAAATCCTAAACACCCTACTCACTTGCAAACCCGTTCGCATATTCTCTGGTGCGCTAATCTGACATGAAAATATGAATAGTTAACATTCCAATGTTCTTTACATAGCAGAATATGTTCTGTTTATTCATAATTACATATATCTGATGCCATTTTGGTACTATATATATATATATATATGTATATATATATATATATATATATATATATACACACACATAATTATATATAGGTATAGATATATACAGATATATATCAATATCTATTTAAAAATACATGGGATATATTCTGCTATGTGCGGAACATTGGAATGTGAAATATTTACAGTAAATACACAGTATAACACTTTATTCAATATTAATATTGCATAAATATGATGTACATGTTTTCATCCACTTGACTACAACGGGCTCAATGCACTTATATATACAGTATGTCTATATATGTGTACATATGTAACACCAGAACACTACTCAGCGCTAGGTATAGATATTAAGCCTCAAAGAATGAAAATTATTAAAAACAACTTTGAAATTTTGAAAAACAACTAAGTACTGAAATACTGAATCAGGTTGTGTCTAATAAGGCTATTGAAAAACAGCTTTCATAAGTTCTGCAAAATTAGTCCTCCGTGGAGAAAGTTATAATCAAAGTTCCATTAGCCAGACAGTACCTTTTATCTCACAAAATTGAGTGATTTAATATTGCTTCTTTTGATTAAGTCGTTTTCAATCCTGTTGACAGCTTCCAAGCGGATACTTTTTTCCTTTTGCTCCCTCTCTGCTGCTCCTTTAAATCCCTTCTTTCTCAAGGGATTGTGGGATCCAGGATCCAGAGTAGATAGACAGAAAAACAAATGCGCAAAAGAGAGAGGATTCAAGTGCAATTATAACACAAAGTAGCGCAAATAAGTGATAAATCTACTCACCAGATGTATGATAAAAAATGCCTTTATTTATTCACAAGGATAAAACACTTTGTTTCCGTGCACAGCACCCACAGACCACAGATGACTGGTAACTGGAAGTTTTTGGAATGGCAAGTCTAAGCTTGCGGCAGGGTTTTCCGGATAGCCCGCCCTCAGTGTTACAGTCCTGTTTTCTGGTGCTCCTGACGGATGTGAACAGACCACAGATGATGCCAGTCATCTGTGGTCTGTGGGTGCTGTGCACGGAAACAAAGTGTTTTATCCTTGTGAATAAATAAAGGCTTTTTTTATCATACATCTGGTGAGTAGATTTATCACTTATTTGCGCTACTTTGTGTTATAATTGCACTTGAATCCTCTCTCTTTTGCGCTTTTGTTTTTCTGTCTATGTGTACATATGTATTTATGTGTTTATGTGTGTAGCTATATCTGTAAATACATATATACACATATAAATACATCTGTACACACTAATGTCCCCTTTAACGAGCGACGTGCAGTGATTTGGTAGGCCTTGTGCATGTGTCAATTAAGGCCACGCATCACAGGGGGCGTTTATAATCTTTGAGCCCTCAGCGCACTAAAAGCCTCTCAGCAGAGCTCAGTTGTGTAAACAGTGGGGTTGATGGCAGCAGTGGTAGATGGGGATGTGCATGTTGATGGTTCCGGAGGTGGCAGAGTTTGTAAAATGTTTGTATTAGGCTTAAGGGAAAGGTTTACTTCATTTTTATTGTCAGTAAAAAATATGATTTTAATTGATTTTTGTGCAGCTAATTAACCTATGTGCTTTGTTTGTAAGACAATGTTTACTTTTTTTAAAATTTAATCAATACTTAATTATTTAAAGTATGTTTTTCCTTTTAATTATTTTTAGCCTGGTATCTTGTGTCACTTCTGCATAAGTGACTCCGATGAACGTTTGCTCTGCTTTTTTGGACAAGACTCAACCACTTTAGATTCTGCAGTATAGATAAATTGTTTGAGTGTGTGTTTGTAAGAGAGAGTGTCTCTGTGTGTTTAAGAGCGTGAGAGTGTACTTGAGAATGTGAGTATGAGAGATTTTGAGGGAGAGTGTGTGTGTATGTTTGAGAATGTGAGGAAGTGTTTTTTTGAGAATGTGATGGAGAGTGTGTGAGTATGAGGGAGAGTGAGTGTGTGAATATCTATATCTTGCCCAAAATTTACACAGGTACATTTTTTTGGTGCCCCTGGGAACATTGGTACACACACACACACACATATACATATATATATATATATATATATATATATATATATATATATATATATACACACACACCTATACATATTTAGACATGTATATTTATCTGTATATCTCAATATTAAAGCCCTTTGCCTGCCTCATATATTTGAGCAACTTTTTTGTGCAACTTTAAAAAAAAAAATTGTTATTAGATGGTGTTATTATGAGTGTAACCTTACTTTGTAATGTATTTTTGATGTGCTTTGTGCAACTTTTTTGTTTTGCAAAACAGTAGCACTGAGGACGCAGTGATCAGTCTAGCGTTACTTTCAACTTGTAATACGAGCGCTAAATCCGACACGGTAACACCCACGATAAACCCCTTTTCACTTGAGCGTAACTGTTAACGTGCCACTTGTAATCTAGCCCTTAGACAGGTATTACATAAGTATGAAGCATGGGGATGCCTCAGCCGGGATGCCTCAGCCTGTTTACAATAAACACACTTAACATTGGTAGAAAAGTGTTCAGAAATCCAACGTAGGAATGAAGACAGATTCACAAGATTCCATAGTGAATAATATCGCAGTAATACTAGCCCCCAAACAAACAAGCAAGCTCTTAGGGAAAGGATATACATTACCGCACCCACGAAAAAATAAAGTTACTTTTTTGTTTTTTTTAAAAAAGAAATAAGACAGTTGCCAGGAGGATAATAAATATGTCCCAAAAAAAAAAGAGAGCCTCTTATATTATGGGGAGAAAGCAGCTGATCTGACCCCAGGATATATATATATATATATATATATATATATATATATATATATATATATATATATATATATATGGGTGGCCCTCGTTTTACAACGGTTTAATTTACACCGTTTCAGAATAACAACCTTTTTTTCCAGTCATGTGACTGCTATTGAAAAGCATTGAGAAGCAGTGCATTTATTAAAATAGCCAGTAGGTGGAGCTGTCTGCTTGTGTAGCTGCAAAGCCAAGTGAGCTGAAAGACCTGAGCTATCGAGCAGATTTCAAAGGAACAAGATCTTCCTGTCTATAACTCAGTCCAGATTGGAATGCATAGAAAGAACTGTTTGCAGAAAAATGCAAGTGAAGTCTGTGTTGTGTGATTATTTTATTAGGTTTATCATGCTGTTTAGCAAATGTTTTTGTTCATTTAACTTAGTTTAATTATATATTTTGTGTTGTGGGATTATTTTATTAGGTCTATAATGCTGTCTAGCATTTAAAGTCTTCATTTCAAAGCTTTAAAAATAATGTATTAGGTGTTACTTATGATAATTTTGAGAGGGGCCTGGAACCTATCTCCCTCACTTCCCATTGACTTACATTATAAACTGGGTTTCAATTTACAACGGTTTCGATTTACAACCATTCCCTCTGGAACCTAACCCCGGCGTAAACTGAGGGCTACCTGTATATATATATGTGTATATATATATATATATATTGCCAAAAACAAGTGTTACAAAATAAAATAATAAAGAACACTTACCTGTAACTCTCTCCTACTATGCCTGATAGTGGGAAACAAGTCCTATACTGAAAACATATCAACAGAGGACACAATATAGGAGATAACTGTAGACCCAATAGGAGTAGGCAAAAAACAAATCCCTGAATCATTGGGAGGATAGTGACTTAAATTCTCATGGGAAATAAAAAATTAGGCACACCCTGCACTCTGAGGGGAAATTTGCCTCACTTCAGTCTGAGAACCCCTCTCAACAAAGAAATCATCTACACATCTACATTCTTCACCTTCCTCCAGCGAAGGCAAGGATAAGACACTACCATAGAGGTGGGAGGGTGTTATATAGAGCTCTTGGGGTTTGGGAATCTTTGCATCCCCCTAGTGGCAGGGAAGGTAATTCCTAGGACTAATGGATCATGGACTTTTGCCACCTTTATGAAAGAAAACAATATCTGCCAAATCTACTACTTCAGAATGAAATATAATAATAACCACCACTGTGCTTCGCTTGGATAACTGAATCAGCTTCAAGTTCTTCCAAATCTGACACTTTCGGCTAGATTAAAAAAGCAGCGTTTAGAGGTCCTAATGCTGCTTTTTTACGCCTGCTGCTATTACGAGTCTTGCAGGTATAGGTGTACCGCACACTTCTTTCGCCTTACCGCAAAACGACTTATGTAAACTTCATAAAGTCTTTTTTCTATGGGACTTCCATAGCGCCGGTATTATGAGTCTGTCCTAGGAGGCCAAAAAGTGAGCGGTACAGCCTACCCTGTCAAGAGTCCTAACGCATTTAAAAGTCAGTAGTTAAGAGTTTTATGGTACAACGCTGTAACATAAAACTTATAACTAAAGTGCTAAAAAGTACACTAACACCCATAAACGACCTATTAACCCCTAAACCGAGGCCCTTCCGCATCGCAAACACTAAAATAAAATTTTTAACCCCTAATCTGCCGCTCCGGACACCGCCGTCACCTACATTATATTTATGAACCCCCTAATCTGCTGCCCCCAACATCGCTGCAACCTACCTACACTTATTAACCCCTAATCTGCCGCCCCCAATGTCGCCACCACTATAATAAACATATTAACCCCTAAACCGCTGCAGTCCCGCCTCGCAAACATTAGTTAAATATTATTAACCCCTAATCTGCCGTCCCTAACATCGCCGCCACCTACCTACATTTATTAACCCCTAATCTGCTGCCCCCAACGTCGCCGCCACTATACTAAATGTATTAACCCCTAAGCCTAAGTCTAACCCTAACAACCCCTAACTTAAATATAATTAAAATAAATCTAACTAAAAATTCCTATCATTACCTAAATAATTCCTATTTAAAACTAAATACTTACCTGTAAAATAAACCCTAAGCTAGCTACAATGTAACTAATAGTTACATTGTAGCTAGCTTAGGGTTTATTTTTATTTTACAGGCAAGTTTCTATTTATTTTAACTAGGTAGAATAGTTATTAAATAGTTATTAACTAAAGCTAAAATAAATACTAAAGTACCTGTAAAATAAAACCTAACCTAAGTTACAATACACCTAACACTACACTATAATTAAATAAATTAATTAAATTAAATACAATTACCTAAATTAAATTAGCTAAAGTACAAAAAAACACACATTAAATTACAGAAAATAATAAACAAATTGCAAGATATTTAAACTAATTACACCTAATCTAATAGCCCTATCAAAATAAAAAGGCCCCCCCAAAATAAAAAAAAACCCTAGCCTAAACTAATCTACCAATAGCGCTTAAAAGGGCCTTTTGCAGGGCATTGCCCCAAAGTAATCAGCTCTTTTACCTGTAAAAAAAAAAAATACAAACAACCCCCCCAACAGTAAAACCCACCACCCACACAACCAACCCCCCAAATAAAATACTATCTAAAAAAACCTAAGCTCTCCATTGCCCTGAAAAGGTAATTTGGATGGACATTGCTCTTTAAAGGGCAGTTAGCTCTTTTGCGGCCCAAAATCCCTAACCTAAAAATAAAACCCATCCAATACACCCTTAAAAAAAACTAACACTAACCCCCTGAAGATCGACTTACTGTTCTGAAGATCCGACATCCATCCTCAAGGAAGCAGCAGAAGTCTTCATTTAACCGGGTCGAAGTCCTCAACGAAGCCGGGAGAAGTCTTCATCCAAGCCGGGTGAAGTGGTCCTCCAGACGGGCAGAAGTCTTCATCCAGACGGCATCTTCTATCTTCATCCATCAGCCAATAGGATTTTTTCTACCTTAATTTTGATTGGCTGATAGAATTCTATCAGCCAATCGAAATATAAGGGACGCCATCTTGGATGACGTCACTTAAAGGTACCTTCAGTCGTTGTTAGTCCGTCAGATGAAGAGGATGCTCCGCGTTGGATGTCTTGAAGATGGAGCCGCTCCGCGTCGGATGGATGAAGATAGAAGATGCCATCTGGATGAAGACTTCTGCCTGTCTGGAGGACCACTTCGCCCGGCTTGGATGAAGACTTCTCCCAGCTTCATTGAGCACTTCGACCCGGTTGGATGAAGACTTCTACCGCTTCCTTGAGGATGGATGTTGGTTCTTCAGAACAGTAAGTCGATCTTCAGGGGGTTAGCGTTAGTTTTTTTTAAGGGTGTATTGGGTGGTTTTATTTTTAGGTTAGGGACTTTGGGCCGCAAAAGAGCTAACTGCCCTTTTAAGGGCAATGCCCATCCAAATGCCCTTTTCAGGGCAATGGGGAGCTTATTTTTTTTTTTAGATAGTATTTTATTTGGGGGGTTGGTTGTGTGGGTGGTGGGTTTTACTGTTTGGGGGGTTGTTTGTATTTTTTTTTACAGGTAAAAGAGCTGATTACTTTGGGGCAATGCCCCGCAAAAGGCCCTTTTAAGGGCTATTGGTAGTTTAGTTTAGGCTAGGGGCTTTTTTTGGTGGTGGGGGGGCTTTTTTATTTTGATAGGGCTATTAGATTAGGTGTAATTAGTTTAAATATCTTGTAATTTGTTTATTATTTTCTGTAATTTAGTAGGGGGGGTTTTGTACTTTAGCTAATTTATTTTAATTTAGGTAATTGTATTTAATTTAGTTAATTTATTTAATTGTAGTGTAGTGTTAGGTGTTATTGTAACTTAGGTTAGGTTTTATTTTACAGATACTTTTGTATTTGTTTTAGCTAGGTAGTTATTAAATAGTTAACTATTTAATAACTATTCTGCCTAGTTAAAATAAATACAAACTTGACTGTATAACACACAAACCAATTGAGCTGCGCTCAACTAAATGCACAATATATGTTATTGATCTTTCTTATACACTTTTACTTATGTCTATACCAAAATAAACCAAAATGTACCTAGTACAGAGCGATACCTCCTCACAATAGTTCCTAATCCCAAATACAATTTTTGCACATACGTATAATTGTGCACAGGTATATCCAAAAAGTACTATAAATTGATACATATATAAATAAATACACACTACCACTTAATATAAAATACACAAATACATAAATACATAAATTTATATTTAAAAATTATTAAAATTAATAAAATTACACATTCATTTGTATGTATACAAAATCGATTCATATAAATAATTCATATAAATAGATAAGACCACTTAATTACCTCACATTCATGACTCAGGTAGTATGGTATGTGTTTTTAAATTCAAATCTGAGTTCTTCAGTTTCAGTTAATTTCTCCCTCGGCTGTGAATCTTTGGTGCTGCTTCAACATTCACTGAGTGCAAGGATTACTCAGGCTTTAGAAGTTACTGAAAAAGAAGAACACAAAGCGCATCCCAGATTCAAGGTAAAACGTTTTTCACTTTATTTTGTGCACACAATCTATTGCACTTACAAGAGATTAATTAAAAAATGCCTTATACGTGAGTCTCTCTGTTCCACACACTTCAGCAGGTAGCGACCCCTGCTTCACTTGCGGCTCTGTGTATTCCCGGACTCTTTCCGAACGTATAAACTAATAAAAACTGTTGTCCAGTGTAAAAGTTCATTTAAAATGTGTAACCTTTTCTCTTCTTACGTGCTGAGTCCAATAGCTACCGGCATATCACCCTGCCTACGCGTTTCATTTGTCCTCTGCAAACTTTCTCAAGACAATGGGTGTATGCCACTGTCTGAGGATCCTTTCGTTAAATACAGCTGTGTCGGCTCCACCTTTTCCTGTCTCTGTAGGGGTTGGAAGTAAAACAAAAAAAGAAACCCTCCCCTTAGCCATGTGCTGATCCTTTGACAGATACATGCAATTCAACATTGTGTATACCGTTTAAAATACACCATACATAAGACCTAACTGCTTACATATGTTTATTCTATCTTAAATTTCATATGGCTTCAGTTACTGATTAACATAACCATGTACTGCGCAAATATGTACTACCTTGGTCTCCTTCATAGTGATCGCTCAGTATTACATAACCTAACCTGTATGGATATAATCTGTCATTATGTGTCCGTCCAAATCTAGCACTATCCGTCCTGTTGGGCTACTATCTTTACTACTTGTAGATAAATGTGGTATTGGATTACCTTATTTTTTTTTATAAAGTATTTTTATTGAGGTTTCAAAGAATGACAAGTAACAACAAAGGAGGAAAACAATACCGTTACCACTTAGTTATAGACATAAACAATTACCAGAGCATAAACAATATAGTTAGTAATGTCTGTTATTTGGGTCCACACATAGCACATTGATTTATAAGTTGAATAGCTGAACACCTCAGCTATAGAATTATACTAAAACAATCACCATGTTCTACATAGCTATGCACAAATATGCATGAGAATAGTTACTTACACAAATAGTGATTAACCTCATGTTTGTAAATGAGACCTCTTTTTCATTTTAGGGGGGATGGGGAAAGGGGTATCAGTGGGCCAGAGCCACTCATATTGAAGTGGAAGGGGGGTAGGGGGTATTTGAAGTAACATGGTTTCTAGGTGGGCTACTGAAAATGCTATGATATGGAGAGGGTGCTGAGTAATTGTCTAGGGGAGGGGCAATATAGGGCTATTAGACTATTGACATGGAATTGTGGAGGGATGGGTGGAAGAAAAGAAATATCTGTAGTACGCATTCCCAAGAGAAGATGGGGCAGGCATAGAGACATCCGATAGGCATGTTAACTAAGATACATGTGCATTTAGGATTGAGCAGTGAAGGTTATATATACTATACAGGTTTAATCATAGACAGAAGACAGGATGTTTAAACATAGCTAGTGTTGGTGAAGGACCCAATTAACAAGTACAAAAACGTAATACTTAGAATAACTATGTACCGAAAACAGACAATGTAAAAAAAAAAAAATAAGAAGAAAAAAAGGGTCCTGACCCTAATTTACATTTACCTCAAGCAAATAAAAGATCAGGTTAAATTATATGTCTATTAACACACAACCCTATAGTATTTCAATAATCCAGTTCTATGTTGAAGCTGCCCCCTATATTTCTCAAGTAACATTAGCAATGTCTAACTAATAAAATCTCTAAAACGTTGAGGAGAACATGTACATGGCAGCATTATCTAATATAATCTATTCTACCTTATAGCCTAAAGGTTATCCTGCAGGTATAGCATACCATCCCATCTCTACTGTAAAACAATATATGCCCCCACCATAAACTAGACAGAGTAGTCTTTGTAAAATCGGAGCTATAACTGTATAAGGGGCTATATACAAACATAAATGGAGAGCATCCACGTGGGTAACAAACTGAATGCGGCAGGCTTAGTGATGTTAAGCCATGTAAATATATAAGGCCACTAAGGCAGGCAGGGCCCAACAACATGTAGGCAGAAAACAGTGAGGAAAGTAAAAACAAAAAGAAACAATGAATCTCAACGTAAAACAGGGATGTCTTTAGAGCTATAAATCTTTATGGCTATTTAACCCATGCCTCTCCTGGATAACCTGTCCATGTCGAGCCAGCGACTAAAGAAAGGGTCAGCTGCAGCACTTGGTAACCCGGAACTTGGTTGTCTTCTGCTACTCAGCTTCTCATGTACATAACCCGGTTTCTTCTCTGAAGTAGTGCAACTACTCCATAGATCGGCGTATACCGTCTGGGAGACATGAGTGCTGGGGGCTGCTCGGATAAAATAAATGGCCACAGTGTTGTTTACAAGTCGGGTTCTCTCCGGTCTCTCCCAGATACTGTTGCTTTGCGGATCGCTGTAAGGTGGGGTGAGGATGTGAAAACTGACTCTGCTCAGATATTTTGCATGCTCTCGTGGAGACAGGCCCATCCGCTGGGTTACATGCTCCCTTGTTTCCAATCTAGGCTTAAGCTCGGGTGTGGGCTCTAGTATCAGATGTTGCCTGCTTAGGTTAGCCGTCTCCTGCTGGGTAGCGGTGTCAATCTCTTTAATCCTGTCAGCTGGCTTGTCTGCTACTTTCCCCATGGCAACCTGCAAGGAATGGTGTAAGCCCTCAAAATTGCAGAGCATCCATAGTTCCAGCTCCTCAAGGGCCGTCTGCATCTGTAGATGTATACCCCTCTCCATATCAAGGGACCAGGTTATGATGAATAAGTTCACTGTTCAATTTTCACTAGAATGGAGCTGTTTTACCCGGCTGCTAGCAAGCTGGGGGGGGGGGGGTTGAATATGAAAGAAGTATGAGGCCACGGTCGTTGCTCTCTGGGAACTTCAGTTGTTTCTTTCAGCGGATGTAAACAGGGCTATATTTAGTGTTAAAGCAATCCTTAGCTACTGCCCTTTTAGTTTCAAAGTTTATGCGTGATTATAGCTGATTAGAGTAAAGATGGCTAAGATTTTTTAAAATTATAGAGAGAGCTTCTCCATTTTGCGACTCCTCATGGCTGTGGTTAGGACACGCCCCCTGGGTTATTGTTTTAACTTTTCATTCTGATGAACATGTAGTTTGGTGGCTGCTGATATAATTTTGTCTGTGTACAGCTGCAGCAAAGGCTCTAAAACAACCCAGGCTGGATTGCTAAAGTACAATAGGTGGAGCACGTTATAAGTAACCTATTCATCATGGCACACTCACTCTCTCTGTATGCGCGGATAGAGCACTCATGCCCCCATGGATTACCTTATAATCTTGCTCGAACTGATGATACCCATAGCGCTGCCTTCCTATATACAGCCTAACCTCTATTGGGCGATATACGCACTCGTGTTCATTACGCCTCTTTTGCTACGTAATTGCTTACGCAAAATGTAAATACTGGATGCCCAGTTTTTTTTATTAGACCAATAATGCAGGTTTCTAACTTCTACGTTGCTTTTAACCCTATACTGAGGGGGATATGAACCACTACATATATTCTATTTCATGATATTTATTTGAGAAATTATCCTTTATATTACGGTTTATAGGATAGTGTATTAATTCACATTTGTTCCTAAACTATAATACACTTTAATATACATCAACTTACATTAACGATTCCAGTGGCATCGATGTTGGGGCGGCAGATTAGGGGTTAATAAGTGTAGATAGGTGGCGGCGACATTGGGGGCAGAAGATTAGGGGTTCATAAATATAATGTAGGTGGCGGAAGTGTCCGGAACGGCAGATTAGGGGTTAATAGGAATAATGTAGGTGTCGGCGATGTCGGGGGCGGCAGATTAGGGGTTAATAAGTGTAAGATTAGGAGTGTTTAGACTCGGGGTTCATGTTAGGGTGTTAGGTGTAGACATAAATTTTATTTCCCCATAGGAATCAATGGGGCTGCGTTACTGAGTTTTACGCTGCTTTTTTGCAGGTGTTAGACTTCTTCTCAGCCGGCTCTCCCTGTTGATTCCTATGGGGAAATCGTGCACGAGCATGTATGACCAGCTCACCGCTGACTTAAGCAGCGCTGGTATTGAAGTGCGGTAAGGAGCAAAATTTTGCTCAACGCTCACTTCTTGTTTTTTAACAACCTTTTCTCTTCTTACGTGCTGAGTCCAATAGCTACCGGCATATCACCCTGCCTACGCGTTTCATTTGTCCTCTGCAAACTTTCTCAAGACAATGGGTGTATGCCACTGTCTGAGGATCCTTTCGTTAAATACAGCTGTGTCGGCTCCACCTTTTCCTGTCTCTGTAGGGGTTGGAAGTAAAACAAAAAAAGAAACCCTCCCCTTAGCCATGTGCTGATCCTTTGACAGATACATGCAATTCAACATTGTGTATACCGTTTAAAATACACCATACATAAGACCTAACTGCTTACATATGTTTATTCTATCTTAAATTTCATATGGCTTCAGTTACTGATTAACATAACCATGTACTGCGCAAATATGTACTACCTTGGTCTCCTTCATAGTGATCGCTCAGTATTACATAACCTAACCTGTATGGATATAATCTGTCATTATGTGTCCGTCCAAATCTAGCACTATCCGTCCTGTTGGGCTACTATCTTTACTACTTGTAGATAAATGTGGTATTGGATTACCTTATTTTTTTTTATAAAGTATTTTTATTGAGGTTTCAAAGAATGACAAGTAACAACAAAGGAGGAAAACAATACCGTTACCACTTAGTTATAGACATAAACAATTACCAGAGCATAAACAATATAGTTAGTAATGTCTGTTATTTGGGTCCACACATAGCACATTGATTTATAAGTTGAATAGCTGAACACCTCAGCTATAGAATTATACTAAAACAATCACCATGTTCTACATAGCTATGCACAAATATGCATGAGAATAGTTACTTACACAAATAGTGATTAACCTCATGTTTGTAAATGAGACCTCTTTTTCATTTTAGGGGGGATGGGGAAAGGGGTATCAGTGGGCCAGAGCCACTCATATTGAAGTGGAAAGGGGGTAGGGGGTATTTGAAGTAACATGGTTTCTAGGTGGGCTACTGAAAATGCTATGATATGGAGAGGGTGCTGAGTAATTGTCTAGGGGAGGGGCAATATAGGGCTATTAGACTATTGACATGGAATTGTGGAGGGATGGGTGGAAGAAAAGAAATATCTGTAGTACGCATTCCCAAGAGAAGATGGGGCAGGCATAGAGACATCCGATAGGCATGTTAACTAAGATACATGTGCATTTAGGATTGAGCAGTGAAGGTTATATATACTATACAGGTTTAATCATAGACAGAAGACAGGATGTTTAAACATAGCTAGTGTTGGTGAAGGACCCAATTAACAAGTACAAAAACGTAATACTTAGAATAACTATGTACCGAAAACAGAGAATGTAAAAAAAAAAAAAATAAGAAGAAAAAAAGGGTCCTGACCCTAATTTACATTTACCTCAAGCAAATAAAAGATCAGGTTAAATTATATGTCTATTAACACACAACCCTATAGTATTTCAATAATCCAGTTCTATGTTGAAGCTGCCCCCTATATTTCTCAAGTAACATTAGCAATGTCTAACTAATAAAATCTCTAAAACGTTGAGGAGAACATGTACATGGCAGCATTATCTAATATAATCTATTCTACCTTATAGCCTAAAGGTTATCCTGCAGGTATAGCATACCATCCCATCTCTACTGTAAAACAATATATGCCCCCACCATAAACTAGACAGAGTAGTCTTTGTAAAATCGGAGCTATAACTGTATAAGGGGCTATATACAAACATAAATGGAGAGCATCCACGTGAGTAACAAACTGAATGCGGCAGGCTTAGTGATGTTAAGCCATGTAAATATATAAGGCCACTAAGGCAGGCAGGGCCCAACAACATGTAGGCAGAAAACAGTGAGGAAAGTAAAAACAAAAAGAAACAATGAATCTCAACGTAAAACAGGGATGTCTTTAGAGCTATAAATCTTTATGGCTATTTAACCCATGCCTCTCCTGGATAACCTGTCCATGTCGAGCCAGCGACTAAAGAAAGGGTCAGCTGCAGCACTTGGTAACCCGGAACTTGGTTGTCTTCTGCTACTCAGCTTCTCATGTACATAACCCGGTTTCTTCTCTGAAGTAGTGCAACTACTCCATAGATCGGCGTATACCGTCTGGGAGACATGAGTGCTGGGGGCTGCTCGGATAAAATAAATGGCCACAGTGTTGTTTACAAGTCGGGTTCTCTCCGGTCTCTCCCAGATACTGTTGCTTTGCGGATCGCTGTAAGGTGGGGTGAGGATGTGAAAACTGACTCTGCTCAGATATTTTGCATGCTCTCGTGGAGACAGGCCCATCCGCTGGGTTACATGCTCCCTTGTTTCCAATCTAGGCTTAAGCTCGGGTGTGGGCTCTAGTATCAGATGTTGCCTGCTTAGGTTAGCCGTCTCCTGCTGGGTAGCGGTGTCAATCTCTTTAATCCTGTCAGCTGGCTTGTCTGCTACTTTCCCCATGGCAACCTGCAAGGAATGGTGTAAGCCCTCAAAATTGCAGAGCATCCATAGTTCCAGCTCCTCAAGGGCCGTCTGCATCTGTAGATGTATACCCCTCTCCATATCAAGGGACCAGGTTATGATGAATAAGTTCACTGTTCAATTTTCACTAGAATGGAGCTGTTTTACCCGGCTGCTAGCAAGCTGGGGGGGGGTTGAATATGAAAGAAGTATGAGGCCACGGTCGTTGCTCTCTGGGAACTTCAGTTGTTTCTTTCAGCGGATGTAAACAGGGCTATATTTAGTGTTAAAGCAATCCTTAGCTACTGCCCTTTTAGTTTCAAAGTTTATGCGTGATTATAGCTGATTAGAGTAAAGATGGCTAAGATTTTTTAAAATTATAGAGAGAGCTTCTCCATTTTGCGACTCCTCATGGCTGTGGTTAGGACACGCCCCCTGGGTTATTGTTTTAACTTTTCATTCTGATGAACATGTAGTTTGGTGGCTGCTGATATAATTTTGTCTGTGTACAGCTGCAGCAAAGGCTCTAAAACAACCCAGGCTGGATTGCTAAAGTACAATAGGTGGAGCACGTTATAAGTAACCTCTTCATCATGGCACACTCACTCTCTCTGTATGCGCGGATAGAGCACTCATGCCCCCATGGATTACCTTATAATCTTGCTCGAACTGATGATACCCATAGCGCTGCCTTCCTATATACAGCCTAACCTCTATTGGGCGATATACGCACTCGTGTTCATTACGCCTCTTTTGCTACGTAATTGCTTACGCAAAATGTAAATACTGGATGCCCAGTTTTTTTTATTAGACCAATAATGCAGGTTTCTAACTTCTACGTTGCTTTTAACCCTATACTGAGGGGGATATGAACCACTACATATATTCTATTTCATGATATTTATTTGAGAAATTATCCTTTATATTACGGTTTATAGGATAGTGTATTAATTCACATTTGTTCCTAAACTATAATACACTTTAATATACATCAACTTACATTAACGATTCCAGTGGCATCGATGTTGGGGCGGCAGATTAGGGGTTAATAAGTGTAGATAGGTGGCGGCGACATTGGGGGCAGAAGATTAGGGGTTCATAAATATAATGTAGGTGGCGGAAGTGTCCGGAACGGCAGATTAGGGGTTAATAGGAATAATGTAGGTGTCGGCGATGTCGGGGGCGGCAGATTAGGGGTTAATAAGTGTAAGATTAGGAGTGTTTAGACTCGGGGTTCATGTTAGGGTGTTAGGTGTAGACATAAATTTTATTTCCCCATAGGAATCAATGGGGCTGCGTTACTGAGTTTTACGCTGCTTTTTTGCAGGTGTTAGACTTTTTCTCAGCCGGCTCTCCCTGTTGATTCCTATGGGGAAATCGTGCACGAGCATGTATGACCAGCTCACCGCTGACTTAAGCAGCGCTGGTATTGAAGTGCGGTAAGGAGCAAAATTTTGCTCAACGCTCACTTCTTGTTTTTTAACGACGGGTTTGTAAAAACTCGTAATACCAGCGCTGTAGGAAAGTGAGCGGTGAGTAAAAACTTCTCGTTAGCACCGGATAGCCTCTAACGCAAAACTCGTAATCTAGCCGTATTTCTTTAATGAAATATATCCCAAAACTGGGATAATTTAAAACTGATACTGACGAAAGTTAGGAAAATAAATCAGTGCATGTTAAAGGGATAGTAAGGAAAAATGGAGAACCTATCAAAAGATGACAAAGCAGTTAATCAGAAAGGCTAAAGCAGAATAGAAAATAGCACAATCTGTAAAAAAACGTTGACGAAACCTTCTTTAGATATATCAGTGAAAAGAGGAAAACTAACGGCTAGATTTCGAGTTTTTCGTTTTGAACTGTGCGGTGCTAACGAGCAGTTTTCTCTTACCGCTCACTTACCTACAGCGCTGGTATTACAGGTTTTTACAAACCCAGCGTTGAGCAAAATTTTGCTCCTACCCGCACTCCAATACCAGCGCTGCTTAAGTCAGTGGTGAGCTGGTAGTTCGTGCTCGTGCACGATTTCCCCATAGAAATCAACGGGGAGTGCCGACTGAGAAAAAGTCTAACACCTGCAAAAAAGCAGCGTAAAGCTCAGTAACGCAGCCCCATTGATTCCTATGGGGAAATAAAATGTATGTGTTCACCTAACACCCTAGCATGAACCCCAAATCTAAACACCCCTAACCTTACACTTATTAACCCCTAATCTGCCACCCCCGACATCGTCGACACCTGCATTATATATATGAACCCCTAATCTGCCGCTCGACACCGCCACCACCTACATTATAGTTATGAACCCCTAATGTGCCACCCCCAACGTTGCCGCCACTATACTAAATGTATTAACCCCTAAACCTAAGTCTAACCCTAACACCCCCTAATTGAAATATAATTTAAATAAATCTAACTAAAAATTCCTATCATTACCTAAATAATTCCTATTTAAAACTAAATACTTACCTGTAAAATAAAACCTAAACTAGCTACAATATAACTAATAGTTTCATTGTAGCTATCTTAGGGTTTATTTTTATTTTACAGGCAAGTTTGTATTTATTTTAACTAGGTAGAATAGTTATTAACTATTTAATAACTACGTAGCTAAAATAAATACAAAAGTACCTGTAAAATAAAACCTAACCTAAGTTACAATAACACCTAACACTACACTATAATTAAATAAATTAACTAAATTAACAACAATTAAAAAAATTAAATTATATTAGCTAAAGTACAAAAAAAAACACAAAACCCCCCACTAAATTACAGAAAATAATAAACAAATTACAAGATATCTAAACTAATTACACCTAATCTAATAGCCCTATCAAAAAAAAAAAAAAAAAAAACCAAGCCTAAAGTAAACTATCAATAGCTCTTAAAAGGGCCTTTTGCGGGGCATTGCCCCAAAGTAATCAGCTCTTTTACCTGTAAAAAAAAAATACAAACAACCCCCCCAACAGTTAAACCCACCACTTACACAACCAACCCCCCAAATAAAATACTATCTAAAAAAACCTAAGCTCTCCATTGCCCTTAAAAGGGCATTTAGCTCTATTGCGGCCCAAAGTCCTAACCTAAAAATAAAAGCCACCCAATACACCCTTAAAAAAAACCTAACACTAACCCCATGAAGATCGACTTACAGTTTTGAAGACCGGACATCCATCCTCAAGGAAGCGGCAGAAGTCTTCATCCAACCGGCCCGAAGTCCTCAACAAAGCCGGGAGAAGTCTTCATCCAAGCCGGGCGAAGTGGAGCATCTTGAAGATGGAGCGGCTCCATCTTCAAGACATCCGACGTGGAGCATCCTCTTCTTCCGACGACTACCCGGCGAATGAAGGTTCCTTTAAGGGACGTCATCCAAGATGGCGTTCCTTAGATTCCGATTGGCTGATAGAATTCTATCAGCCAATCGTAATTAAGGTAGAAAACATCCTATTGGCTGATGCAATCAGCCAATAGGATTGAGCTTGCATTCTATTTGCTGATTGGAACAGCCAATAGAATGCGAGCTCAATCCTATTGGCTGATTGCATCAGCCAATAGGATTTTTTCTACCTTAATTCCGATTGACTGATAGAATTCTATCAGCCAATCGGAATCTAAGGAACGCCATCTTGGATGACGTCACTTAAAGGAAACTTCATTCACCGGGTAGTCGTCGGAAGAAGAGCATGCTCCGCGTCGGATGTCTTGAAGATGGAGCCGCTCCATCTTCAAGATGCTCCACTTCGCCCGGCTTGGATGAAGACTTCTCCCGGCTTTGTTGAGGACTTCGGCCCGGTTGGATGAAGACTTCTGCCGCTTCCTTGAGGATGGATGTCCGGTCTTCAGAACTGTAAGTCGATCTTCAGGGGGTTAGTGTTAGTTTTTTTTTTAAGGGTGTATTGGGTGGGTTTTATTTTTTAGATTAGGGTTTGGGCCGCAAAAGAGCTAACTGCCCTTTTAAGGGCAATACCCACCCAAATGCCCTTTTCAGGGCAATGGAGAGCTTAGGTTTTTTTAGATAGTATTTTATTTGGGGGGTTGGTTGTGTGGGTGGTGGGTTTTACTGTTGGGGTGTTGTTTGTATTTTTTGTTACAGGTAAAAGCGCTGATTACTTTGGGGCAATGCCCAGCAAAAGACCCTTTTAAGGGCTATTGATAGTTTAGTTTAGTCTAGGTTTTTTTTATTTTGGGGGGCTTTTTTATTTTGATAGGGCTATTAGATTAGGTGTAATTAGTTTAAATATCTTGTAATTTGTTTATTATTTTCTGTAATTTAGTTTTTTTGTGCTTTAGCTAATTTAATTGTTGTTAATTTAGTTAATGTATTTAATTATTGTTTAGTGTTAAGTGTTATTGCAACTTAGGTTAGGTTTTATTTTACAGGTACTTTTGTATTTATTTTAGCTAGGTAGTTTTTAAATAGTTACTAACTATTTAATAACTATTCTACCTAGTTAAAATAAATACAAACTTGCCTGTAAAATAAAAATAAACCCTAAGATAGCTACAATGTAACTATTAGTTATATTGTAGCTAATTTAGGGTTTATTTTACAGGTAAGTATTTAGTTTTAAATAGGAATTATTTAGGTAATGATAGGAATTTTTAGTTAGATTTATTTAAATTATATATCAATTAGGGGGTGTTAGGGTTAGACTTAGGTTTAGGGGTTAATACATTTAGTATAGTGGCGGCTACGTTGGGGGCGGAAGATTAGGAGTTAATAAATGTAGGTAGGTGGCGGTGATGTTATGGACGGCAGATTAGGGGTTAATAATATTTAACTAATGTTTACGAGGCGGCAGTTTAGGGGTTAATATGTTTAATATAGTGGCGGCGACGTTGGGGGCAGCAGATTAGGGGTTAATAAGTGTAGGTGGGTTGCGGCGACATTGGGGGCAGCAGATTAGGGGTTAATAAATATAATGTAGGTGTCGGCATGTTGGGGGCAGCAGATTAGGGGTTCATAAATATAATGTAGGTGTCGGCGATGTTGGGGGCAGCAGATTAGGGGTTCATAAATATAATGTAGATGGGGGCGGTGTCCGGATCGGCAGATTAGGGGTTAAAAATTTATTTTAGTGTTTGCGATGCGGGAGGACCTCGGTTTAGGGGTTAATAGATAGTTTATGGGTGTTAGTGTACTTTTTAGCACTTTAGTTATGAGTTTTATGTTACAGCGTTGTACCATAAAACTCTTAACTACTGACTTTTAAATACATTAGGGATCTTGGAGGTAGAGGGTGTACCACTCACTTTTTGGCCTCCCAGGACAGACTCGTAATACCAGCGCTATGGAAGTCCCATAGAAAAAAGACTTTATGAAGTTTACGTAAGTCGTTTTGCGGTAAGGCCAACAAAGTGTGCGGTGACCTTAAACCTGCAAGACTCGTAATACCAGCGGGCGTAAAAAGCAGCGTTAGGACTGTTAACGCTGCTTTTTTACCCTAACGCACAACTCGTAATCTAGCCGTAACAGAGGGAAAGTATGACTCAAGAATTATTATATAGTAGTGTAAGAAGATAAACATGTAGCAAACTGTTTAAATGATTACTTTTGTTCAGTCTTTACAACAGATGGTAAAGATAGTGAGATTCTATTAAGGGATGTTACTGTAATTGATAATGTGAGTAGTACTTTTCTTTTTACAGAGGAAGAGGTTTCAAGGGCTTTATCAAAAATAAAAGTAAATAAGTCTGTGGGTCCAGATTATATTCATGCAATGGTTTTATTTAATCAGTCACTTCTAACAGGAGTTGTTGCAAGAGACTGGAAAATTGCCCATGTGGTCCCTCTTCATGAAAAGGGCAGTAGGGAAGATTCTGTTAACTATAGGCCAGTCAGTTTGAAAATGCAGGGAAATTAATGGAAACTCGTTTAAAGGAAAGACTTGTGTCTTTCTTTCAGACAAACAACTTAGAAGACAAAGGACAGCATGGTTTCACTGCTGGAAGGTTCTCACATATAGAATACAATACACAGCAGCACCTCTTAGGTAAAAGGACCTTTATTTCATCACATGGTCACCAGTAGACAAACATAGCAATGTTTTGGATATGTAATCCTTAATCATGCCTAATGATTAACAGGAAATGCTAAAATGTATACACCTGCAATGAAAGTAACAACCAATCATGTGTACATAATTTCCTTGCTCCCTCTAGTGTATAGGTGAGATATTACAAATGTTATATATATATTTATAAAATTAAAAACTAACACATCATGATTAACAAATAATTAATTGTACTTCATTATTATATAAACCCTTTAACTAATACACTCACAAACTAAGTTTAAAAACTGATCCTATGCATATATTGGACAAAAGCAGAGATACATTACAGCATCACAAGAATACAGAAAGGTCTATTTCTTTATTCATCCCCAAAGGTTGCATACTATTTAAGGTGTGAATCCAATAGGCCTCTTTTCTTTTAAGAAGGCTTTCCCTATCCCCCCCTCCCTACGTGGATGTGATACACTATCTATAACCTGAAATCTAAATTGGCTGATGTTATGCCCATGTTTCAAAAAGTGAGAGGAGACAGAGGCTTCCTTATTTCTACACCTTGTGTTACTTTTTTGTTCATGAATTCTGTCCCTGATCTTACAGGTGGTCTCCCCAATGTAGATGACCCCACATGGGCATTTAATAAGGTATATTGCGTAAGTAGTGTTGCAGGTGTAAAAGCCCCGAATCTCAAATTTCCTACCTGGTAATGGATGTGCAAAATTTGATACTTACCATTGACTTTTTGCAAGAGGAGCTGGAGAGACAAAGAGTGGAGATTTCGAAAATGAAGGAAAATCTACAAACTACACTCACTGGTGAAGCGTACCCAATCCTAGCTAAGGAGGTGAAGAAAACAAAAAAAGAATATCGGAAGGTATTGGAGATAAGGAAAAGAGAAACATTTCAACGTGATACTGAGGATTACCAATCAGGAGCCATCTATAGATGGTCATGTGACTGGGGAAGTGAACACATGCCCCCAAGCCAGTGGATCACTTGGTAGCTGGCTTCCTCATCGCAGCAGAAACACAGAAGTTTTGGGCAGCGACTCCGATACAACAGCTGTTTTTTTAACGGAGGAGTCAGAGGGCGAAGCATAAGTGGAAGCCACGATTCACGAGGATGGGCACAGCTTTATCAGGGTGTGACCAGGAGATTCCAGAGAAGAGGGAGACACTAGGGGCAGGTATGACTGCTGATTTGAGCTCTGGTAGTAACGCTGAGACTTTAACATCTATTGTCACCCTAGTTATAAATATCTCTGACTATACTTTAACTACAAATGAGAACACATTACTGAACAAGGAACTCTCATTCAGTCCAATACACAACCTTGATATGTTTAGATTGCAACAGGACTTGTATACATTTTTTAGGCTGATAAAACTAAAAGTTTTTTTTTGCAAATAAAAATGACACAGTAAGACATAAGAATGTTGCCATATCCTCATCTGTGGGTCTAAAAGTTTTGGGATTAACCAATAAAAGCAAATTCAATCCCAATATAGCAGATCATAGCATTAACACCTTTACAGAGTAAGTAAAAAGAGATGTTAATAAATTAAATAAGAAAGTAAAAAGTACACCAGGCAAATTTAATTTAACTAAAGGAGAATTTGAAGCTATTAAATCCCTCAAACAAAATAAAGACATCTTGATAAATAGTGCCGATAAGGGTGGTGCGATAACTATCATGAATAAATCTGATTATGTATTGGAGATTAAAAATCAACTCTCACAGAAGCAAGTGTTTGAGGAATTATCATATGATCCTACATTTAAATTTCAGAAAGTGGGAAAGAGATTGGTTTGGTTAGTAATGGATAAAAACATTATACTAGAAGATGTTTTCTTATTAGAGAGAATCCTTGCATTCCTGTTTTTTACACCCTGCCCAAAGTGCACAAGCAGCTGGAGAATCCCCCTCAAGGATACAGGTGATTTGAGTAAATTACAGGGTTTAGAATTGAATAGGGGCAGGTGCATACTGTTTACCTAGATGTAAGCAACCTTTATACCGCTATCAAACAATAGAGCAGTATAGCAGCGGTAAGGAAGGTACTCGTCAATAGTAAACAGTATGCAGATGCACAGGTTAATGTTTTTGAACAATTTCTCAAGATGGTGTTATATTTCAACTACTTCATGTTTCAAGACACTTTCTTTTTTCAGAGACAAGGCACAGCCATGGGTTCCAATCTCACCCCCACATACGCGAACATATACATGAACATCTATGAGGAAAAATTTGTTTACGAGAACGAACTGTATATCAATTATGCGGCCACATGGTGGCGTGATATAGATGATGTGTTCGGTGTGTGGTGTGGGGACATTGAAACCCTGGAAGAATTTATGCGAGATTTAAACATCAGTACAAATTTGATTAAATTTACACTCACTGCAAGTGAGGAAAAGATCAGCTTTTTAGATACTACTGTTTATCTTAAAGATGGAAGGCTTTGTACAGATCTGTACATGAAGCCTACGGATAAAAATAGTATATTACACTATAAAAGCTTCCATGCAAGAAACACAGTATGAACCCTCCCTTAGAAGTCAGTATATGAGGGTAGATAGGATAGTAATCGGAAAAAAAAAAGAATTTGGCAATAAGAATGAGGGAGATTACAAGTAAATTCCTATCGAGAGGTTATCCGGCTGATCTTTTGAATAATGAACTTATACAGGTGTTGAAAAAATCTAAAATGTGGAAGGACTTCCAGAGAAGAGGGAAAATGAAGGAGAAGAGGTTAACAATGGTTATGGATCATAATGAATACAGTAAAGATATAATAGGTATTGTAAATAAAGATTGGTCTATCCTAAGGCTGTGTCATCCAGAAATAGAGGAGTTCACAGCTCCTCCTAGACCAGCCTTTAGGAGAAGGAGAAATTTATGGAATGAGTTGGTGCATAATGACTTAGGTAGTATAAATGGAAAACAGAGCTACCGGACACGTAAGCATAATGGGGGCTTTCTCTGCCTCAACTGTGGCAATTGTAATTCCATGACAAAGGGTTGAAATTTTACACATCCATTAACAGGCAGGGAATTTGAGATTTGGGGCTTTCACACCTGCAACACTACTTAAGCAATATACCTTATTAAATGCCCATGTGGGGTCATCTATATTGGGGAGACCACCCATAAGATCAGGGACAGAATTAATGAACATAAAAGTAACATAAGGTGTAGAAATAAGGAAGCTCATGTCTCTTCTCACTTTTTGAAATATGGGCATAACATCGGCCAATTGAGATTTCAGGTTATAGATAGTGAATCACATCCACGTAGGGGGGGCAATAGGGAAATCCTTCTAAAAAGAAAAGAGGCCTTTTGGATTCAAACCTTAAATAGTATGCAACCTTTGGGGATGAATAAAGAACTAGACCTTTCTGTATTCTTGTG
Source organism: Bombina bombina (assembly GCF_027579735.1). NCBI lineage: Eukaryota > Metazoa > Chordata > Amphibia > Anura > Bombinatoridae > Bombina > Bombina bombina. The sequence goes on along the minus strand of NC_069501.1, from coordinate 496,669,507 downwards.
ATGCAATAATGTATCTCTGCTTTTGTCCAATAGATGCATAGTATCAGTTTTTAAACTTAGTTTGTGAGTGTATTAGTTTTAGGGTTTGTATAATATTGAAGTACAATAAATTATTTGTTAATCATGATGTGTTAGTTTTTAATTTTATAGATATGACATTTGTAATATCTCACCTATACACTAGAGTGAGCAAGGAAATGATGTACACTTGATTGGTTGTTACCTTCATTGCAGGTGTATACATTTTAGCATTTCCTGTTACTGATTAGGCATGATTAAGGATTAAATATCCGAAACGTTGCTATGTTTGTCTACTGGTGACCATGTGCTGAAAATAAAAGGTCCTTTTAACCTAAGAAGTGCTGCTGTGTACTATATTCTATATGTGAGGACTTTGCAGCATCCTGGAAACAGAGTGCATTCACACAGGAAGGTGCTGGACTCATACTTTGTCTATGTCACTGCTGGAAGATCATGTCAGACTAATCTAATTGATTTCTTTGACCATGTAACTAAATTAATAGACGAGGGAGGAGCCGTAGATGTTGCATATCTAGAATTTAGCAAAACATTTGACACCGTCCCACACAACAAACTTATTAAAACAAATGTATTGCCTTGGAGTAGATGCTAAGATTGTTAAAGGGACATTATACACTAGATTTTTCTTTGCATAAATGTTTTGTAGATGATCCATTTATATAGCCCATACAGTTTTTTTTTTTTTGTTTTTTTTTTAAGTAGATAGTTTTGCTTATTTTTACATAACATTGCTTTGATTTTCAGGCTCCTAACCAAGCCCCAAAGTTTTAGGAGAATATCGACATATACCTACTCCAGCTTGCTTCTGTTTGTGTAAAGGGTCCTTTCATATGCAAAGGAAGGGGGAGGGGGGACTGTCTGCTATTTCCCACTTGCAGTGGGTGTTCCAGTAACCTTTTAAACAGAGCTAAACTGGAAGCTTCTAAGTAACGGCTAAATTACCAGTTTTGCATTATGGTGCGGTACAGGTGTACCGCAGAGAAATTGGCCATTGGGGGTGGAATTGCTGGTAACGCATATTACGAGTTGCAGCAGTATAGCTATACCACAAGCTTTTTAGCTTGTAAAGCAAACATCCTTTTTGCACCCAAAAAATGACGTTTGAGAGTGGGATTTTCCATAGCACCGTATTACAGGTTGTGCTGTGTGGCTAAAATGCTTGCATTACAGCCTATACCGACACGAGCCATTCCGCAATCTGAAACCAGTAGTAGTACAAAAATGTAACTAAAATTTTACAAAGTACACTAACACCCATAAACTACCTATAAACCCCTCCCGCATCACAAATACTATATTAAACTAAATTAACCCCTAATCCTCCACACACCCACATTGCTGACACTAAAATAAACCTATTTACCCCTAAACAATATAACTATCTTGAAATAAATAAAAACTTACCTGTGAAATAAAAAAAAGCTAAGATTAAACTATTAATTAACCTAACATAACTATTCTAATAAAATAAAAAAAACTACCAATTAAAAAACCTAAATTACAAATTTAAATAAACCTAATACTACGAAAAATTTTTAAAAAAAATCTGACATTACAAAATACAATAAAAAATAAAACTACGAAAAATAAAAAACTCTAACTCTACACCTAATCTAATAGCCCTATAAAAATAAAAAGCCCCCCAAAATAAAAACACCCCCTAACCTAACAATAAACTACCAATAGCCCTTAAAAGGGCCTTTTGTAAGGCATTACCCTAAGTTTAACAGCTCTTTTAAACCCCCCACCCAACCAACCCCCCAAAATAAAAAACCTAAGTCTAAAAAAATTGTAAGATACCCATTGCCCCTAAAAGGGCATTTGTATGGGCATTGCCCTTAAAAGGACATTCAGCTCTTTTACTGCCCAAAGCCCTAATTAAAAAAAAAAATCCCCCAAAAAAAAAAAAAAAAATAACACTAACCCCAGAATATCTACTCACGATTCCTGAAGTCCGGGCATCCATCCTCATTCAGGTGGCAAGAAGTCTTCATCCAGGCGGCGACATCTTCCTCCATCGCGGGACCATCTTCCATCTTCATCCCAGTGGTGCGGAGCTGTGGAGGAGGGGAGCTGTCCAGGACAGGCGATGACATCCAGCACAGAGCGTCCTCTTCATAGGATCACCGCCGTACACTGAAGCTTGAATGCAAGGTACCTGTTTAATAGAAGATGGTCCCGCAATGGAGGAAGATGTCGCCGCCTGGATGAAGACTTCTTGCCACCTGGATTAGGCTGGATGATAATAAACAAAATTATCAAAAATAAAAACAATTACACCTAATCTAATAGCCCTATAAAAATAAAAAAGGCCCCCAAAATTAAAAAAAAAACTAACCTAATAATAAACTACCAATAGCCCTTAAAAGGACCTTTTGTAGGGCATTGCCCTAGGTTAAACAGTTCTTTTATATTAAAAAATTACAAATTCCCCCCTAAAAGTAAAAATCCCCCACCCAACCAACCCTCAAAATAAAAGCCTTAAGTCTAAAAAAAATCCTAAACTACCCATTGCCCCCAAGCACCCATCCAGTGAGGAGCATCCTTTTAATACGATCACCGCCGTACACTGAAGCTTGAATGTAAGGTACCCGTTTAATAGTTGATGGTCCCGTGATGGAGAAAGATGTCGCCGCCTGGATGACGATGAATGACCGGACTTCAGAAACTGTAAGTATATATTCTGGGGTTAGTGTTAGGTTTGTTTTTCATTTTTTGGGGTGGGTATTTTTTTTAGATTAGGGCTTTGGGCAGTAAAAGAGCTGAATGCCCTTTTAAGGGCAGTAAAAGAGCTTAATGCCCATACAAATGCCCCTTCAGGGGTAATGGGTAGTTTAGGATTATTTTTAGAATTAGGATTTTTATTTTGGGGGGGGTTGATTGGGTAGGAGCTTTTTACTTTTAGGGGGTTCTTTGTAACTTTTTTTATGTAAAAGAGCTGTTTAACAATGCCCTACAAAAGGCCCTTTTAAGAGCAATTGGTAGTTTATTGTTAAGTTAGGGGGTGTTTTTATTTTGGGGGGGGGCTTTTTATCTTTATAGGGCTATTAGAGTAGTTATTTTTTATAATTTCATTTATTATTTTTGTAATCTTAGAGTTTTTTATTTTTCATATTTTTAGTGTTTATTATTTTTTGTAATGTTAGAATTTTTTTAATTTTTTTAGTAGTATTATGTTTATTTAGGTTTTTTAATTTTTTTTTAATTTTATGAGAATAGTTATGTTAGGTTAATTTATAGTTTAATTATGGGTACAAATGAATTATATAAAAACTGTTCCAAAAAAAAGAAGGAAAAGCTACCCTTATTTCAGTTTATGACCTTCTACATATACCAAGATAGACAAAAAATATATTAAATTGTAAAATAGGGGAGCGCTAAAAAGGCTATTCCTATACCTCTGATATATTATTATTATCATTTATTTGTATAGTGCCGCCAAATTCCGTAGTGCTGGGTACAATGATAGGAGTACACAATGACAAAGATTTGTGATAAAATGCAAAACATAACAAAACTAAATGAATCTAGTACAAGAGGAAGAGGGCCCTGCTCTGGAGAGCTCACAGTCTATAGGTTTAGGGTGCAGAGACATAAGGTTGGGGTAGCTTGTTACATTGGTTGTATTTGCAGCAGTGAGTCAGGCAGTTCATGTATTAGTTTAATTTGGATGAGGGATGGAGGAGAGATGGTAAGCCTCTCTGAATAGGTGAGTTTTCAAGGAGCGTCTGAAGCTATACAAGGTTGGAGACAGTCTTATGGAGCATGTGTGTGTATATATATATATATATATATATATACACACACACACAGACTTAATGATCATATCGGAATTTGATCATTATACACAATTTTTACAATGATGAGCAATATATAGCTAAATTTCATTCATAACATTTTTTTACAACAGGTTGTGAAAATTCATAAAAATTATCGTTGAACAATTGTTAAAAAAAATTATTCATAAAAATTATTGTGAAGATTGGATTTATAGAAAATAGATTTATAAAAATGCATTTATAAAAATGCAGAAATAGTATACTTAGAGGCGTTGGAACCTTTAGGTAGTGGCAAAAATAGTATACTAATTAGAGGCGTTGGAACCTTTAGGTAGTGGCAAAAACATTTAAAAGGATTATTTGTAGCAAAAATTTATAAAAATATATAAATATAAGATAATGAGAAAATTATTATTCGGAAGTCTTTGTGAATTCTTTTTGTTTATTAAAAAAAAAAAGAATAATGTGACTCAACTTAGATTTTTCCCTAAACATTTTTTTGTGAAATAAATTAAACAAAAATAATTCACAAAGACATCTGAATAATAATGTTCTCATTATCTTAATTATCAGAATATTAGAATCTCAGAAATATTATAAATAGAAGCCCAACATGATCTATTTTTATGCACTCTCAATAGTTTCTGAATTATTTATATTTTTGTTTTTTATACATATACATTTTTGCTACAAATAATCCTTTTAAATATTTTTGCCTCTAATTAGTATACTTTTTTTGCCACTACCTAAAAATTCTGATGAGAGTTTGTATAACGTAACTATTCACAAATGGATTATTTAAATTCTATTAGCAAATAAGTGGAAGTATTTAATTTATGAATAATCCAATTGGATAACAGATATTAGCTATAAAAGTAACCACAGAAGACACTACAGGATGCTTGACAAAGGCCGTGAGACTGAAATGCGTTGCATTCTGGGACGTATTGCACGTCCAAACTGAGTTGTTTTTTTCAAATCCAGTCCGATTTTCGCAAACAAGAGTTTTGCAATCTGGTAACTATCTCTACAAAGGAGTTACCCCAGCAAATATTTCAACAGAACCCCATAGCGGAGAGAATTTCCTGTGGAGACATACTATAAGAGACCAAACAACGATCCATCAACGTCCATCTGGACATTCAGTAAGTCACATCAGACCCACCATCCAGCCCCCGGTTGTGTTTGGAGTCGTCAAGTAACAACTTCAACCCGGATCCACAGCAGATCTACAGAACTGTTCCTCTCTTTGGATTTATAAAGGAATGTAATAGCACCAAGTACTTTATCCTGTATTTCAGTTACTATTCCAGTGAGACAAAAATTAGTGAGTACTTATCAGGACTTTAACCTTAAAGATAATTTTCACTGATAATCTCCTTCTTTATAACCACTACTCTCACCAAAAACGTTAAACCGGAACTGAACAGTTTCTATATTTTCACAAATTGGACAATATGAGTTTCAAATTGTAACAAACATTTATCTCTGATTGTCAATTTGTTTCTTACTACAATACAATCAATTTATATCAATCAATTTACACATATCAATTGATATTAGTTTTAGAAATTGATTCTTATTTGTCTTAGCAATCTTTTTAAATATATTGTAGAAATCTATTCAGAATTGGTTAAAGGGCCACTGTAAATATTTTCTATGCTTGTTACTAACTAACTACCCCAAATACGCTTTTTATCAATAGCATTTCATTAACATATCTCTACCGTATATCAGAAATCTTGTCTGCAAATTTAATTGTTTTCCAAACCCACTCCGTGGGTATCCTTTGCTCTGTACCAATCCGTTTACAATACCTAGGTTTTAAAATGGCGCTTTAAACACTTAGGCCTAGATTTGGAGTTTTGTCGGTAAAGACCCGCGTAGCTAACGCCGGCTTTTTTTCTGGCCGCACCATAAAAATAACTGGTATTGAGAGTCCACATAAAGGCTGCGTTAGGCTCCAAAAAAGGAGCTTAGAGCATTTTTAACGCAGCTTCAACTCTCGATACCAGAGTTGCTTACGCAAGCGGCCAGCCTCAAAAACGTGCTCGTGCACGATTCTCCCATAGGAAACAATGGGGCTGTTTGAGCTGAAAAAAAACCTAACACCTGCAAAAAAGCCGCGTTCAGCTCCTAACGCAGCCCCATTGTTTGCTATGCGGAAACACTTCCTACATCTGCATCTAACACCCTAACATGTACCCCGAGTCTAAAAACCCCTAACCTTACACTTATTAACCCCTAATCTGCCGCCCCCACTATCGCTGACCCCTGCATATTATTATTAACCCCTAATCTGCCGCTCCGTAAACCGCCGCTACTTACATTATCCCTATGTACCCCTAATCTGCTGCCCTAACATCGCAGACCCCTATATTATATTTATTAACCCCTAATCTGCCCCCCACAACGTCGCCTCCACCTGCCTACACTTATTAACCCCTAATCTGCCGACCGGACCTGAGCGCTACTATAATAAAGTTATTAACCCCTAATCCGCCTCACTAACCCTATAATAAATAGTATTAACCCCTAATCTGCCCTCCCTAACATCGCCGACACCTAACTTAAATTATTAACCCCTAATCTGCCGACTGGAGCTCACCGCTATTCTAATAAATGTATTAACCCCTAACGCTAAGTCTAACCCTAACACTAACACCCCCCTAAGTTAAATATAATTTACATCTAACGAAATTAATTATCTCTTATTAAATAAATTATTCCTATTTAAAGCTAAAAACTTACCTGTAAAATAAATCCTAATATAGCTACAATATAAATTAAAATTATATTATAGCTATTTTAGGATTAATATTTATTTGACAGGCAACTTTGTAATTATTGTAACCAGGTACAATAGCTATTAAATAGTTAAGAACTATTTAATAGCTACCTAGTTAAAATAATTACAAAATTACCTGTAAAATAAATCCTAACCTAAGTTACAATTAAACCTAACACTATACTATCATTAAATTAATTAAATACAATACCTACAATTACCTACAATTAAACCTAACACTACACTATCAATAAATAAATTAAATACAATTCCTACAAATAACTACAATGAAATAAACTAACTAAAGTACAAAAAAATAAAAAAGAACTAAGTTACAAAAAATAAAAAAATATTTACAAACATAAGAAAAATATTACAATAATTTTAAACTAATTGCACCTACTCTAAGCCCCCTAATAAAATAACAAAGACCCCCAAAATAAAAAATGCCCTACCCTATTCTAAATTACTACAGTTCAAAGCTCTTTTACCTTACCAGCCCTGAACAGGGCCCTTTGCGGGGCATGCCCCAAAGAATTCAGCTCTTTTGCCTGTAAAAAAAAAACATACAATACCCCCCCCAACATTACAACCCACCACCCACATACCCCTAATCTAACCCAAACCCCCCTTAAATAAACCTAACACTAAGCCCCTGAAGATCTTCCTACCTTATCTTCACCATACCAGGTTCACTGATCCGTCCTGAAGAGCTCCTCCGATGTCCTGATCCAAGCCCAAGCGGGGGGCTGAAGAGGTCCATGATCCGGCTGAAGTCTTCATCCAAGCGGGAGCTGAAGAGGTCCATGATCCGGATGAAGTCTTCATCCAAGCGGAAGCTGAAGAGGTCCATGATCCGGATGAAGTCTTCTATCAACGGCATCTTCAATCTTCTTTCTTCCGGATCCATCTTGCAGACCTCCGACGCGGAACATCCTCTTCTCCCGACGCCTACTAGCCGAATGACGGTTCCTTTAAGGGACGTCATCCAAGATGGCGTCCATCGAATTCCGATTGGCTGATAGGATTCTATCAGCCAATCGGAATTAAGGTAGGAATATTCTGACTGGCTGATGGAGTCAGCCAATCAGAATCAAGTTCAATCCGATTGGCTGATCCGATCAGCCAATCAGATTGAGCTCGCATTCTATTGGCTGATCGGAACAGCCAATAGAATGCGAGCTCAATCTGATTGGCTGATCGGATCAGCCAATCGGATTGAACTTGATTCTGATTGGCTGATTCCATCAGCCAATCAGAATTTTCCTACCTTAATTCCGATTGGCTGATAGAATCCTATCAGCCAATCGGAATTCGAGGGACGCCATCTTGGATGACGTCCCTTAAAGGAACCGTCATTCGGCTAGTAGGCGTCGGGAGAAGAGGATGTTCCGCGTCGGAGGTCTGCAAGATGGATCCGGAAGAAAGAAGATTGAAGATGCCGTTGATAGAAGATTTCATCCGGATCATGGACCTTTTCAGCTCCCGCTTGGATGAAGACTTCATCCGGATCATGGACCTCTTCAGCTCCCGCTTGGATGAAGACTTCTGCCGGATCATGGACCTCTTCAGCCCCCCGCTTGGGCTTGGATCAGGACATCGGAGGAGCTCTTCAGGACGGATCGGTGAACCTGGTATGGTGAAGATAAGGTAGGAAGATCTTCAGGGGCTTAGTGTTAGGTTTATTTAAGGGGGGTTTGGGTTAGATTAGGGGTATGTGGGTGGTGGGTTGTAATGTTGGGGGGGGGTATTGTATGTTTTTTTTTTACAGGCAAAATAGCTGAATTCTTTGGGGCATGCCCCGCAAAGGGCCCTGTTCAGGGCTGGTAAGGTAAAAGAGCTTTGAACTGTAGTAATTTAGAATAGGGTTGGGCATTTTTTATTTTGGGGGTCTTTGTTATTTTATTAGGGGGCTTAGAGTAGGTGTAATTAGTTTAAAATTGTTGTAATATTTTTCTTATGTTTGTAAATATTTTTTTATTTTTTGTAACTTAGTTCTTTTTTATTTTTTGTACTTTAGTTAGTTTATTTCATTGTAGTTATTTGTAGGAATTGTATTTAATTTATTTATTGATAGTGTAGTGTTAGGTTTAATTGTAGGTAATTGTATGTATTGTATTTAATTAATTTAATGATAGTATAGTGTTAGGTTTAATTGTAACTTAGGTTAGGATTTATTTTACAGGTAATTTTGTAATTATTTTAACTAGGTAGCTATTAAATAGTTCTTAACTATTTAATAGCTATTGTACCTGGTTAAAATAATTACAAAGTTGCCTGTCAAATAAATATTAATCCTAAAATAGCTATAATATAATTATAATTTATATTGTAGCTATATTAGGATTTATTTTACAGGTAAGTATTTAGCTTTAAATAGGAATAATTTATTTAATAAGAGATAATTAATTTCGTTAGATGTAAATTATATTTAACTTAGGGGGGTGTTAGTGTTAGGGTTAGACTTAGCGTTAGGGGTTAATACATTTATTAGAATAGCGGTGAGCTCCGGTCGGCAGATTAGGGGTTAATAAGTGTAGGCAGGTGGAGGCGACATTGTGGGGGGCAGATTAGGGGTTAATAAATATAATATAGGGGTCGGCGGTGTTAGGGGCAGCAGATTAGGGGTACATAAGGATAACGTAGGTGGCGGCGCTTTGCGGTCGGCAGATTAGGGGTTAATAAGTGTAGGTAGGTGGAGGCGACATTGTGGGGGGCAGGTTAGGGGTTAATAAATATAATATAGGGGTCGGCGGTGTTAGGGGCAGCGGATTAGGGGTACATAAGTATAACGTAGGTGGCGGTCGGCAGATTAGGGGTTAAAAAATTTAATCGAGTGGCGGCGATGTGGGGGGACCTCGGTTTAGGGGTACATAGGTAGTTTATGGGTGTTAGTGTACTTTAGGGCACAGTAGTTAAGAGCTTTATGAACCGGCGTTAGCCCAGAAAGCTCTTAACTACTGACTTTTTTCCTGCGGCTGGAGTTTTGTCGTTAGATGTCTAACGCTCACTTCAGACACGACTCTAAATACCGGAGTTAGAAAGATCCCATTGAAAAGATAGGATACGCAATTTACGTAAGGGGATCTGCGGTATGGAAAAGTCGCGGCTGAAAAGTGAGCGTTAGACCCTATTTTGAGTGACTCCAAATACCGGAGGTAGCCTAAAACCAGCGTTAGGAGCCTCTAACGCTGGTTTTCACGGCTAACGCCAAACTCCAAATCTAGGCCAAAGTTATTGGTTTAAGTATTTTGAACATGCAGTGCTGAAAATAGTGGGCAGGATAATGTGACATCATCGGCGAATAAAAGATCTAACTTTTAGAACGTTATGAAACTTTGTTTTGGAGAAAATATAGGTCAGTAGGTTTTAATTAATGTTTATTAACTTTAATATGTAAGTTGTTTAGCTTAAAAATTATAACAGAAAGTAATCCTTTAAGAGAATATATATATATTGTTTGAGTAAATAAACATTTATTTTTGGAGTAGCCACATCCAATTTTATCTAGTCAGTTATTTATTTATTTATTCAGTTATTTATTTAGTCAATTATTATTATTGTCTTGTTTTTACCAATGTGTTTATATAGCATAATACATTTTCAAAATAGAGCTTTTTAGTTGGATTTCATTTATATAATAACCTTTGGTATACTAACTCAGTATCCACCTTTTTTGTAAGAAATTATATATATATATACACAAAAACAAATTATTTTATCATTTTTTATATCACATTCTATTAATTATATTTTATATATCAGAGGTTTAGGAATAGCTTTTCTAGCGTTCCCCTATTTTACCATTTAATTGTTAATTTATATAGTTTAATCTTAGTTTTTCTTATTTCACAGGTAAGTTTTTATTTATTTTAAGATTGTTATATTTTAACTTTTAAGGAAAGGGGGTACTAATGGCACTGCTAAAATTTCTGTTTAGGAATATCATTAAATAAAGTGTATTAATTTATGTTGGTATGAAGTCACGCAAACTACGAACTAGACTGCAAGAGCATTTAAGAAATATAAAAAATGCGGCTAAAGATCTAGCAAATAAAAAAAAGCAATAACTTCAGTAGCGTACCACTTTTATAAATATCATGAAGCTAAATCTGACAGTTTGCAATGTTGTGGAGTGCAAAAAATAAGCATAGGGATAAGAGGTGGAGACATGGAAAAGGCTTTATTAAAAAATGAAAGTAGATGGATCTATTTGCTCAATTCTGTCTAACCTCATGGATTAAATGAGCATAATAATTATTTTTCTTATCTGTAACTCCTACATAAACAGATATATATTGTATATATTATATAATAAGTTAAGTTAAGAAACAGTAGTATGAAAAACTGAGGATATTACTTTCTGTGATATAGATATGAACGATATTAGAATTTCATATAATATACGTGAAGAATGTTTGGAATATTGAATGTTCCTCTCATTCGAACACATATGAGTAACATTAGCCCCATATATCCAGTTTGTATACTATGAGTTTAGTTAAATCTCTATATATTCGTAATGCATGCTTTTTAGCATAAAATAAACAAGTTAATAGGAAACATAATATTTTGTAAAATTCAAAACCTAGACATTATAATGTTATATTAGTATGAGTGAAATACGATAACTCTTCTTGTGATATCTTTTAGCAGATAGATATATTTAGAATCTGAAGATTTGCAATTGGATTAGAGATCCTGATTCATATTCTGAGCTCCTAGTAATGTAATTTACGCAGTAAATATACCTTATCCTTACACTTTAATATATCACTTAATTTGTTAATTTAACATCATAAAAATCTTTCTTGTACTTTTTGCCTACACACTTGTATTCTACAGTAGGGTTTATACCTGGAAATCTATAATATCATAATTCACTTGTCATGTATATTAAAAACTTATTTCACAACTATCTCTTTACAACACTTTTATATTGCACTAATACTATTGGTTCATGCCACCGAAAGTATTATTTAATATACAATTCTTTTGTTAGAAAAATATTTTTGTAAATATTATAACACAGATTAGGTGTAGTATCATCAGCAAAAATAATATAGAAAAATATTCTCTGCCTCTTAATCCTATATAATTCTAATGTAATGTATCTCTTCTTATACTCTCTAAAAAAACAACTTAAAGATTCTTCTCTCAAATGTATCAGTATGATTCTGATACAATACATTGATTGCTGATACAGTGAATACTCACTCTCTCTAATATAAGTTTGTTGTTGTGTTATTTAGAATACAATATAGCAAATTATAGTTATCATTACTTCTTAACTCGCCTACTACGAATAGAAAGTCATTTAACATGATGAAACCATAACAACTATGCTGAGATTGAACCAATCTCACATCCAATCTGATAGGTCATGACGTCTGAAGAGGCGGAGTAAATGCGCATAAATATCCATGCAAACGGCTCACTCGTACCCTATGAAAAAGCCAGGTTCTGGCAAAACATGTCAGGGGGTTTGGGTCCTTGTAAATTTTAATTACGAATGATAGTTTGATGTTTTAGAGGTTTAGGCCGTTATACTTTTATTTAGTCATTACGAGTCATGCTGTGAATGTATGCGCGTAAACTCTCACTATAGATGATATAACAAACTGCCTATACTCTCTCTGATAGTGTACCTACTACAAGTCAGGGTGATCCGAACTTAGTGTATTACGCCTATAGGTACAGATTTGCAATTGTGGGTTTTGTAATCCTGGGACATATAGCGGAGGTCTACTTATGCACCTTAAATATTTATAATTGAACTAACAAAATCATTTATCTGCTTTATAGCCCTTATGTTCCAAATGCTATATATAAAGCTATTATATGCCAAGCAATGGATGGTCTGAAATGTTTTAAAGGTATAGACTGATAATTTGTAAACTAACTTTTACTAGACACGCTGCGGATGTATGTGCGTGTAAATGTATAACTTATAATAGAGTTTAGTTTACATACATATAAACATTGTATCTATTTTCTATACCCCTAATGTGTAAATTATAGCACATTTAATATATTCAGCGATATTACATCTATCCTCCTATCTGGAGATCTCTTGCTAAAGAGATATGTAGAAACCCGCAACCTAGTTCTTTATTGACATGTTATATTTGCATGCAGTCATACTTTTACTTCTCTAAATAGAGTTAATCTTATATAACTAGTGTTGGAAATTTTATTATACATCAAGGTAGTACTGGACTGAATACATTATATTTACTATGTATAGACTGGCATTTTGAGATTGAATATAACACATAATACTCTGCAGATGTTTGCAGTGTATTTCTACTAACGTTGATGTAATCCTTTACCTATATTTAATTCAAGTTACTTGGTCTCTTTATTTTAATGTGTATTGGAAAGTGCTTCTCATTGATATACTTTATATTACTATTTTAAACAATTCATTACTATGGCTATAATAAATATTAAATATATTTGAGGAAATTCTCCCAGCATTTCAATACCTATGATATAGGTCTTATAGATATGACACTTGCTTCTATAATGTGATAAAAACTATGGATTGACATCCACATCCTAGGTTTCTATCACTTATATACTGTAGTACTCTCCCTGACCTGTATCAGTGTCTTTGGACAATATATATTTTCTTCTATATAGGTAAGACGAGTTGACGGATTCATCCATTACTTGTGGGATATTATCCTTCCCTACAGAAAGTGGCAAAGAGCACCACAGCAGAGCTGTCTATATAGCTCCTCCCTTAGCTCCACCCCCAGTCATTCTCTTTGCCTACTCTAAGTACTAGGAAGGGTAAAGTGAAAGAGGTGATAAAATATTAGTTTTTTATTCTTCAATCAAGAGTTTGTTATTTTTAAATGGTACCGGTTTGTACTATTTACTCTCAGGCAGCAGATGAATGAAGAATGCTGCCTGGAGGATGATGATCTTAGCATTTGTAACTAAGGTCCATTTGCTGTTCCCACAGAAGCTGAGGAGTACAGGAAACTTCAGTGTGAGGAACGGTTTCATGCTATGCAGCAATGAGGTATGTTCAGTCATATTTTTTCTGGAGAGACTGTGTATTTCAGAAAGGCTGACATTATACCCAGGAGGGTAAGGGTAAGCAGTAATCCTAGAGCTAAAAGAGGGGCATTACTTAGCTTGCTTATGGGGCCAATTACATAGATGGTTGACACTGAATGTAAAATGTTTGTGAGCAAACTTTTTTGGATGGGAGTGCTTTAACGTTTTTGTGGGCAATAAACGTTTTGGGCAACTTTATTAGGGCACACATGGCTTAACTTTTGGGTCTTGGAACCCACATGGCTAGTTATAACCACTCTGGTGCGGTTCTTTGAGGCTCAGGAAACATCGAGTGAGATGGGCAGGGCCTATTTTCGCACCTCAGATGCGCAGTTAGTTTGTCAGCAAGCAGCAAGCTCTAACTCCTGTGCGCCCTGGTGTATGTTTTGGGCCAAATCAAAGCTTTTACCCCACACTTTCGATCCCTAAGGGCAGGTAGGGCCACAGCAGGGCTGTGGCAAGGTGCTGAGGGGTCTTTTTCCGGATCTGGGCCTATTTTCGATCCGGTTTGGACATTAAGGGGTTAATTGTAAAAAAAAATTGTGGTGCAATCTTAACTACCTATAGTGGGTCTACATACAAAATTTTGAAAAATTTGGTGCATGTTTAGACTGTTTTGCAGAACGTGTATACTTTTTTCTCTTAAAGGCGCAGTACCGTTTTTTAAGATTGTTATTTTTTTCACTAAATAAAGTGTTTTCATGCTTGTTTGTAGTCATTACTAGCCTGTTCAACATGTCTGACATTGAGGAAAGTCAATGTTCAATATGTTTAGAAGCCATTGTGGAACCTCCACTTAGAATGTGTCCCTCATGCACTGAAAGGTCAATAAATTGTAAAGAACATATTTTAGCTACTAAAAGTATGTCGCAGAATTATTCTCAGTCAGAAGAGAATCAGGTTATGCCATCTAATTCTCCCCAAGTGTCACAACCGTTAACGCCTGCGCAAACAATGCCAAGTACTTCTAGTGCGTCTAATTCTTTCACCCTGCAAGATATGGCCGCAGTTATGAATACTACCCTCACTGAGGTTTTATCTAAGCTGCCGGGGTTGCAGAGGAAGCACAGTAGGTCTGGTGTGAGAACAAACGCTGAGCCTTCTGACACTTTATTAGCTATATCTGATGTACCCTCACAATGTTCTGAATTGAGGGATTTGCTGGCTGAGGGAGAGATTTCTGAAAATATGTTGCCTCAGACAGATTCAGATATGGCGGCTTTTAAATTTAAACTAGAACACCTCCGCTTATTGCTCAGGGAGGTTTTAGCGACTCTGGATGATTGTGACCCTATTGTAGTTCCAGAGAAATTGTGTAAAATGGACAAATTTCTAGAGGTTCCTGCCAACACTGATGTTTTTCCGGTCCCTAAGAGGATTTCGGAAATTGTTACTAAGGAGTGGGATAGACCAGGTATTCCATTCGCTCCCCCTCCTACTTTTAAGAAAATGTTTCCCATATCAGACGCCGTGCAGGACTCGTGGCAGACGGTCCCTAAGGTGGAGGGAGCTATTTCTACCCTGGCTAAGCGCACAACTATACCTATTGAGGAAAGTTGTGCTTTCAATGATCCTATGGATAAAAAAATTAGAGGGTCTCCTGAAGAAAATATTTGTTCATCAAGGTTTTCTTCTCCAACCTATAGCGTGCATTGTTCCTGTAACTACTGCAGCATCCTTTTGGTTTGAGGCTCTTCAGGTTGAGACTCCATTAGAGGATATCCTGGATAGAATTAGGGCTCTCAAGCTAGCTAATTCTTTCATTACAGATGCCGCTTTTCAATTGGCTAAATTAGCGACGAAGAATTCAGGTTTTGCCATTTTAGCGCGCAGAGCGTTATGGCTTAAGTCCTGGTCTGCTGATGTGTCATCAAAAGCTAAGCTTTTAGCCATCCCTTTCAAGGGTAAGACCCTATTCGGGCCTGAACTGAAAGAGATCATTTCAGACATCACTGGAGGGAAAGACCATGCCCTTCCTCAGGATAAGACGAATAAGATGAGGACCAAACAAAATAATTTTCATTCCTTTCAAAACTTCAAAGGTGGTCCCTCTTCCTCTTCCCCTGCCGCAAAGCAGGAGGGGAATCTTGCTCAATCCAAGTCAGTGTGGAGACCTAACCAGACTGGGAACAAGGGTAAACAGGCCAAGAATCCCGCTGCTGCCACCAAGACAGCATGAAGGGGTAACCCCCGATCCGGGACCGGATCTAGTAGGGGGCAGACTTTCTCTCTTCGCTCAGGCTTGGGCAAGAGACGTTCAGGACTCCTGGGCTTTAGAAATAGTAGCCCAGGGGTATCTTCTAGATTTCAAAGATTCTCCCCAAGGGGGAGATTCCATCTTTCTCAATTGTCTGTAAACCAGACAAAAAGAGAGGCGTTCTTACGCTGTGTAGAAGACCTATATTCCATGGGAGTGATCTGCCCAGTTCCGGAAACAGAACAGGGGCAAGGGTTCTACTCCAATCTGTTTGTGGTTCCCAAAAAAGAGGGAACTTTCAGACCAATTTTGGATCTCAAGATCCTAAACAAATTCCTCAGAGTCCCATCCTTCAAGATGGAGACCATTCGGACTATTTTGCCAATGATCCAGGAGGGTCAATATATGACCACCGTGGACTTAAAGGATGCGTATCTTCACATTCCTATCCACAAAGATCATCACCTTTCTGGACAAGCATTACCAGTTTGTGGCTCTTCCCTTCGAGTTGGCCACAGCTCCCAGAATTTTCACAAAGGTGCTAGGGTCCCTTCTGGCGGTTCTAAGGCCGCGGGGCATAGCAGTGGTGCCTTATCTGGACGATATCTTAATCCAGGCGTCAACTTACCAACTAGCCAAGTCTCACACGGACATTGTGTTGGCTTTTCTAAGATCTCATGGGTGGAAGGTGAACGTAAAAAAGAGTTCATTTATCCCTCTCACAAGAGTTCCATTCCTGGGAACTCTGATAGATTCGGTGGACATGAAAATTTTTCTGACGGAGGTCAGGAGATCAAAGATTTTATCCATCTGCCGAGCTCTTCATTCCATTCCTCGGCCGTCAGTGGCTCAGTGTATGGAGGTAATCGGTTTAATGGTAGCGGCAATGGACATAGTTCCGTTTGCTCACTTGCATCTCAGACCACTGCAACTTTGCATCCTCAAGCAGTGGAATGGGGATTATGCAGATTTATCTCCTCAGATAAATCTGGATCAAGAGATCAGAGACTCTCTTCTTTGGTGGTTGTCACAGGATCATCTGTCCAAGGGAATGTGTTTCCGCAGGCCAGCGTGGGTCATAGTGACGACGGATGCCAGCCTATTGGGCTGGGGTGCAGTCTGGAATTCCCTGAAAGCACAGGGATTGTGGACTCAGGAGGAGGCTCTCCTCCCGATAAATATTCTAGAACTGAGAGCGATATTCAACGCGCTTCAGGCGTGGCCTCAGCTGGCATCGGCCAGATTCATAAGAATTTAGTCGGACAATATCACGACGGTAGCATATATCAATCATCAGGGGGGAACAAAGAGTTCTCTAGCGATGATAGAGGTTACCAAAATAATTAAATGGGCAGAGATTCACTCTTGCCATCTATCAGCAATCTATATCCCAGGAGTGGAGAACTGGGAAGCGAATTTACTAAGTCATCAGACTTTCCACCCGGGGGAGTGGGAACTCCATCCGGAGGTGTTTGCACAATTGATTCAGCAATGGGGCACACCAGAATTGGATCTGATGGCGTCTCGTCAGAATGCCAAACTTCATCGATACGGGTCCAGGTCAAGGGATCCTCAGGCAGTACTGATAGATGCTCTAGCAATACCCTGGTTGTTCAACCTGGCTTATGTGTTTCCACCATTTCCTCGACTTCCTCGTTTGATTGCCAGAATCAAACAGGAGAGAGCTTTGGTGATTTTGATAGCACCTGCGTGGCCACGCAGGACGTGGTATGCAGACCTGGTGGACATGTCATCTCTTCCACCATTGACTCTGCCACTGAGACAGGACCTTCTGATTCAAGGCCCGTTCTAGCATCCAAATCTTGTTTCTCTGCGACTGACTGCTTGGAAATTGAACGCTTGATCTTATCCAAGCGTGGGTTCTCTGAGTCAGTCATAGATACCTTGATTCAGGCTCGAAAGCCTGTCACCAGGAAAATTTTGCATAAGATATGGCGTAAATATCTTTATTGGTGCGAATCCAAAGGCTACTCATGGAGTAAGATCAGGATTCCTAGGATTTTGTCCTTTCTCCAAGAAGGATTGGAGAAGGGGTTATCAGCTAGTTCCTTAAAGGGACAGATATCTGCTTTATCAATTCTACTGCACAAACGTCTGGCAGACGTTCCAGACGTTCAGTCATTCTGTCAGGCTTTAGTTAGAATCAAGCCTGTGTTTAAACCTGTTGCTCCGCCATGGAGTTTGAATTTAGTTCTTAAGGTTCTTCAAGGGGTTCCGTTTGAACCTATGCATTCCATAGATATTAAGCTTCTATCTTGGAAAGTTCTGTTTTTAGTTGCTATCTCTTCGGCTCTAAGAGTTTCTGTACTATCTGCATTGCAATGCGACTTGCCTTATCTTGTTTTCCATGCTGATAAGGTGGTTTTGCATACCAAACCTGGATTCCTTCCTAAGGTTGTTTCTAATAAGAATATTAATCAGGAAATTGTTGTTCCTTCTCTGTGTCCTAATCCTTCCTATAAGAAGGAGCATCTGTTGCACAACTTGGAGGTGGTTCGTGCTTTAAAGTTTTACTTGCAAGCGACCAAAGATTTCCGTCAAACATCTTCTTTGCTTGTTGTCTATTCTGGTAAACGTAGAGGTCAAAAAGCTACGGCTACCTCTCTTGCCTTTTGGCTGAAAAGCATCATCCATTTGGCATACGAGAATGCTGGACAGCAGCCTTCTGAAAGAATTACAGCTCACTCTACTAGAAGCGGTGGCTTCCACATGGGCTTTTAAAAATGATGCTTCTGTTGAACAGATTTGTAAGGCTGCAACTTGGTCTTTGCTTCATACCTTTTCCAAATTTTACAAATTTGATACCTTTGCTTCTTCGGAGGCTATTTTTGGGAGAAAGGTTCTTCAAGCAGTGGTGCCTTCTGTTTAACCATCTGTCTTGTCCCTCCCATTCATCCGTGTCCTGTAGCTTTGGTATTGTATCCCACA
This sequence comes from Bombina bombina, assembly GCF_027579735.1. Classification (NCBI taxonomy): domain Eukaryota; kingdom Metazoa; phylum Chordata; class Amphibia; order Anura; family Bombinatoridae; genus Bombina; species Bombina bombina. Next base: position 496,650,681 of record NC_069501.1, on the reverse strand, counting down.
AGTAAAGGATGAATCTGTGGACTCGCCCTACCTATATAGAAGAAAACTAAATTTATGCTTACCTGATAATTTGATTTCTTCTATGGTAAGACGAGTCCACGGCCCGCCCTGTCATTTTAAGACAGATTATATTTTTTTGAGTTAAACTCAGTCACCTCTGCACCTTGTAGTTTCTCCTTTTTCTTCCTGTACCTTCGGTCGAATGACTGGGGGGTGGAGCTAAGGGAGGAGCTATATAGACAGCTCTGCTGTGGTGCTCTTTGCCACTTCCTGTAGGGAAGGATAATATCCCACAAGTAAAGGATGAATCCGTGGACTCTTCTTACCATAGAAGAAATCAATTTATCAGGTAAGCATAAATTTAGTTTTTTCAGACTTAAAGGGACATGAAACCCCAAAAAAATATTTTGTGATTCAGATAGAGAATACAATTTTAAACAACTTTCTAATTTACTTCTGTTATCTTATTTGTTTCATTCTCTTGGAATGCTTTGTTGAAGGAGCAGCAATGCACTACTGGTTTCTAACTGAACACATGGGTAAGCCTATCGCAATCGATATATATGTATATATATATATATATATATATATATATATATATATATATGCAGGCACCAATCAGCAGCTAGAACCTAGGTTCTCTGCTGCTCCTGAACTTGCCTAGATAAACCTTTTAACAAAAGGATAACAAGAGAAGGAAGCAAATTAAATAATATAAGGAAATTGGAAAGTTTTTTAAAATTGTATTCTCTATCTGAATCATGAAAGAAAAATGTTGGGTTTCATATCTCTTTTATCATTCGTGTTTTTAAATGTTTGTGTATGATTGATTTTAAGCATCCTAATAAAGGTTAAATTGTATTTATAATTTTTTTCTTTTGCTCTGCCCCTTGTTCTCTTGCTCTAACTATTCCAGTTGTTTAGGACTGTGAGTGCTACCTATATGTACCAGTTTATCAGTCTTGATACTGATGAAAGTTAGGGAAGGTTTTAGGTTTAGGGGTTATTAGTTTAATTTAGTATATTGCGATGTGGGGGGGGGCGGCGGTTTAGGGGTTAACAGGTTTAGTTTATTAGTTGCGATGTGGGGGACTGGCGGTTTAAGGGTTAACACTTTATTATAGTGTTGGCAATGTGGGGAGACGGCGGTTTAGAGGTTAATAGGTTTATTATAGTAGTAGCGATGTTGGGCGGCAGATTAGGGGTTAATATGTTTATTAGTTGCGATGTGGGGGGCTAGCGGTTTAGGGGTTAATATGTTTATTTAATGTCGGGGAGCAGCTGATTAGAGGTTAATAACTTTATTTAGGTGTCGGCGATGTCAGGGGGTGGCGGTTTAGGAGTTAATAGTTTTATGATAGTAGTAGCGATGTTGGGGGCCAGCGGTTTAGGGGTTAATCGGTTTATTTAGGTGTTAGTGATGCGGGGGCAGTGGTTTAAGGGTTAATCACTTTATTTAGTGTCGGCGATGTCAGGGGGCAGCGGACTAGGGGTTTATGTTAGGGTGTTAGGTTTAAACGTAACTTTCTTTTCCCCATAGACATCAATGGGGATTGCGTTACGGTGATTTGCTATTGCGCAATCACAGGTGTTAGTTTTTTCTAACACTTTCTCCCCATTAATGTCTATGGGGGAAAGTGTGCACGAGCACATCAAGTCGGGCCTTGGGTTTTGTGCGGTATGGAGCATAACGCACCATACCGCACAGCAAAAGGAGGTTTTTCAGTAACTCGTAATGGCAGCGCTATGGAAAGTGCGATACCGCTAATTTTATTGTATTATTTACGCACCCGGTATAGCGCAAAACTCGTAATCTAAGCGTAAGTTTTTAAATGGTTTTATACTGGATTTTTATATCAGTATCTGTGCATATTATTCTTTATAATAGTGTCTATTGCATACAGTTATATGAAAATTGGTGTATACGTCCCTTTAAGTGGGTAGAATGCTGGCTTAAAGGGACAGTCTACATCAGAATTTTTATTGTTTTAAAAGATAGATAATCCCTTTATTACCCATTCCCCAGTTTTGCATAACCAACACAGTTATATTTATATACTTTTTACCTCTGTGATTATCTTGTATCTAAGCCTCTGCAAACTGCCCCTTTATTTCAGTTCTTTTGACAGACTTGCAGTTTAGCCAATCAGTGCTGGCTCCCAGGTAACTTCACGTGCATGAGCACAGTGTTATCTATATGAAACACATGAACTAACACCCTCTAGTGGTGAAAAACTGTTAAAATGCATTCTGAAAAGAGGTGTCCTTCAAGTTCTAAGAAATTAGCATTTGAACCTCCTAGGTTAAGCTTTCAACTAAGAATACCAACAAAGCAAAATTGGTGATAAAAGTAAATTGGAAAATTATTTAAAATTACATTCTCTATCTGAATCATGGAAGTTTATTTTGGACTAGACTGTCCCTTTAAAGCTAGACGACAGAGGGTTTCAATTAATGGAGTACATTCAAATGAGGCATCAGTTACTAGTGGTGTTCCCCAAGGGTCAGTTCTTGGGCCTGTTTTGTTTAACATGTTCATAAATGATATTGCAAGTGGGATTAAGGGTAAGGTTTGCTTGTTTGCTGATGATACAAAAATTTGTAACAGAATTGATGTTCCAGGAGGGGTTGATTAAATGAATATGAAATTTAATATTACCAAGAGCAAAATTATGCATATAGGATCCAAAAATCCAGGAGGCCAATTATAGTCTCAATGGTACATTACTGACTGTAACTAAGGAAGAAAGGGACTTGGGAATTATTATTTCAGATTTTTTTTTAATTTGTTACACAATGCAGTAGTGCAGCCAGTAAGGCCAGTCAAATACTTGGTTGCATTGGGAAAGGTATTATTAGTAGCAGAAATAGCAAGATTCTTATGCCACTTTACAGATCATTAGTTAGGCCACATCTGGAATACAGTGTACAGTTCTGGAGACCAAATCTTCAGAAAGATATAAATAAACTAGAAGCTGTCCAAAAGAGGGCTACTAAAATGGTACATGGTCCAAAATATAAAACGTACTAAGAAAGACTCTATGATCTAAATATGTGGACTTCATAAAGTAGAAGCTGAAAGCCAAAACAAGGGGTCACAATCTAAAGTTAGAGGGGTGCAGATTCAGGAGAAATGTGAGGAAGCATTTTTTTTTACAGAAAGGGTGGTGGATTCATGGAATAGACTTCCATTTGAGGTGGTAAACACAAAGACTGTAAAGGAATTCAAAAATGCCTGGGACATGCATAAGGCTATCCTAAGGAAAAAGTAACATGTAATATGGGTAGACTTGTTGGTCCCTTTTGGTTCCTATCTACCATCAAATTTTATGGCCTAGATTTGGAGTTTGGCGTTAGCCATGAAAACCAGCGTTAGAGGCCCCTAACGCTGGTTTCTTACGGACTCTGGTATTTAGAGTTCAGTTACCGACACTCAAAAATCACCCAACGCTCAAATTTCTACCGACACCTCAGACCCAGTAGTAAACATATACTGACAAAATAAACATTCACGAATCACAAAACAAATATTACACAAAGTACACTTACACTCATACAAACACTACACTATGTTTATTTTTAAGATTTAATAATTTTTCATCAAAATACAAAGGATCAAAGTTGCGAGTTTAGAAAAAAAAATACACAAATCCATTTTCCCATTGACTTACATTGACACACGGGAAAAGACCCTCATATACCTACATCTAACTAATAACATTATCACAAATATACACTCATCGATGCATACAAACAATATACACCACATGACATACAAAAAATATTTATTTATTACAAAAAGAACACGATTTAGTTACTTTTTCACACAAGCTCATGACGTCACTCACTTTACGAGGAAAACCAGTCTTAGAAAAAAAAATTACCACATTTTAGAGCCTCCATTGACTTCTATTGGGAAGACGTGCTCGTGCACGCGAAACCCACATTTCCCTAACGCACGCAAATAGCGTAGACCGAAAAACTCCAAATACCAGCGCTAGAAAATACATACTTTTATGCGTTAGACCCAGCTATGATAAATAGATCAAGAAATGACTATTTCCCTATGGTGGATTTATGGATTTTACTTATTGAATATTCACAACACCATTAAATTGTTTCAGACTTTTCTATTACATCAACTACAAATCAACATCACTAGTAACAAACTTTTTTTTATCAAAATGTTACATTTAAACGGACACAAAAATAATGTAAACTTTTCAGGATTCACAAACACTACACAATGGGAAACAATTCTCATTTACCTTTATTATTGCATTTCAGTTATTCAACTCATATGCTTGCAGCAACTGCATATCTACATAGGCTTAACACATGATCAGTCATGGATGCACATACATTACTTTTAACATTCACTCATACATGTGCATTCAAATGATGGGGGAAAAACACATTACATTCTCTCTAGGAATCACAAAACAGAACATATGGATTTTACTGTACTTTTAACATCATGATTCCATCACCAGAAACCATTAGGAATTACGTACAACAAGAACATCATTACACCAGATTACAGATGTCACTTTATGGGAAGGAACAACAATGCCAGACCGCTATATAGAAGTCAGCATATGTGGGACACAATCACAATATATACGTACATGTACATAACACGCATCACCCATCACGCAACCACAAAGCATACATTTAGATTTTATTCAGCACACAATAACAATGTAGCACAATACAACAACACAATGAGGATTTCAGAACTACATAGGCAGGTTAATAATATCATGACGTCATTAGAAGATTCAACCATACACATCACAGATTCACGACTGTACTGCCCCTTTCTGAACTTTAACACTCAATACTACAATACAACATATACGTAAAGAACAGTTTGGAACAGCATGATTAGGGAGATTTGAATGGGACAATTAATAAATATTGTCAGATCGCAAATCACTTATATATATAATACTACAGATGACAGCCGGAAGTTATTCAGCATTAGTGCGATTTGAAAGGGACGCATACAATATTGACATCTCGGCAATCACTTATATATACAATACTACAAATGACAGCCGGAAGTTCTTCAGTATTAGTGCGATTTGAAAGGGACGCATACAATATTGACAGCTCGGCAATCACTTATATATACAATACTACAGATGACAGCCGGAAGTTATTCAGTATTAGTGCGATTTGAAAGGGACGCATACAATATTGACAGCTCGGCAATCACTTATATATACAATACTACAGATGACAGCCGGAAGTTATTCAGTATTAGTGCCATTTGAATGGGACGCATACAATATTGACTGCTCGGCAATCACTTATATATACAATACTACAGATGGCAGACGGGAAGTTCTGAATTCTTATTGCGATTTTAAAGGGATGCATACAATATTGACAGCTCGGCAATCATTTATATATACAATACTACAGATGGCAGACGGAAAGTTCTGAATTCTTATTGCGATTTTAAAGGGACGCATACAATATTGACAGCTCGGCAATCACTTATATATACAATACTACAGATGACAGCCGGAAGTTATTCAGCATTAGTGCGATTTGAAAGGGACGCATACAATATTGACAGCTCGGCAATCACTTATATATACAATACTACAGATGACAGCCGGAAGTTATTCAGTATTAGTGCCATTTTAATGGGACGCATACAATATTGACAGCTCGGCAATCACTTATATATACAATACTACAGATGGCAGACGGGAAGTTCTGAATTATTATTGCGATTTTAAAGGGACGCATACAATATTGACAGCTCGGCAATCACTTATATATACAATACTACAGATGGCAGACGGGAAGTTCTGAATTATTATTGCGATTTTAAAGGGACGCATACAATATTCACATCTCGGCAATCACTTATATATACAATACTACAGATGGCAGACGGGAATTTCTGAATTATTATTGCGATTTTAAAGGGACGCATACAATATTGACTGCTCGGCAATCACTCATATATATACAATACTACAGATGGCAGATGTTAATTTATCGTTTACAAACAATATTGCAGCAACATTGATCGATCACATTCGATGCACATTATACACAACTATGCACTTTCATTCATTTTAGCCTGGACGTGTGCTTGTTACTATAAGATCGCGTTTAATAAATATTGATTACGCATATGATCAAACATTACAAACATGCACTGTATGTGTGATATTTGACACTTTCACATTGAGATTCATTGTTGGAAAACAACATTTCAGCAAACAACCAAAAAACGCCCACTGTGAAAGCATTCGCGCCGCTCACATACAAACAAGTGAATACAATTAGCAATCATTACAAACTCAATACCATTGGACTAATTGTACTATAAATCCCCCAAACAACATGGCCAAAGCATCACTTGTGATCCACATCAGATCAAGTGCATACCTTGTTACGCTGTTTTGAAAGATGGATGACGATGACATGGTAGACGCTGCTGGTGCTGCTATTGGCGAACTAGCTGTTGGTCGAATCAGGCAGCCTCGGCGGCTCAGACTGAGACGAAGGGGTCGTCTGGTTCGAGGTCCTCCTGTCTACAGGGTGAGACCCACCTTGGAAAACATGAGCGACTTTGAGGTTTATGATAAGTATCGGCTCAATCGCGAACAGCTCATTGGCCTTTACGATCTTCTTAAACCTCATTTGGAGCCACGTATAAGAATAAGGACTGCTGTTCCCGCCATGAGTAAGATGCTAAGCTGTCTATACGTCCTGGCCTCCGGGAGTTTTCAATCCGGAGAACTGTACATGCATGGCCTGGCTCAAGGTACATTCTCTGTGGTGTTTGATAACTTTCTGGACGCCATGGTACGTATCAGTAAGCAATACATAGGATTCCCACAGAATGATGGTGATTGGAGGCGCCTGAAGCGGGAATTCTTTGATATTGCTGAATTGCCCAATGTCTTGGGAGCCATAGATTGTACCCACATTGCGCTGCGTGCTCCAATTGATGACTTGCCCTTCAGAAATCGCAAACATTTTCATAGCCTCAACGTGCAGTATGTTTGTGACGCACGGATGAGGATTATGCATGTGTGTGCGAATTTTGGAGGGGCTAGTCATGATGCCCGCATCCTCTCTCTGTCGTCCCTGTGGAGACCGTTTGAGGAAAGACAAATGCCCCCTGGTTATCTCGTTGGTGAGTATTTGTGCACAACATGGTTAATTAGTTTGACAATTGCCACTGTAGTTTTAAAATGTTAGCGTAATGTTCAGCTCTCGGATGCAATTTAACCATTTTTTTTCCCCCCGCTAATGTCTACTTTTAGTTCAATGCAGATATTCAGCATGTCTTACCTTAAATGCTCAGATAGAGAATGCAATGTAACCATGTAGTTTGCATTTTACACAAGGTTTGGTTTAGGAGAAATACGCATATGTAGCATGTCTTAGCTGAAATGGCAAGATATTAGCTAATGCAATTTAACCATGTCATTGTCTCTTTCCGCTAATGTCTAGTTTTAGTTCAATGCAGATATGTAGCATGTCTTACCTTAAATGCTCAGATAGAGAATGCAATGTAACCATGTAGTTTGCATTTTACACAAGGTTTGGTTTAGGAGAAATACGCATATGTAGCATGTCTTAGCTGAAATGGGAAGATATCAGCGAATGCAATTTAACCATGTCATTGTCTCTTTCCGCTAATGTCTACTTTTAGTTCAATGCAGATATGTAGCATGTCTTACCTTAAATGCTCAGATAGAGAATGCAATGTAACCATGTAGTTTGCATTTTACACAAGGTTTGGTTTAGGAGAAATATGCATATGTAGCATGTCTTAGCTGAAATGGGAAGATATTAGCGAATGCAATTTAACCATGTCATTGTCTCTTTCCGCTAATGTCTACTTTTAGTTCAATGCAGATATGTAACATGTCTTACCTTAAATGCTCAGATAGAGAATGCAATGTAACCATGTAGTTTGCATTTTACACAAGGTTTGGTTTAGGAGAAATATGCATATGTAGCATGTCTTAGCTGAAATGGGAAGATATTAGCGAATGCAATTTAACCATGTCATTGTCTCTTTCCACTAATGTCTACTTTTAGTTCAATGCAGATATGTAGCATGTCTTACCTTAAATGCTCAGATAGAGAATGCAATGTAACCATGTAGTTTGCATTTTACACAAGGTTTGGTTTAGGAGAAATACGCATATGTAGCATGTCTTAGATGAAATGGGAAGATAGAGAATAATATTGAACTAGATTTTTTTTTTTTTAAATAAACATTTGTTAGTGGATTATCGTGTACAAAACTTTTTATTGGACTCCAAATACTATTTTGAGGATTCTGTTTGAATTATGTTCTGTTCATAATTTATAGGTGATTCTGGGTGCATGAGCCGGCCTTGGCTCATTACCCCCTTGCGTAGCCCGACTGATGTGTCTGAGGAGCGCTACAATAGGGCTCATAAGAGAACCAGGGCGGTGGTTGAACGGATGTTCGGGCTCCTGAAGATGAGGTTCAGGTGCCTGGACAGGTCGGGAGGAGCCCTCCAGTACAACCCAAAGAAGGTGGCTAAGATCGTTGTAGCCTGTAGCGTCCTGCATAATATTGCACAGCGGGCTGGGATGCTGCAGGGCGTCCCGGCGCACCGAAACCTCCTCAGAGATGAGGAGGATGATCCTGTTCTAGAGGGGCCATTCCGGGACGAGGGGCTCAATGTCAGAGCAGACATCATCAACCGCCACTTTAGACGGTAAATAATAGAAGTTAGACTGGAGTATTGTCAATAGATGTGAACTCTAGGGAAATGACAAGTAGAGAATTGTGCAAACATGTTAGGATTGTTCATCAAATGCTAAAAATGTGTTTCATTTATTAATATAGGTGATGCTCTGGGCATTGGGTCTTGTAGCGAGTCTTTGCCACCTGGTTTTTAAAGAGGACATCAGATGGTAAGTATAAATGTATGGACTGTTGCTGGCATGAATTGTACACAAATACATCATATGGCATACATTTTCTAAACTAGTATTTAGTTTACACATTACTTAAAATGTAAATACTCAGAAAGGGATCCTCTAGCATAACTATCCTCTAGCATGACTATGGTTCAATGTCACACATTAGAGGTTCGTTCTGCTCAATATGACTCATCTTCACACTTGATAGAACATAACACAAGATGCTACACACGCTTAGTAAGCTAGTGACAGAAATTTATTCTGAAATGGGGGGTGGGAGAGGGGTACAGAACTGATTCACACACTTGTAGTAATTTTTATTAAACTTTTTCTGCCATTAGGGATCTGACTTAATCTAAAGACTGAAAGGGAAGAATTAGAAGCCTGACAGTGAAGATTGCCCAGACTGACAGTGGAAAAAGGCAAGATTGAAATTGAAGTATACCAATGGGATCATGTCTGGCATTATCTTTCCAATCTGCTGACCTTGAAAACCATACAAAGACATGTTCACATGGTAAGTGCCAACTATTTGATAGAATAAGGCTGTGGAGGCATCCTATTGGAGACACTTAGATTATTTTCTAATTTTTAGATGGTATTTCACAGTCCTCTATTTTGGAAATGATGAATAAGACACCTATTGAAGATCAACTGTTTACCCCTGAATTGACTTTCAAAGACCATGCATTATCCAGGTTGGTGTACCAATGCATGCTAGTTAAGAATCACAGGAAGAATGTTGAATATTAGTAGCTTACATACATTAGTCATATTTAGTTCATAATTAGATATTTAGGGATCACAATCAGACACTTAGATGATTTTACTTTTTTAGATGGTATTTCACAGTCCTCTATTTTATGAACTGATGAATAAGACACCTATTGAAGATCAACTGTTTACCCCTGAATTGACTTTCAAAGACCATGCATTATCCAGGTTGGTGTACCAATGCATGCTAGTTAAGAATCACAGGAAGAATGTTGAATATTGGTAGCTTACATACATTAGTCATACTTATTTCATAATTAGATATTTAGGGATCACAATCAGAAAAAGGAATACATATTATAGTTGATATAGAGGTATTTGAATGGATATGAAATATTACATTTATGTTCAGCATACATATATATTATTGAAATGTGATATACATTATTATGTATAATTAGAAATTCAGATATTTAAATTTATTTTTTATTACACAATATAATGGTGTATGTTTTTTTTTTTTTAATTTAATTAATAAATATCTTGATAAAATGTTGAACAAAGTTAGAGCATAGACACAAGATGATTGTAAATGTATTTTATGAATATTTGACAACGTGTGTATTAACTTTGTTAAAAAAAATTTTTTTATTTCAGATTGTCATCTGATGACTTCCAGGAATATTTTTTTGTTTTTGTTTCAGAAACTTTTAATTTTTTAAATGGTAATAAGAAACATTTTAGTATTAAATACACTCTTTTGAACAGATTATAATAAATATCCAGATAATCTGTCAATAAAAAACATTTTGACTCCCATGACTGGTAGTTGGCTATTTGACAAGCACATGCATAAGATCAAATAATGCATTAATTTTAGAAAATCCACTGATTCAGAGAATATTACATTAAACTATCTTTTTTTAAATTAATTGGGGAGTGAGATCCATCGATGCTTTTCTTTTGAAATTCTTAGATGTTAAAATAATTTCGGATATGTAGTCAAAATTTGACATAAATTATTTGTTTTCACTTTTAAGAAGGGGAAGTGGTTCAATTACATTAAAGTGACAGTGTTGTTGAATGTAAAATTAATTTTATAAGATCTTGTATCTTCCTTAGGTATCTCAAAACATTATTTTCTAAATTCTTTTAATTTTTACATTTATAAATGTTAGGTCATTTAACTTGATATTTTTCACAAGCTAGTTATTGGATGCCAGGTTAATCGATTTAATTTTCTAGTGGAGTCATTTAACTATAGTTATTAATATTATGTAGTTTTTAAAATCTTACCTCTTGGGTTAGACATCACATATCTATATATAATTTTCATTCCCCTTTAGTTTATTTTGACAATGTTAAATCAACATTCCAAATGTTTTGGTCCTTAAAGGGACATTCACAAAGTATATTGTGTATTGATTTTTCAATAATTCATAAAAGAATTTAAACATATTTAGAAAGTACTATAGAATTACATTCAGTCTTTAAATATACTTTTAAAAAGATACATCAATGCACATATCTTAGTCAATTACATAAGGCATCTATGTGCAACCAACAATCAGCATCAAAATAGCCTATGTAGATATGTATTTAATCCAAGAATATATAATTACAATCTAATGATTGAATACCAAAACATATTAAGTTGTTCAAATATTATAATCTTATCCAAATGCATACATAACATATAGCTTAATGTCCCTCTAAGCTGAAGACTCAGAAATACCTCCTTTACAATATATATTTCAGTCAGTGTGTAAAACAATCCAGAAGTTAATCTAAATTTGCTTTACTCATATGTTATGCTAATTTAACAAAAGGAAGGTGCTTAGGTTTCTGATTTTTCAAGCATTATTGTGAAATGTTTCTTTAAAGGGACATGAACTCAAAATATACTTAAAGGGAGACAGTTAAAAAATTAATGATTTATACATTCTGAATGAGTATTCTATTTTAAACAACTTTAAAAATTGTCTCATATTATGAATGCTCCTTGTGATGTTGCTATCATTACTTTAAAAATAAGGCATTAAATAGATAATTTATTTGCTTCAGTACTCTGGACAGAACTTGGTTTTTTTGGTTGGATTAATTTATCCAACAATCATCAAGGACAACCCAGGTTTTTAGAAACAATTGTCCGTAATCTAAAATATCATTATTGATTTGCAAAGAAAGATAACAAGATAATTCTTAACATTTGAGAATCGGATTAAATTATAAAGTTGTTTAACATTTCATGCTCAATCTGAATCACGAACGCTAAATTTGTTTGGACAGTGTCCCTTTAAGAGATTTAAAGAGTGTATTTACTTCTCTTCTTATCTTGACATACTTTGCTTGAAAAGCATATCGAGATAGGCTCAGTAGATGAAGATTGGTGGATGCACAGAGATGCCTTATGTGATTGGCTCAACCATGTGCATTTAAATTTCTTCTGTTGAGGATATCTAAATACTAAGATAAATTGAGTTACATTTTAAAGTCTAAACAATTTTCTATCTCTACAGATCATTTGATACAATTGTTTGTTTGTAATGTCTATTTAAAAATAAAGACGCCATTGCACAATAACATATATGAGCACTTCAGACAAATACAAGCTCGAGGTTTATTTACTAATAACAAACAAACCTGTAGTTTAACATTTATAAACAGATTATCCAAGTTACTGACATTATAACCTGAATTTGAACATTCAGAAATATTGCGTGGGAAACGCATCTTGAAACACCAGATTAGCATCTTTAAACATTAGAGTCTAATGTCACGCAATAGCACACAATCAATGTGCATTACAAGACATACAATATTAAATGTGTATTTGTATTAAAGAAACAGACCGTTATTAAACCGAGAAATGTCTACAACATTTAATAATATGACAGTATTAGATTTTAAAGAGAATTTAATCATTAATATTTAACGGATCACGGATATTAAATGTGCGTCACACATATCCGCATGACAGGCCCATGAGTTACAAATAAGTCTACATGAAAAATGAAGTTACAGCACCACCAGGAGGTATGTGTATGGAAGTTGCTAAGATATGAAACATTAAGGAACGGACAATCAGAGTTCATCACACAAACACAACTTGAGTCAGGATGGTCTCACAGACATTCTAACAATATTTCAAACTTTTATCCAATCAGATGTACAGATAACTTGTCCCATGGTGCATCTCATGTTTACTTCACCATATAAAAGTCCATTACACGTTGCCATCTTTGTCAGTTCTCTAATGCCTGCAGGCAGTATATATTATTTGTAAAAAATTATATTCTACAACCCAGCAGGCATGTCATCTCCCAGGTTCACCAAGCAGGAGAGCGCTGCACTGGTCCACGCCGTCAAGGACTTTTTTCCCCAGCTGTTTGGGAACAAGAGGAGGTTGACAGATGTGCCTGTTAAGAAGGCCCTCTGGGAGTCTATCACCAATGCGGTTAAATTGGTGTGTGACGTCCAGAGGAGCCAGGATCAAATCATGAGGAGATTCGGAGATATGAGGTTGCGCTTAACAAAAAAAGTCAACCTCATAAGGGACTGGGTGCAAGCCCGTAAAAGAGGGGGCCAAAGAAAGGCCCCGCGGAAACTATACCTACTCCCTTATGAGGTGACTTTATGCGAGCTCCTCAATCTCCGGGTCCCCAAAAGATTTAGATCCTCGCCATCCTCGGCCTCCTCTTCTTCCCTCCCAGCTGCGGGATCTGAAAGTCATGACGCGGGGGCCAGGGCAGCTGCTTCTCTGTCCGGTGGCCTGGGAGGAGATGATGGAGAATCTGAACCAGGTAACTATCCAACTTCATATAATATCTTAATATTTGATTTATTTTTAAAAAATGTGTATATAGTCAGATACTAAACCTATACAGATCTCACAACATACACTACATATGATGTTTAGATATCTGATTTTAGATTAGTGACACATGAAATAGGAATGATGTTTCTTGCGCTCTACAGAATATGCGTCACAGAGCGAAAATGGAATTGCGCATACACGTTAACATGGGTTAGCTGTAAGTGGCATTGCTTTATACATGTTGGTCAAATGATGGATGTGTAATTCCGCTTGGAATCATTGCGCAATGATCGCGAAAATGGAATTGTGCATACACGTTAACATGGGTTTGCTGTAAGTGGCATTGCTTTATACATGTTGGTCAAATGACGGATGCGTAATTCCGCTTGGAATCATTGCGCAATGATCGCGAAAATGGAATTGCGCATACACGTTAACATGGGTTTGCTGTAAGTGGCATTGCTTTATACATGTTGGTCAAATGACGGATGCGTAATTCCGCTTGGAATCATTGCGCAATGATCGCGAAAATGGAATTGCGCATACACGTTAACATGGGTTTGCTGTAAGTGGCATTGCTTTATACATGTTGGTCAAATGACGGATGCGTAATTCCTCTTGGAATCATTGCGCAATGATCGCGAAAATGGAATTGCGCATACACGTTAACATGGGTTTGCTGTAAGTGGCATTGCTTTACACATGTTGGTCAAAATGAAATGTGAATTATTATATATGTGAAGAATACAGTATTCTTATTTTCAATATTATAAATTATAACATATGCCCATCAATTGATGAGAATGAAATAACAAAAAAAATAATTTAAGCTACAGTAAACAACACAACTGATTGAAAATAAGAGTACAGGATATATTTATCATGAATTGAATTGAGGAAACAATTAACTCATGGGACTACCAAAGGATTAATAGTTTTTAATTGATTTGCTAATAATGTAAAGATTTTAAACATGGCATGATTTGTATTAATGATATCCAATCCTCATTTAATATATTACAGATCTGGATGTTGGTGCTGGATCCTCAAGGCAGGGCTTGTCACAGTATGGTATGTCTCATTTTAATTGACATTTGTCTTAGAAACATGGACAGAACATTACATACTAAATCCACATTGTTCAATATTTATATGTATCTGCAAAATGGATTTTAAAACTTTTTGCAAATAAGAATAAATAAAACCAAAAAATAGGTATCCCATCTATTCTGGATGTCTTAATTTTAATGTAAGATTCTTTGAATGTCCAATTTATATTCTTCCCTTGTGTATTGCTTAATCTTATTTGTATACATTTTTAAAAAATACACACAATTTTGCATATGTTTAGATTTTAAAAATATAGATTCCATTTTTGAAATTGATCACATCATTTAAGGGACATGCCAACTAAATTTTACATAGAATTATTTTTAAACGTGATTTTATTGTTTTGTTTAAACATTTTATGAGCTACATTGGTTCAGTCTATTGTTTTAGTTCTTAAAAAAAATAATGGATTTTGGTTTAGGTTAAACAATGCATTACTGGTATTATCCGGCTGTTTTTCTATGCATAAATTGGCATATTTACAAAAGTTAAAATCATGTGTTCAGATAACAGTAGTACATAGTTTAAAAAAGTATACAATTACACATTTAGAGCTTCATGTCCCTTTAATAGATGAAAATTAAATAATTATTAGGATATCCTTAAATAACATATTAGATTGGAATTGCATGCTCAATCCCATTCATTACATCAACATATGGAGTAGAGAATTCATTAACACCAACATTGTCAAATCAATATAATTTTATATTAAAGGGATACTGAGCTAAAATTATTAATGTTGTCATTCAGATAGAGCATGCAATATTAATCAACATTTAAATATAATACTATAATCATATGTGAAATATTCTATTGCTAAATGTATTTTAAAATCAAGAATGTACGTTTATCTGCAGCTCAATTTTGGTTGACCAACCTGGGTTTTGATTGATGATTGGTGGATACCTTCAACAAACAATATTTATTGAATCCAATATTGCTTATCTGCCTTTAAGATTAAAATGTAGCAACATTCAAATTATAATAGGAGTTAATGTTAAATCATTTGGAACAGTTTGAACAGTGAAATCAATGATTGAAATAAATCATGTCAGTGTCCCTTTAATAAACAATAGATTCATTCATCTTTACATTCTTTGGATTAGACAATATTGATATATAATTCACATATTCACTGTTGGAGTTACTTTATAGATATCAGCATACTCTAACAGCACCATGATTACATATTTGTACTAATCAATTTGGTTTTGTATTGTGATAAATATGTGTTGTGTCCTAAACAAGATTACTGTACATTGCACAAATGGCTCGATGTGCCACATGTCTTTGTTTATATTTGTCAACAGCTGTTATTCAAAATGTGGTTTGTGTGTATTCTTTTAAGAACATTGATCAATGGGTATATTTAGATATGCAATAGCATCGTATGAGATGAGTTTGATGTCTAATATAGTCAGAAATTAAACATATGTTAAATACATCATTTTTAACAGAATCCCCTTGATTCAATCAAGCATTTTTTTGTTTAATGACTGCTCTATTCTTCACATTTTCAAGTTGATTATTCTTAAAATTCGCTACAGATGTGATTTAGTGCTATCCCAAATGTGTTCACTAATATATATCTATATCATTCATAGAGAGAGTTGGTGTGGGGAGCCCAGAGGAATCCAGCACTGACACAGAGCCGCCTTTGCGGTCTCCTGGTAAGTCCATTGACTCATTTATATGTCATTGAAGGTGTATTGGTAATCAATATTATGAGCATGATTCTGATGAAGCATAACATTTGAAACAAACATATAATTTACTCCTCTGATTATATATTAATTTTCTTGGAATATTGAAAGATTAATAATTAAAACTTTCTTAGTCTACACCTTTGTTATTCAGAAGATGTATAGCATATGTTTGTTTCCATGTTCATTTTTGACAACAGTCATCAAGTGATACACACATGAGAAATCTTAAATGTTCTATGTACTATGCTTTTTATGATTTTAAAATTAATACAAACAATACATCGAAAATCTGAATCATTGAGAATAACAAATCTAATGTCATTTGTATGCTCCATCAAAATGATGTAAATCATAACTTTGGGTGTGTATATCTTTAATGCAACATTGATGTGTGTCTTTGATCAACAGTAACATATGTTATAATATCTGATCTTAACGTGTACACAACATGTTATGTTTTACAGAGATTGATTTAACATGTGTGACGGAGGAGGAAGAGGCTGCCTTGAAGTCTGATGGTATGTGAAATATATCTATCATGTTTCCAACATGTTGCTTTATTGGAAATCATTTTATTGAAGACATTCAAAGTCTACAGCTTTTGCACTTTAAAAAGGAATATTATTTGTCTGTTCAAATACACTACTGCCCCCTTTCTATATCAGGCAGCATGAAAATATGCTTGGATGTTTTTTGTTTTTTTTCCATTTATAATTCATGCCATCATTATGTCGCATGCATATTCCAGGCCAAAACACAATAATAATGTTATAATTGTACAGACAGTCATTGATATTCATCTGAGTGCCTATATGCATACCATATCCTCATTTCATAATTGTTTAGAAATTCAAACACACTTCTAAGTATATTGAAAACATAATCAATTTGAAATGCGTTGATTTGATTTCATGATGTATGAGATGTTAATATATTTGGATTATTTTTTTCAGATGGATCCTCCACCTCTGGTCATCTGGTTTCCGCCCCTGCCCAGTCCCCTGCCCAGGCACAGACTCCTGCCCAGGCCCAGACCCCTGCCCAGGCCCAGACTCCTGCCGGCCCTTCCCATTTGTCATTTCCTGTCCCTCCCAAAAAACGCCCCTTCCCTGTCCCTCCCAAAACACGCCCCTTCACCCCCCTTCGCCGCTCTCCCCGTATTATGGCCCGTACAGCTGCCCAGACCCCAACTCACCACTCCCCAGCTGTACGGCCTACCCCGGAGCAGCAGCTCATCCCTCCCCAACCCAATCCCATCCCTCCCCCCTGTCTCAACCTTCATTGTCCTGGGTGTCGGATTGTCCTTCCCAGGCACAGCTGTAAGTATCATTCAAAATCCACATTATAAGATACTTAAAGGTACACTGAAGGCAAATTGTTTCTATTGTGATTCAAATAGAGCATGCAATGTTAATCAAATTTATAATTTACTACTCTTATGAATTATTCTTCATTCTCTTGCTATCTTTATTGAAACAAAGAAATGCCTAGAATTAATTTTAAATAGAAAATAATTGTGGACATCATTTCTTTATTGTTGGATGAATGTATCCATCAACCAGCAGGGACAACCAAAGTTGATAAACAAATATGGCCTGCCCTATAAACCTACATTCTTGCATTCAAAATCTAGCTAGAGAATTCTAACATTTAAAGAATATGTGTAATTTTTTCATATTTGTAATGTCATGCTCTATCTGAATCAGTCAATTAAATATTTAGGTTCAGTGTCCCTTTAATTTGATATCACTACATATACCAATCACCACTACTTGGATCCAACAATTTATGTACAAATGTTGATACATTATCTCTTGTCTAACCCAGTGGGAATGTAATTTCTTCAGGTTGCTATGTTTACACAGCTTGTCCTCAACGCCAAAATGTTTAAGGATAGGTGTGCCTACCACAGTATAATTAAAATATTTAAATTGCTAATGTAAGTACAATGTAAATCCTTTAACAAGATTTGATACACTCAAGCTGTATAAGTGGATCATCGAAAACCAATTAAAGGGGACAACATGTTTGAGTAAACTGTCCCTTTAATGATTTCGGTCTGTCTGAATAACATATTTAATGTGTAAAGAATCAATTTAAACAAATTGATGTAAAGAATGATTTGTCTTTATGATGACAATGTATCTTTGCTTATTTTTTCGTCTATTGTGTAATTATCCTTAATATTTGATTTATTCTTTATTTTAGGCTGTGACTCAGCATGGCTCATGCTAGAAGGTATAGCACGAGTAGAGCAGGCCGTGTTGAGGAACGCAGCTGTCCTGAGAGGGATGAACGACACCATGCAGGCCCAGCTCCGGGTTCAGGATTTGACTCTGCGGCAGATCATGCTATTAAATTCAAGGCCTGAATCTGGAGCTGGACATGCACAAGACGATGAAGAGGATGACCAGTAAGTGGAGGATCTGGAGATGCTCCAAGGGCGCAGATAAGAATCCTCTGTCCACATGTTGATGTTTTTGTTATTGTTGCCATTTGGCCTTTTTTTAAGTTTATTGTTGTGCCTGTTGCACTCTTTTACCTTGTCATATGGCTCCAATGGGGCTATGGTGGCCCTTGGCAACTCTCTTCATGGACTGTGATGCACTCTGTTACCTTGTCATATATCTACAATGGGGCTATGCTGGCCCTTGGCAACTCTCTTCATGGACTGTGATGCACTCTGTTACCTTGTCATATGTCTCCAATGGGGCTATGCTGGCCCTTGGCAACTCTCTTCATGGACTGTGATGCACTCTGTTACCTTGTAATATATCTACAATGGGGCTATGCTGGCCCTTGGAAACTCTCTTCATGGACTGTGATGCACTCTGTTACCTTGTCATATGTCTCCAATGGGGCTATGCTGGCCCTTGGCAACTCTCTTCATGGACTGTGATGCACTCTGTTACCTTGTCATATGTCTCCAATGGGGCTATGCTGGCCCTTGGCAACTCTCTTCATGGACTGTGATGCACTCTGTTACCTTGTCATATGTCTCCAATGGGGCTATGCTGGCCCTTGGCAACTCTCTTCATGGACTGTGATGCACTCTGTTACCTTGTCATATATCTACAATGGGGCTATGCTGGCCCTTGGCAACTCTCTTCATGGACTGTGATGCACTCTGTTACCTTGTCATATATCTACAATGGGGCTATGCTGGCCCTTGGCAACTCTCTTCATGGACTGTGATGCACTCTGTTACCTTGTCATATGTCTCCAATGGGGCTATGCTGGCCCTTGGCAACTCTCTTCATGGACTGTGATGCACTCTGTTACCTTGTCATATGTCTCCAATGGGGCTATGCTGGCCCTTGGCAACTCTCTTCATGGACTGTGATGCACTCTGTTACCTTGTCATATATCTACAATGGGGCTATGCTGGCCCTTGGCAACTCTCTTCATGGACTGTGATGCACTCTGTTACCTTGTCATATGTCTCCAATGGGGCTATGCTGGCCCTTGGCAACTCTCTTCATGAACTGTGATGCACTCTGTTACCTTGTCATATGTCTCCAATGGGGCTATGCTGGCCCTTGGCAACTCTCTTCATGGACGTGATGCACTCTGTTACCTTGTCATATGGCTCAAATATTCCTTATTTTGACAAGATTATTTATAAACGTTGTTGATGTTTTCTTACATACTAATAAAAGACATGTCATTGCACGATTCTTTGTCCTCATTATTCATTTTATTGATTGAAAGCTCTAGTTTATCTGGTTGATCCTTAAAGGGACCTACCAAAAATAATGGATTTTCAAGAATCATATATGTAATACAATTGTAAATGACTTTAAGATACATCTCCAATGTAATTTTATTATTTGTCTTTATATATTTTTCTCAAAGCTTTATCATTGCATGATTATGATTAGCATAGTAATTCTTTTATATATGTATATATAGATTGTTATTTGTGTATATATGTATATTTCAATTTTCACATCCATGTGTGTATTTAGAAACTCTGCATGAATTGATGCACCTTTAACAAATGATCTGAGGATTGATACAATGATATAATCCCTGTAAAGTGTTCATTTTATTGAAATAGTATTGTCTCTGTGTATCCTCTTTTTAAAAAAAAAAAAATCATGTCCCTTTAAGTGATGGTGAGCACAATTGTTAATGAATGTATTTCCATTTCTAAAGCGTTTTTGTCCTTTTTACATGAACAAGGACATATAATCTTATTAATAAACAATCTTATTGTAATGTTGACAGCCCATGTATTTCATTTTCAATTCTATCTTATTGTAAAAGTGTAACCAAATAAATCTCTGTGTGTAATGCGCATATTTTAGATGATGAATATTTTTTACCAAATATGTTAACAAAATACTTCTCCTCCCATATATGGCTATAGGTAGGCTGACCATATTTCAACTTGAATAAATGACACGTTTAATCAATACATGTGTCATTATTGTTATTCCAAAACAATCTAAACATATCTTAAAACATTAATGGCATATGTATTTCTCATGTGTATCTTTTAAATGTTAAAGATATACACCATAGCTATAGTTCAAGGGACAGTCAAGTCCGAAAAGATGATTCATGATTTCGTGACATTCCTAGATAGCAATCTAGACACATACTAGTTACTAAAATATAAATACGTTTCTTAGTGATATGCCAAGCTGTCAACTGAGTCCTTGTATTGGCTGCAGTTTTTCAGCGATCTCGGATGCGCCATGTTGCTTAAGACGTCACCTGCCAGGCTGTCCAATGATTCCTTGTATTGACTGACGTTCTTACGTGATCAAGAATGTGCCTTTTATTGGATGGCGTTTTGACGCGATCAAGGATGCGCCTTTTTTTTGCCGTTCTTACGTGATCAAGAATGTGCCTTTTATTGGATGGCATTCTTACGTGATCAAGGAAGCGCCATGTTAATTAAGACGTCACATGCAAAGGTAAAAAAACGTCTGATTGTATTACGTAGTCCCGCAATATTTGTTTGTGCACGTTAAACACGTTTGTGAATGAAGCCAATTTTAAAAACCTTGCGAATATGGATTTTTTGCATCATGTTACATTGTTGACCCGTAGCTGATAAAGACCACCACATTCTCTTTTGCTGGATGTCTGGTTGAATAAACGAACGAAAGCAAAATGTTTTCATGCATATGATATTTCGAGGCAAGTGCAAATCTCTATAGTCCATGTTGTTTAATATGTTTGTCAACAATATGTTCCTTTTTCTGAAAAATGACTGTTGTGTTTAATGTTAAAGATATCTAATTCATAAATATGCGCTATTGTGTTAGAATAAAGTAATCAATATGCATTTATCTTTATCATATGCTAAATATATGATGCCGACTTCTTCTAAATGTAATTTCGTCGTATATTTTATTAAAGGTTCATTAGACACTCACATTATAAATCAAATTTTTTAATTTGGTCTCTAGTTAGATAGTCCATTGTTTAACAAATACACATTTCATTTTTCTTCAGTTCAAATAAAATGTAAGTAATTTTCAGACTCCTCGCCAAGCCTCTAAGTTTCATGTGAGTACCATCTCCAGCTTTCTCCTGTTTTGTGTATGATGGTGGATTGTCTTGTTTTATGGTTGTAATGGGGGTTCATCTATATTTTCAATAGAGCTAACCCGATTTTCTTTGAAAGTGTTTAAAGCTTTGTAATATTGATATCAGTATATGTTAATCTTGTTGTTTCTAGTAGTGTCTATTACATACAGTTCTGTTAAAAATATAGTATACTGTCCCTTTAATGCAAATGTTGATTTTTGTAACATGTATGAGTTCCACATTGGTTAATCTCCAAATATATTATTGTTAGCATATTTTCACCCCCCCCCACTCCTAAAAGGACTTTAAACCATATTCATTGTTAAAACAAATGTCTTTATAAAAATAAATTAACACAATAATGTCTCTTTAAGAAAATAGACTTTATTTAACACGTCAATATAAATCTGATTTCAATATTTATTGTTTGAACAAGTACATGTAGATATACCAACAATCTTCAAATTTATGTTAGCATATGTAATTTTGTTAAAGGGACCGTTTAGAAAACAAATAATGTTTTGCATTATTCTAAAAGTCAATTTTGTAATATCAATGATATCAAATGTTTCTCACCAATTAATCATTTGTCTGTGTTTATTTTAATTTGCTAGCTAAACCTATGAGGTTCGTGTGCTCATTTCTTCGAGCTTGAAGAGTGCATGTAATCATTATACAATTTGACCACTAGAGGGCATTTGGATAGCATTTATATATGTAAAACCTTGTGCTCATACAGCATATTATTTACCATGTATTGATCATTGATATCTAAAATGTTATGTCAGAACAACAAATAAGTGGTCATTTTTCATTTTTCATTTTTATGTAAGCACATAAGTCACACGTATTTCTCCATGTTTTGTTGTTTCCAACTTGATAATGCGTAATACAGTGTTTTCTTTGTAATCAATAATTTCTGACTGTCCCTTTAAGCTGTGTTATTGGCATTCAAACAGTAATATGCCATCATGGATAATTGTAATGGTAATTTTGTTTGCGATTCGGGAAACAGTTTGGACATCACATCACAGAAACCAATCAATATCATGTGTGATGATGTGGTTTTCACACACTTATAACCCACACTCTGCAAACAATCTGCCTCCATGGACCCAGTCCCATAGAAGTAGATTATATACAGAGTGTGGTCCACAAATGTATGAAAACCACATCATCACATACCTATCCATTACACATTAAATAAAAAAAAACATTAAACATGAAAACAAATACTTACTTCCTCTTCCTTCCCCTCTTCCCACGGGGCTGAGGCTCTGGGAGGGGCAACTGCCGACTCTGACAAGTTCTCCTTGGAGATGTTGTGGGAAGAGTGGAAGGAAGAGTACTGGGACGACCAAGGTGAGGAGGAGAAGATGGCTGAGGAGGAGAAGATGGCTGTGGAGGAGAAGATGGCTGAGGAGGAGGAGATGGCTCGGCAGGAGGAGATGTCCCGGCAGGAGAAGATGGCCCGGCAGGAGAAGATGGCCCGGCAGGAGAAGATGGCCCGGCAGGAGAAGATGGGCCGGCAGGAGAAGATGGCCCAGCAGCAGGAGGCCCAGCAGCAGGAGGCGGACCAGGAGGCAGACCAGCATGCGCCTCCCGGAAAAAATTAAACATCTCTTGGTGTAGATTAATGATTCTGTTTTGCCCTTGTTCTATTCTATTAAGTATGTTTATTATTTGGTTTTGGCCTTCAATTATTTGGTTTTGTCCATCAAGAATTCGAGTTCGGCCTTCTATATTTTGTATCCGGGAGTTACGCATCTGGTCTATGTAGTCTAGTAGAACCCGCACCTCCGCTATTTCCTCTTGTTGTGCTTGGCGGGGTGCCCGTGCACGGCGGTGTGCGGGTCCTTGAGGGGCCTCTGGTTCCGCGGCCTCCTCCTCTGCTTCCGGGGCCTCTTCATCTGCTTCCGTGCCCTCTTCGTCACGGGGGGCCTCTTCCCTCCGAAGTGGAAATTCCTCCCCACCACTCTCATCCCGGGGAGATGGAGGAGGCTGTATTTGTTGTGCTGCCTCCTCCCCAGACTCTGTATATTTTTTTAAAAAAAAATGTATATATTAGCATATTTCCAAATGAAGCTTTAAATGACTTAGCTTACGATACAATTACAAATGCAGAATCATTAATCCACTTTGAAATCTAACAATCAATACGATTTCCGCATTTTCTAAACCGTGTTTGTGATATCTCTGGTCAATCTGAATGTTTTAGCGTTTGTTTTCAGTCTGTTTAAATGCACACCTAACCTATAGCCTAGATACTGATGTAACCGCAAAGTAATTGTGAATGCGTGTAAACAGCGTAATAGCATTAATCTGATCCTTAAAGGGACATGAAACCCAATGTTTTATCTTTCATGATTTAGAAGCATACATTTATAATCAACTTTCTAATGTACTTTTCTTATCTAATTAGCTTCATTCTCTGGATATTATTTGCTGAAAAGCATATCTAAATATGCTTAGATGCTGATTGTTAGCTGAATATAGCTGCCTCCTGTGATTGGTTCACCGTGTGCATGGCTATTTCTTCATTAAAATATATCTCAAGAATGATTCAAATTAGGTAATATAAGTACATTTAAATGTTTTGTCAAATTGTATTCTCTACCTCAATCATGAAAGTAAAGGTTTGCGTATAGTGTCCCTTGAAATACATTCGTATGTGAATTTATTCTTCAATGAGCTTACCGTCAGATGAGAATGGAAGGTTCCCAGTATCAATTCCTCCGATACCGACTACATCCACCTCGGAGATGCTGGGCCGCAACATTTCCTCCCATCTGCAGTACTCGATTTCCAGGGCAGGGCCGCCACCGGTTCCTGCGGAATGTTGGGCCTCCAGGCTTAACTTTTTCTTGAGATGCATCTTACAGTCCTGGTAGCGATGTTTTATAGAGTCCATATCTCTGTTCCGGCCACCCACTGCATTGACTGCATTCCTTATCTCATGCCAGAGCTTCCTCTTCTCAGTCGGGGTGGTCTTCTGGTGCTGCAGCCTCCTATACCTGGCCATATAGGCCTCTACGAGGGCCTCCTTCTCCTCCATCGAAAACCTCGCCTCCCTAGTCGCCTTGGCCTTCCCCTGTGACGATGCCCTCTGTTTCCCGGACTGTGAAGCCCTACTCTGTCCGCCACTGGGCCCAGCCACTTGTTCATCTTGAACCAAGTGGCTGGGTCCACCCACCGCTTCCACCCCCGCTTCCTGCCCCCCTTCCTGCCCCCCTTCCTGCCCTGTTCCTCTCCCCCTCCCTCTCCTCCCCCCTCTACCTCTCCCCTGTCTGCCCTCCATCTGTTCCCTAAACTAAACCCCAAATAATCAAACAAAAAGTGAGTGTGATGAAATGAAAGGGGGTCAAAATAAAGAACTAAAAAGACAAAAAAAGTGCTGAAAGTGTGAGAGGGATCTAAAAAAACAAAGAGGGTAAGGAGTATTTAAATAAACCAAAAGAAGAAGAAGACTAAAAGGAGGATATGTAAACTAAATGTAACTAGGGGATGGGTATGGGATGGGTATGGGATAAGAGTAAATGGGATGAAAGGGAATGGGACTACAGGGAATGGGGTATGGAGTGTAGTATGAGGGGGTATGGGGTATGGAGTGTATGTAGTGTTATTGATAAGTGTATGTATGTATTGAATGTGTTTGCATGTAAATGTGTTAAATGTACAGAAAAATCACTCGCTCGCTAACTCACACTACTACTAATTCTCACTAACACACTACTACTAATTCTCACTAACTCCCACTCCCACTAACTCTCAATAACTCACACTACCACTAACTCACGCTCCCACTAACTGACTCATACTACCACTAACTCTCACTAACAACTCCCACTACCAATAACTCACTCACGCTCCCACTAACTCCCACTCACTCACGATAACGCTAACAACTGACTCTCTCACACTAACACTAACTCACTCACAATAATGCACAAACTCTCTAATCTTAAACCTCCAATCTCCAAAGACCCACCAGCAACACAGTCAAAGAAGCCATGCTTATGTGGTGCTTATATACCCTGTGTAAATGTTTAATGATGTACCAATTTTCGTTGTAAATTGTGTTCAGGTGTGCTTTATTAGCAATTAATATTAGTTCAATGTGTATTAGTTGTGTGAATTTGCGCATGCTCATTTGGAGTTAGTATTTGTGGAATGTGTAGAATGCGATGATGTCATAGTGGTCGTTTTCTCTAACATTGTCCAATAGTATTCTGTTTAAATGTGAATTTGCGATGGTGTGTTATTAGTGAAGTGTTGTATATGTATGTTTGTCCTAATATATAGTGATATTGAATGCGATTATTTTGCTAGTGTATGTATATATTTTTTATTCCTTGTTGTTATTTTGCGAATTTCCGCATCTTAAAGTATATGCGTATTCCCTGTATTAAATTTTATTAAAAATCCCCCCGCTTGTGAATGTGTAATGCTTGTGTGCTTTGTTGAGTGATTGTTGTTGTGACATTTGCGGCGTGTTATTGTTGTGCATGATGTGGTATGCGTCATATGACCGAGCTGTGCATATTTCTCGCGAGATCGAGTGTTAGGTGAAAAAAGAGTTTTTTTTGCTTTTCCATTGATCTCTATGGGAGACTGTCTAACGCGGGCAGGATTCCGCGTGTGACATACACGCGTTAGGAGCATCGTTAGATGGTCTTTTTTGTACTCTAAATACCGGAGTCAAACAATGCCGTGCGTTAGACATAAACCACGCGTAGCGTTAGCAGGCCATCTACCGCCAAACTCCAAATCTAGCCGTATGTTTCTATAGTAAACATCAAAATTGTTATTGTTTACAAAGATAGCTAATCCCTTTATTTACCACTCCCCCGTTTTGCATAACCAATACTGCTATAGAAATATACTTTTTTTTTTTTTTTTTGTATTTATAATTTTTATTGAGGTTATGTAAAAATACAACCTGTATGAAATGCCATAAAATATAGATATCAAATTATAAGACAGACAGGAACATTTTGAGTAAAGCAAAAATAGTACATTAGAGCTGTATGGCTAGTCATCTTAAACCTCTGTTTTATATTATATTCTAAAATGAGTTCCTCAATGAAAACAACGGGCTACTTTTGAACCCAACAAAGCTGATGTACACTTAGAGAGGAATTTAGCATTGAGAATGGTCACTTTTGGACCTGGTACTTAAAAGAGTAAGGTGGGGAAGATCAGCAGACCCAAGCTGCTTTAAAGAGATGCAGGAGGGGGGAGAGAAAAAAGATGAGAAAAAGGGAGAGGCAGGAGGGATGTGGGGGGGGGAGGTGCGGTAGAACTCTTGTTAGAAGTGTGTCATGTCTAAGAATAAGGGAATATGGAGAGAGACGAAGTAGGGGGTTAATAAAACCCAGTAAAAAGAGACATCATAAATTTAAAATGGGTCTGGGTCTAGGGACTTCTGCATTATCTCTACAGGAGCTAACAAAACATAACTATTAATTATTAGGTAACACTAGAGTATGAACGAATATCTTCCTATTCTGGGCTAAGGGCAGCTCCGGGTAGAAGTCCAGTATCTAATATAGAGGCTATGATCTGTGTCAGGGGACTCCCTAAGATAATATATATGAGAAGAACTGGAGTCAACTCACATAGGATTGGTTCCTTAATAAAAAATAAATAAAAAACTAGTTGTGTAGAATTAGGGATAACAGTCTAGTGTTCCTCGAGCCAAACAGAACAGCCTGAAAATAGGATCTAGTATTGTCCCACATTAAGGGAAGTCAGATGCATAAGAAGTGAGAGTTAGAGACCTGAAAGCATTATAATTGAGGGTTAGAGTTAATACAAAGATTCTACACTCAGACTCTTAGCTAGTCCCAAATGGTGATGTAACCTCAAAAACACTATCACCGAGTTTAGAAAAGGGGAAAGAGTGATTGGGATAGCGCTATGCAGCTGCGAGTCTTATAGAGTGAAAATGAATAAATGTTAGTTTGGATCTATTTATATCTGCATCTGAGGGTGTCCCCGTTTTGGTTGTCCAACTTTGCGATTTTTATTTTGGTATGTAAAGATCCCCAGTTTATTTGGATCATATAAGTTGGATGATAGAGTATTTACTATATTTTTAAGAAACAGTCTTATTTGGATCGTATAACCTGGATGATAGAGTATTTACTATATTTTTAGAAATAGTCTTGTGTCCTATGTTTTTTATATATATATGTATCTTATAGATATTATTATAAAAAATGATGCATAATTATAAAAAATGATGCATAAGAAGAAAGAGGAGCAAGTGCTTTAAGATATATGTATTTTATTCCTATACAGATAGGGTACTTATCATAAAATAGTAAACAATAAAATCTAACACATAGATGCCGGCATCTAGATTTAAAAAACAGTTTCAGTATGAAATTTGTACTTGTTTTATTCTTGTTTTATTCTATCAGTATTACTGCTAGTTTGGGACTATACCCGTGGTTTTATGAAAGCAGCTCTGATTGGCAACACCTGATAAACAACAATAGGTTTCTATTCCTTGACACACATGTATCGTATATTTTGTTGGTTACAATTACAATTTTTCAGTGCAGATCTAGTTTTACAATATATAAGCTAGGTTAATGTGAATACCACGTATTTTTGCTTAGACAGCGATATTCCAGGTCTATGGTGGTTATTTACAGCAGTAAATGGTAGAAAGTGGATTTATCTGTCATATATACGTGTATACGTGTATAAGCAGATTGTCTCTTGTTATAAAAACCTTGTTACATTGTCCATATTCTGGATCTCCTCCGTTAAAGTTGTGACCGGCCGGTCCTTTGGTGAAGTAGTTCCGTATGTTTTCCCTTGTTTAGGTTAAAATCCGGGTTCTTCCGGTGTTTCCTGATCCAATTGTGGATTTTCTCCTTGTGTCTGTGTAGCCCTTAAGCCAGGTGATTGAGGCTGGAACGGTTACTGGATCCTTGGATAGGAATTGCACATATGGAGTCTGTCCCTGGAAAGTGGGATATGGCTCGATGTACCTATCCTAGCCAGCCCGAACACAAGAAAAACCTCTCACCTGCTGGGTTCTGTATTTGGATCTCCTGTGACTGTCAGCAATCTCTACGCGTTTCAGCCTGGGGCCTTTATCAAGATGCTTGTGTGCTGTGCAGTCTGGATTTAAATATCGTCTCCATCTTCCTGATTGGATCTTGTTCTTGACCAATCCCTATTGTTTATTTGTTGCTCCTCCTCCTGGAAGGTTGTCTCATATTCCTTAATGTTGTTAATATAAGATTATCTATCCTTTATACATCCTGACCTGTTGTTATTAAATTTCAAACTTATTAGTTCATCTGTGATTGCATATGAGTTGTTATTTATCGTGAAAATAGAGATATAGATGAAAATACAAATACAAATAAAAATAAGAACACCATTCTCAAGCCTATGCTCCATTCTTCCTTAAATGTTTTTTTGAAATGTTTTTTTGGGGGGGGTTTTATTCTTGATCAACTTATATCATTTGTTTCTTTATATTCCTATGTTTTACGTTTCCTAAGTTTTCAAAGTGAAAACTTTAGAATTAAGATGTGAAACACATAGATAAACAATGGTCTAATAAAACTCACTTTTAAAACTTAGGAAACGTATTTCACAATTATGTTAGAAAAGGGTTTATATATGACTGGAATACAGGCAGTTATCTATATAAAATTTATAAACTATTACTTGATAAATAATATACTACTCAGGATTATTATCTCTTGCAAATCAAAGCGAGAGCACAAAACTACACGTTTGAGACCACAATATCTATTTCTATTTAAAACATAGGAATATAAAGAAACAAATGATATAAGTTGATCAAGAATAAAACCCCCCCCAAAAAAACATTTAAAAAAAACATTTAAGGAAGAATGGAGCATAGGCTTGAGAATGGTGTTCTTATTTTTATTTGTATTTGTATTTTCATCTATATCTCTATTTTCACGATAAATAACAACTCATATGCAATCACAGATGAACTAATAAGTTTGAAATTTAATAACAACAGGTCAGGATGTATAAAGGATAGATAATCTTATATTAACAACATTAAGGAATATGAGACAACCTTCCAGGAGGAGGAACAACAAATAAACAATAGGGATTGGTCAAGAACAAGATCCAATCAGGAAGATGGAGACGATATTTAAATCCAGACTGCACAGCACACAAGCATCTTGATAAAGGCCCCAGGCTGAAACGCGTAGAGATTGCTGACAGTCACAGGAGATCCAAATACAGAACCCAGCAGGTGAGAGGTTTTTCTTGTGTTCGGGCTGGCTAGGATAGGTACATCGAGCCATATCCCACTTTCCAGGGACAGACTCCATATGTGCAATTCCTATCCAAGGATCCAGTAACCGTTCCAGCCTCAATCACCTGGCTTAAGGGCTACACAGACACAAGGAGAAAATCCACAATTGGATCAGGAAACACCGGAAGAACCCGGATTTTAACCTAAACAAGGGAAAACATACGGAACTACTTCACCAAAGGACCGGCCGGTCACAACTTTAACGGAGGAGATCCAGAATATGGACAATGTAACAAGGTTTTTATAACAAGAGACAATCTGCTTATACACGTATACACGTATATATGACAGATAAATCCACTTTCTACCATTTACTGCTGTAAATAACCACCATAGACCTGGAATATCGCTGTCTAAGCAAAAATACGTGGTATTCACATTAACCTAGCTTATATATTGTAAAACTAGATCTGCACTGAAAAATTGTAATTGTAACCAACAAAATATACGATACATGTGTGTCAAGGAATAGAAACCTATTGTTGTTTATCAGGTGTTGCCAATCAGAGCTGCTTTCATAAAACCACGGGTATAGTCCCAAACTAGCAGTAATACTGATAGAATAAAACAAGAATAAAACAAGTACAAATTTCATACTGAAACTGTTTTTTAAATCTAGATGCCGGCATCTATGTGTTAGATTTTATTGTTTACTATTTTATAATAAGTACCCTATCTGTATAGGAATAAAATACATATATCTTAAAGCACTTGCTCCTCTTTCTTCTTATGCATCATTTTTTATAATTATGCATCATTTTTTATAATAATATCTATAAGATACATATATATATAAAAAACATAGGACACAAGACTATTTCTAAAAATATAGTAAATACTCTATCATCCAGGTTATACGATCCAAATAAGACTGTTTCTTAAAAATATAGTAAATACTCTATCATCCAACTTATATGATCCAAATAAACTGGGGATCTTTACATACCAAAATAAAAATCGCAAAGTTGGACAACCAAAACGGGGACACCCTCAGATGCAGATATAAATAGATCTAAACTAACATTTATTCATTTTCACTCTATAAGACTCGCAGCTGCATAGCGCTATCCCAATCACTCTTTCCCCTTTTCAGCATTATAATTGAGACAGGTGTGGGAAACTTTATGTCCCTATGTATATAATAGTGGGGACATATGTAAATATTACATTATAATAATATACTATTCACCGTTTTACAATTGTGTATACATAATTAGAGAACAAGCCTAGATCCTGCGTAGTAGTAACTTAAAACATTGCCATGTAGCTTTACATGCAGATTCCTAAGAACTTAGAGATAAGACAAACATATAATAAACAATAAACATGCACCCTTTTTATTTGCTGTAACCTCAGTCACTCGTACCAAATTTCTCAGGCCTACCAGCCGTCATAGGGGCTTAGTAACTGGCATTTGCTAGGCTATGTTCTGGGTTTTAAACTGAGCCTGATATCTAGGGTGACAAACTCTGAAAGTGGTTAACATATCCTAGGTAGCAAGAACCGCTGTATAGTCTCATGTAACATATGTCCCTTCCCTTTGGCACCTTGAGAAGTACCGTTCGGTAGAGGGGGTGTTGGGCTCCGGGTGTGTGTCCGCGCTATCCCACTCCACATCTTAAGGCTTGAAGGTTTCCCGTCAGCTGACAGGACTGTAGCAGGTATCTCCGTCCTCTGAGAGATCTCAACATTCTGTTATGTCTCTGGTGGAAATGGAGGGGCTTACCTTCAATCAAGCCCCTAGAGACAGTAGGAATCAGGAGCAGATGAGTAGAACATAATGCGGGAGCTAGGCCAGCGGAGATCGCGGTGGCAGTATTGTGCGAGATGGAAGACTCAGACTTTGGTGGTTCAGGACCTCCCGTCTGGCAGTTCAGCTCCGTCTTGTGAGTCTCCTGGGTCAGTGGAACAAAGCTAGGAGTCGCGTAAGCATCGCAAGTAAGATTAAAGGAAATTTTTATCTCTTCATATAGTATCCGTAGATGCTCCTTAATATCCGTGTATGTCTCAAATGACAGACGGTCATCAAAAGTCTCTACCGCGATGTTGCAGGCATTTTTCCTAATAGGTTCCAGAGGGTGGGAGTGGGTTGCCATTATGTAAGACTGATCACAAGACTGTTGATATCTGAGTGAGGGGCTCTCGTTTAGTGAGTTGTCGAGTCATTAGACATTAGCTGCCCGCTGTGATAGTTATACATCTGAAGTGATGTTGAGGCTTAAACCATGAGTCAGCGACCCATGTATAGAGGTTCTCTGATCTCCCAAATTGAGGGGTTTCCAATCGGTAAGGAGAGATTTTCTCCAACATTGGTGTGTCCGGTCCACGGCGTCATCCATAACTTGTGGGAATATCTCTTCCCCAACAGGAAATGGCAAAGAGTACAGCAAAAGCTGTCCATATAGTCCCTCCTAGGCTCCGCCCACCCCAGTCATTCTCTTTGCCGTTGCACAGGCAGCATCTCCACGGAGATGGTGAAGAGTATGTGGTGTGTAGTTGTAGTTTTTTTATTCTACTATCAAGAGTTTGTTATTTTAAAATAGTGCTGGTATGTACTATTTACTCTGAAACAGAAAAAGATGAAGAGTTCTGTTTGTGAGAGGAGTATGATTTTAGCAGCAGTAACTAAAATCGGTTTCTGTTCCCACACAGGACTGTTGAGAGGAGATAACTTCAGTTGGGGGGAACAGCTGGCAGACTTTTCTGCTTAAGGTATGACTAGCCATATTTCTAACAAGACTGTGTAATGCTGGAAGGCTGTCATTTCCCCTCAGGGGGACCGGTAAGCCATTTTCTTAGTCTCAAACAGAATAAAGGGCTTAATATGGGCTATAAAACTGGTAGACACTCTTATGGGCTAGATCGATTGCTTTATTTGGGCATTTTATACAGCTTAATGTTGAAATTCACATTTTATAAAATTGGGGAACGTTTTTTTCACGTCAGGCACTGGTTTAGACACCTTCCCAGTCAGGAAGGGCCTTCTCTGTAGTAGGCAGAGCCTCATTTTCGCGCCATTAATGCGCAGTTACTTTTGAGAGCAGGACATGCAGCTGCATGTTTGTGGGTCTGGAAGTTGTTGAAAAGGCTCCTAGAAGGCTTCATTTGGAATGATTCCTTTATTTTAGATGCCGCTTTGCAGTTAGCTAGATTAGCGGCGAAAAATTCAGGGTTTGCAATTGTGGCGCGCAGAGCGCTCTGGCTAAAGTCTTGGTCAGCGGATGTATCTTCCAAGACAAAATTGCTTAATATCCCTTTCAAGGGTAAAACCCTTTTTGGGCCAGAATTAAAAGAGATTATCTCAGACATCACTGGGGGTAAGGGCCATGCCCTCCCACAAGATAGGCCTTTCAAGGCCAAGAATAAGTCTAATTTTCGTTCAGGAACGGCCCGGCCTCCAACTCTGCAGCCTCTAGACAAGAGGGTAATGTTTCACAAACCAAACCAGCTTGAAAACCCATGCAAGGCTGGAACAAGGGTAAGCAGGCCAAGAAGCCTGCTGCTGCTACCAAAACAGCATGAAGGAGTAGCCCCCGATCCGGGACCGGATCTAGTAGGGGGCAGACTCTCTCTCTTTGCTCAGGCTTGGGCAAGAGATGTTCAGGATCCCTGGGCACTAGAAATAGTTTCTCAGGGTTATCTTCTGGAGTTCAAGGAACTAACCCAAGGGGAAGGTTCCACATGTCTCACTTATCTTCAAACCAAATAAAGAGACAGGCATTCTTACATTGTGTAGAAGACCTGTTAAAAATGGGAGTGATACACCCAGTTCCAACTGTGGAACAAGGAATGGGATTTTACTCAAATCTGTTTGTAGTTCCCAAAAAAGAGGTAACTTTCAGACCAATTCTGGATTTAAAGATTCTAAACAAATTTCTCAGAGTACCATCGTTCAAGATGGAAACTATTCGAACGATTTTACCTACAATCCAGGAGGGTCAATTTATGACTACCGTGGATCTAAAGGATGCGTATCTACATATTCCTATCCACAAAGATCATCATCAGTTCCTAAGGTTCGCCTTTCTGGACAAACATTACAAGTTTATGGCTCTCCCATTCGGGCTAGCCACTGCTCCAAGAATTTTCACAAAGGTGCTAGGGTCCCTTCTAGCGGTTCTAAGACCAAGGGGCATTGCAGTGGCACCTTACTTGGACGACATTCTGATACAAGCGTCGTCTCTTTCAAAGGCAAAGGCTCACACAGACATCGTTCTGGCCTTTCTCAGATCTCACGGGTGGAAGGTGAACATAGAAAAAAGTTCCCTGTCTCCGTCGACAAGAGTTCCTTTCTTGGGGACAATAATAGATTCTTTAGAAATGAAGATTTTCCTGACAGATGTCAGAAAGTCAAAACTTCTAAATGCTTGTCAATTTCTTCATTCTGTTCCACGACCTTCCATAGCTTAGTGCATGGAAGTAGTAGGGTTGATGGTTGCTGCTATGGACATAGTTCCTTTTGCGCAAATTCATCTAAGACCATTACAACTGTGCATGCTGAAACAGTGGAATGGGGACTATACGGACTTGTCTCCAGTGATTCAAGTAGATCAGAAGACCAGAGACTCACTCCGTTGGTGGCTAACCCAGGATCAACTGTCCCAGGGAATGAGCTTCCGCAGACCAGAGTGGGTCATCGTCACAACCGACGCCAGTCTAGTGGGCTGGGGCGCGGTCTGGGACTCCCTGAAAGCTCAGGGTCTATGGTCTCAGGAAGAGTCTCTTCTCCCGATAAACATTCTGGAACTGAGAGCGATATTCAATACTCTCAGGGCTTGGCCTCAACTAGCAAAGGCCAGATTCATAAGATTTCAATCAGACAACATGACGACTGTTGCTTACATCAACCAGCAGGGGGGAACAAGGAGTTCCCTGGCGATGAGAGAAGTGACCAAGATCATAAAATGGGCGGAGGATCACTCCTGCCATCTATCTGCGATCCACATCCCAGGAATGGAAAACTGGGAGGCGGATTATCTGAGTCATCAGACATTCCATCCGGGGGAGTGGGAACTCCACCCGGAGATATTTGCCCAGTTGACTCAATTATGGGGCATTCCAGACATGGATCTGATGGCGTCTCGTCAGAACTTCAAAGTTCCTTGCTACGGGTCCAGATCCAGGGATCCCAAGGCGACTCTAGTGGATGCATTAGTAGCGCCTTGGACCTTCAACCTAGCTTATGTGTTTCCACCGTTTCCTCTCATTCCCAGGCTGGTAGCCAGGATCAAACAGGAGAGGGCCTCTGTGATTTTGATAGCTCCTGCGTGGCCACGCAGGACTTGGCATGCAGACCTGGTGAATATGTCATCGGCTCCACCATGGAAGCTACCTTTGAGACAGGATCTTCTAGTACAGGGTCCATTCGAACATCCAAATCTAGTCTCTCTCCAGCTGACGGCTTGGAAATTGAACGCTTGATTTTATCCAAGCGTGGGTTTTCGGATTCTGTGATAGATACTCTGGTACAAGCCAGAAAACCTGTAACTAGAAAAATTTACCATAAAATATGGAAAAGATATATCTGTTGGTGTGAATCCAAGGGATTCTCATGGAGTAAGATCAAAATTCCTAGGATCCTTTCCTTTCTCCAAGAAGGTTTGGATAAGGGATTATCAGCGAGTTCTCTAAAGGGACAGATTTCTGCTTTATCTGTCTTGTTACACAAACGACTGGCATCTATGCCAGATGTTCAAGCTTTTGTTCAGGCTTTGGTCAGGATCAAGCCTGTTTACAGACCTTTGACTCCTCCCTGGAGTCTAAATTTAGTTCTTTCAGTTCTCCAAGGGGTTCCGTTTGAACCTTTACATTCCATAGATATTAAGTTGTTATCTTGGAAAGTTTTGTTTTTAGTTGCTATTTCTTCTGCTAGAAGAGTTTCTGAGTTATCTACTCTGCAGTGTACTCCCCCCTATCTGGTGTTCCATTCAGATAAGGTTGTTTTGCGTACTAAACCTGGTTTCCTTCCAAAAGTTGTTTCCAACAAGAATATTAACCAGGAAATAGTTGTGCCTTCTTTGTGTCCGAATCCAGTTTCAAAGAAGGAACGTTTGTTACACAATTTGGATGTAGTCCGTGCTTTAAAGTTCTATTTAGAAGCAACAAAGGATTTCAGACAAACATCTTCTCTGTTTGTCGTCTATTCTGGTAAAAGGAGAGGTCAAAAAGCTACTGCTACCTCTCTTTCCTTTTGGCTGAAAAGCATCATCCGATTGGCTTACGAGACTGCCGGACGGCAGCCTCCTGAAAGAATCACAGCTCACTCTACTAGGGCTGTGGCTTCCACATGGGCCTTCAAGAACGAGGCTTCTGTTGATCAGATATGTAAGGCAGCGACTTGGTCTTCCCTGCACACTTTTGCCAAATTCTACAAATTTGATACTTTTGCTTCTTCGGGGGCTATTTTTGGGAGAAAGGTTTTGCAAGCCGTGGTGACTTCTGTTTAGGTAACCTGATTGGCTCCCTCCCTTCATCCGTGTCCTAAAGCTTTGGTATTGGTTCCCACAAGTTATGGATGATGCCGTGGACCGGACACACCAATGTTGGAGAAAACAGAATTTATGCTTACCTGATAAATTACTTTCTCCAACGGTGTGTCCGGTCCACGGCCCGCCCTGGTTTTTTAATCAGGTTTGATGAATTTATTTCTTTAACTACAGTCACCACGGCACCCTATAGTTTCTCCTGTTTTTCTCCTGTCCGTCGGTCGAATGACTGGGGTGGGCGGAGCCTAGGAGGGACTATATGGACAGCTTTTGCTGTACTCTTTGCCATTTCCTGTTGGGGAAGAGATATTCCCACAAGTTATGGATGACGCCGTGGACCGGACACACCGTTGGAGAAAGTAATTTATCAGGTAAGCATAAATTCTGTTTTGTTGTCCTTCTTTATTGCATGATATACCATGTGGGGTTAGGCTTAGAAAATGGCCGCTCTCAAGGGCCCTGGGTAGTTGCTCTGCATAATCTTGCTCTGTAGATAAATGCTTGAGTGTCTCTTCATTTTTAAACCTCTCCAGAGGAGTTCAAAAGCAATTAGTCACCTTGTGATGACCAGATTAACTGGGCTGGACGGTCTGGGATATACTTATTCATTACATGTAGTTGGAGCTATAGCTCTGTGCGACCGTTCAGGCTAAAGGCTAGCCCCGCCCCCCCCAGAAATATACTTTTTACCTCTGCAGACTGCCTCCTTACCTCAGATCTTTTGACAGACTTGCCTTTCAGGCAATTAGTGCTGACTCTTAAATAACTCCATGTGCGTGAGCACAATGTTATTTATATGAAACAGATGAACTAACGAACTCTAGCTGTGAAAAACTGTCAAATGCATTCAAATAAGAGGTGGCCTTCAGAGGTTTAGAAATTAGCATATGAGCCTACCTAAGTTTAGCTTTCAACTAAGAATACCAAGAGAACAAAGCAAATTTGATGATAAAGGTAAATTACAACATTTTTTTTAAATTACATGCCCTATCTGAATCATGAAAGTTTCATTTGGACTTTACTATCCATTTAATCAGCAGCAAAACCCACATAGTCCTTTAGGAACTCCCTTGGAATGCAGTGCATGTCTCCTTTTAGGTTCCTCCCATCCAGATTTACAAAATCCAGTACTCCATTTATTTGTGGCAGCTGAGAAACTATGCTACCCGTTCCAGACTGTAAACTGCCTCTTCCAGGTTTTGCAGCATTTTCACTACTGGACTGTGTAGCAGAGATTATGATATCACCAGCTGAGCTCACCTGCAAGTGCAGGAACTTAACCAGATTCCCTATCAGTGCTACAATCACCTTGCTCAAGTGTAGCAGCTTTATCCACAGTCACATTTATGTTTCTGAATCTTAAACTGAGAGCTCTTGTGGGTTTAATACTGGTCCCAGAAACAGCAGGCTGACTCTCTTTGCTGGGCTCTCCTGTTGACTTATTACTGCCTTTACTGGGTTCACCTGCCTGCTGATTACCCCCAGCCTATCTCACCTTGCTGGGTTTGCTCAGTGAATCACAAGCAGCTGTCATTCTTTTTTACAGACACATCTTCCAAAACAGGTAAAATCTCAAGTACTTGATTGAGATTTTCTTAAAACCTTTTCAGGCTTTTCCCTTTATTTAGCTTTAAAATATTTTAGCTTTTGCAGCTGATACAGTTTTTGTTCTTCCTTGCTTATGTCACTCCTTTCAATTTCTTCATTGCTTTCCTTTAAAGCTTTCTCCAAAGCACAGATCTCAGTGTCTGCCTGCTCAGCCTCATGCTGTAACTCAGCATTTTCAGCCTCCTGCCATTTTCTTTTCAAAATGTGTTTGTTTCTTTAACTCCAAAATTAGTTTACACAAAGCATCACCACTGTGACAATTATCACTTTTGTTTCTTTCTAAAACAGCCAGACTTTTTCTTAAAAAAACTTTCCTTAGAAGATTTACAAACTGTAACTTTTGGGCCTTCCATAGCCTGCAAGCCTGGGCCTGGATTAGACACAGTATCCAGCAAAGCCCCACTGCCTCCTGGGTCAGAGGCCATCGCTTGTAATCTAGCCTTAAAGGATTACTTTCTGTTATTTTTAAGCTAAACAACTAACATATTAAAGTTAATAAACATTAATTAAAACCTACTGACCTATATTTTCTCCAAATTGAAGTTTCATAACGTTTTAAAAGCTATATCTTTTATTCGCCGATGATGTCACGTTATCCTGCCCACTATTTTCAGCACTGCATGTTCAAAATACTTAAACCAATAACTTTGTGTTTAAAGCGCCATTTTGAAACCTAGGTATTGTAAACGGATTGGTATAGAGCAAAGGATACCCACGGAGTGGGTTTGGAAAACAATTAAATTTGCAGACAAGATTTCTGATATACTGTAGAGATATGTTAATGAAATGCTATTGATAAAAAGCGTATTTTTTTTAAAATTCTATTGGGCCCATACTCAGAAGCAGCTGGCTTTTTTTTCCCAGGGTTAGATACCTGTTAGATTCCCTGTGGGAAATGAATGGTGTGTGGGTAGAGTTGCCACCTGTCCCTTAAAATACAGAACACTTATAAGTTACACATGCTGCAGGGTGTGCAGGGAGGAATATGTATAGTGCTGTCCAGAAACACAATACATGTTCCTCCCTGCACACCCTGTAGCATGTGTAACTCATAATTGTCCAGGAAAACATGGCTGAGGTGGCAACCCTATGAGTGGGTTAAGCAGGAGTAAGAAGGCTGTATACCCTCTGACCTCAGGTAATGGTGACCTCTAACCTCTGGTAGTGATGACGTCTAACCCCTGGTGATAATACTAGCATGTCTTCAGTTTCATAGGATGAGCAGTGCTAATACCAGGGTAATGAACATTGGCAGCCTCAGACTGCCATCTAATGTGCTTGCCACCCCAGGACCCCATACAATTAATTAAAGATATTCATATATGATGTAGTGTGTCTGTGTATATGCATGTATAAGTGTATGCTATGTAGTGTGTATCTGCATGTTTAAGTGTAAGCTATGTAGTGTGTATCTGCATGCATAAGTGTATGCTATGTAGTGTGTATCTGCATGTTTAAGTGTAAGCTATGTAGTGTGTGTATCTGCATGTATAAGTGTATGCTATGTAGTGTGTTTGTGTGTATCTGTATGTATAAGGGTGTGTATCTGCATTTATGTGTATGCTATGTAGTGTGTTTATCTGTATGTATAAGTGTGTGTATCTGCATGTATAAGTGTATGTTATGTAGTGCATCTGCATGTATAATTGTATGTTATGTAGTGCATCTGCATGTATAATTGTATGTTATGTAGTGCATCTGCATGTATAATTGTATGTTATGTAGTGCATCTGCATGTATAATTGTATGTTATGTAGTGCATCTGCATGTATAAGTGTATGCTATGTAGTGCATCTGCATGTATAAGTGTATGCTATGTAGTGCATCTGCATGTATAAGTGTATGCTATGTAGTGTATCTGCATGTATAAGTGTATGCTATGTAGTGTGTGTATCTGCATGTATAATTGTATGTTATGTAGTGTGTGTATCTGCACATATAAGTGTAAGCTTTGTATTGTGTGTGTGTGTATCTGCATGTATAAGTGTATTCAATGTAGTGTGTGTATCTGCATGTCTAAGTGTATGCTATGTAGTGTGTGTATCTGCATGTCTAAGTGTATGCTATGTAGTGTGTGTATCTGCATATGAGTGTAAGCTATGTAGTGTGTGTGTATCTGCATATATAAGTGTAAGCTATGTAGTGTGTGTATATCTGCATGTATAAGTGTATGCTATGTAGTGTGTATGTGTGTATCTGTATGACTGTATACATGTATGTTATGTAGTGTAACTGCATCTATAAGTGTATGTTATGTAGTGTATATCTGTATGTATAAGTGTGTGTGTGAGTGTA
The DNA here is from genome assembly GCF_027579735.1 of Bombina bombina. NCBI lineage: Eukaryota > Metazoa > Chordata > Amphibia > Anura > Bombinatoridae > Bombina > Bombina bombina. The sequence goes on along the minus strand of NC_069501.1, from coordinate 496,610,130 downwards.
TTTGCATGTATAAATGTATGCTATGTAGTGTATATGCATGTATAAGTGTATGCTATGTAGTGTGTATCTGCATGTTTAAGTGTAAGATATGTAGTGTGTGTATCTGCATGTATAAGTGTATGCTATGTAGTGTGTTTGTGTGTATCTGTATGTATAAGGGTGTGTATCTGTATTTGTGTATGCTATGTAGTGTGTTTATCTGTATGTATAAGTGTATGTTATGTAGTGCATCTGTATGTATAAGTGTATGCTATGTAGTGCATCTGCATGTATAAGTGTATGCTATGTAGTGTATCTGCATGTATAAGTGTATGCTATGTAGTGTGTGTATCTGCATGTCTAAGTGTATGCTATGTAGTGTGTGTATCTGCATATGAGTGTAAGCTATGTAGTGTGTGTGTATCTGCATATATAAGTGTAAGCTATGTAGTGTGTGTATATCTGCATGTATAAGTGTATGCTATGTAGTGTGTATGTGTGTATCTGTATGACTGTATAAATGTATGTTATGTAGTGTATCTGCATCTATAAGTGTATGTTATGTAGTGTATATCTGTATGTATAAGTGTGTGTGTGTGAGTGTATTTGCATGTATGAGTGTATGCTATGTAGTGTGTATGTGTGTATCTGTATGACTGTATACATGTATGTTATGTAGTGTATCTGCATCTATAAGTGTGTGTGTGAGTGTATTTGCATGTATAAGTGTATGCTATGTAGTGTATATGCATGTATAAGTGTATGCTATGTAGTGTGTATCTGCATGTTTAAGTGTAAGCTATGTAGTGTGTGTATCTGCATGTATAAGTGTATGCTATGTAGTGTGTTTGTGTGTATCTGTATTTGTGTATGCTATGTAGTGTGTTTATCTGTATGTATAAGTGTATGTAGTGCATCTGCATGTATAAGTGTATGCTATGTAGTGTATCTGCATGTATAAGTGTATGCTATGTAGTGTGTGTATCTGCATGTATAAGTGTATGTTATGTAGTGTGTGTATCTGCATGTATAATTGTATGTTATGTAGTGTGTGTATCTGCACATATAAGTGTAAGCTTTGTATTGTGTGTGTGTATCTGCATGTATGTGTATTCTATGTAGTGTGTGTATCTGCATGTCTAAGTGTATGCTATGTAGTGTGTGTATCTGCATATGAGTGTAAGCTATGTAGTATGTGTGTATCTGCATATATAAGTGTAAGCTATGTAGTGTGTGTGTATCTGCATGTATAAGTGTATGCTGTGTATGTGTGTATCTGCATGACTGTATACATGTATGTTATGTAGTGTATCTGCATCTATAAGTGTATGTTATGTAGTGTATATCTGTATGTATAAGTGTGTGTGTGTGTATTTGCATGTATAAGTGTATGCTATGTAGTGTATCTGCATGTATAAGTGTATGCTATATAGTGTGTGTGTCTGCATGTATAAATGTGTTATGTAGTGTGTGTGCATCTGCATATATAAGTGTAAGCTATGTAATGTGTGCATCTGCATGTATAAGTGTAAGCTATGTAGTGTCTGTATCTGCATGTATAAGTGTGAGCTATGTAGTGTGTGTGTATCTGCATGTATAAGTGTGTGTGTGTCTGCATGTATATGTGTATGCTATGTAGTGTGTGTCTGCATGTCTACGTGTATGCTATGTAGTGTATGTGTATCTGCATGTATGTGTATGCTATGTAGTGTGTGTATCTACATATATAAGTGTAAGCTATGTAGTGTGTATCTGCCTGTATAAGTGTATGCTATGTAGTGTGTATCTGCATGACTGTATACATGTATGCTATGTAGTGTATCTGCATCTATAAGTGTATGTTATGTAGTTTATATCTGTATGTATATGTGTGTGTGAGTGTATTTGCATGTATAAGTGTATGCTATGTAGTGTGTGTGTGCGTGCACGTATAAGTGTATGTTATGTAGTGTGTGTGTCTGCATGTATAAATATAAGCTATATAGTGTGTGTGTGTGTCTGCATATATAAGTGTAAGCTATGTAGTGTGTGTGTATCTGCATGTATAAGTGTAAGCTATGTAGTGTGTGTATCTGCATGTATAAGAGTATGCTGTGTAGTGTGTGTATCTTCATGTATAAGTGTAAGCTATGTAATGCTTGTGTATCTGCATGTATAAGTGTAAGCTATGTAAAGTGTGTGTATCTGCATGTGTAAGTGTAAGCTATGTAATGTGTGTGTGTATCTGAATGTATGTGTATGCTATGTAGTGTTTGTGTGTTTATCTGCATGTGTAAGTCTATGCTATGTAGTGTGTGTTTGTATATCTGTATGTATAAGTGTATGCTATGTAATGTGTGTGTATCTGCATGTATAAGTGTTTGCTATGTAGTGTATGTGTGTATCTGCATGACTGTATAAGTGTATGCTATGTAGTGTATCTGCATGTATAAGTGTATGCTATGTAGTGTATCTGCATGTATAAGTGTATGCTATGTAGTGTATCTGCATGTATAAGTGTATGCTATGTAGTGTATCTGCATGTATAAGTGTATGCTATGTAGTGTGTGTATCTGCATGTATAAGTGTAAGCTATGTAAAGTGTGTGTATCTGCATGTTTAAGTGTAAGCTATGTAGTGTGTATCTGCATGTTTAAGTGTAAGCTATGTAGTGTGTATCTGCATGCATAAGTGTATGCTATGTAGTGTGTATCTGCATGTTTAAGTGTAAGCTATGTAGTGTGTGTATCTGCATGTATAAGTGTATGCTATGTAGTGTGTTTGTGTGTATCTGTATGTATAAGGGTGTGTATCTGCATTTATGTGTATGCTATGTAGTGTGTTTATCTGTATGTATAAGTGTGTGTATCTGCATGTATAAGTGTATGTTATGTAGTGCATCTGCATGTATAATTGTATGTTATGTAGTGCATCTGCATGTATAATTGTATGTTATGTAGTGCATCTGCATGTATAATTGTATGTTATGTAGTGCATCTGCATGTATAATTGTATGTTATGTAGTGCATCTGCATGTATAAGTGTATGCTATGTAGTGCATCTGCATGTATAAGTGTATGCTATGTAGTGTATCTGCATGTATAAGTGTATGCTATGTAGTGTGTGTATCTGCATGTATAAGTGTATGCTATGTAGTGTGTGTATCTGCATGTATAAGTGTATGCTATGTAGTGTGTGTATCTGCATGTATAATTGTATGTTATGTAGTGTGTGTATCTGCACATATAAGTGTAAGCTTTGTATTGTGTGTGTGTGTATCTGCATGTATAAGTGTATTCAATGTAGTGTGTGTATCTGCATGTCTAAGTGTATGCTATGTAGTGTGTGTATCTGCATATGAGTGTAAGCTATGTAGTGTGTGTGTATCTGCATATATAAGTGTAAGCTATGTAGTGTGTGTATATCTGCATGTATAAGTGTATGCTATGTAGTGTGTATGTGTGTATCTGTATGACTGTATACATGTATGTTATGTAGTGTAACTGCATCTATAAGTGTATGTTATGTAGTGTATATCTGTATGTATAAGTGTGTGTGTGAGTGTATTTGCATGTATAAATGTATGCTATGTAGTGTATATGCATGTATAAGTGTATGCTATGTAGTGTGTATCTGCATGTTTAAGTGTAAGATATGTAGTGTGTGTATCTGCATGTATAAGTGTATGCTATGTAGTGTGTTTGTGTGTATCTGTATGTATAAGGGTGTGTATCTGTATTTGTGTATGCTATGTAGTGTGTTTATCTGTATGTATAAGTGTATGTTATGTAGTGCATCTGTATGTATAAGTGTATGCTATGTAGTGCATCTGCATGTATAAGTGTATGCTATGTAGTGTATCTGCATGTATAAGTGTATGCTATGTAGTGTGTGTATCTGCATGTCTAAGTGTATGCTATGTAGTGTGTGTATCTGCATATGAGTGTAAGCTATGTAGTGTGTGTGTATCTGCATATATAAGTGTAAGCTATGTAGTGTGTGTATATCTGCATGTATAAGTGTATGCTATGTAGTGTGTATGTGTGTATCTGTATGACTGTATACATGTATGTTATGTAGTGTATCTGCATCTATAAGTGTATGTTATGTAGTGTATATCTGTATGTATAAGTGTGTGTGTGTGAGTGTATTTGCATGTATGAGTGTATGCTATGTAGTGTGTATGTGTGTATCTGTATGACTGTATACATGTATGTTATGTAGTGTATCTGCATCTATAAGTGTGTGTGTGAGTGTATTTGCATGTATAAGTGTATGCTATGTAGTGTATATGCATGTATAAGTGTATGCTATGTAGTGTGTATCTGCATGTTTAAGTGTAAGCTATGTAGTGTGTGTATCTGCATGTATAAGTGTATGCTATGTAGTGTGTTTGTGTGTTCTGTATTTGTGTATGCTATGTAGTGTGTTTATCTGTATGTATAAGTGTATGTAGTGCATCTGCATGTATACGTGTATGCTATGTAGTGTATCTGCATGTATAAGTGTATGCTATGTAGTGTGTGTATCTGCATGTATAAGTGTATGTTATGTAGTGTGTGTATCTGCATGTATAATTGTATGTTATGTAGTGTGTGTATCTGCACATATAAGTGTAAGCTTTGTATTGTGTGTGTGTATCTGCATGTATGTGTATTCTATGTAGTGTGTGTATCTGCATGTCTAAGTGTATGCTATGTAGTGTGTGTATCTGCATATGAGTGTAAGCTATGTAGTATGTGTGTATCTGCATATGAGTGTAAGCTATGTAGTATGTGTGTATCTGCATATATAAGTGTAAGCTATGTAGTGTGTGTGTATCTGCATGTATAAGTGTATGCTGTGTATGTGTGTATCTGCATGACTGTATACATGTATGTTATGTAGTGTATCTGCATCTATAAGTGTATGTTATGTAGTGTATATCTGTATGTATAAGTGTGTGTGTGTGTATTTGCATGTATAAGTGTATGCTATGTAGTGTATCTGCATGTATAAGTGTATGCTATATAGTGTGTGTGTCTGCATGTATAAATGTGTTATGTAGTGTGTGTGCATCTGCATATATAAGTGTAAGCTATGTAATGTGTGCATCTGCATGTATAAGTGTAAGCTATGTAGTGTCTGTATCTGCATGTATAAGTGTGAGCTATGTAGTGTGTGTATATCTGCATGTATAAGTGTGTGTGTGTCTGCATGTATATGTGTATGCTATGTAGTGTGTGTCTGCATGTCTACGTGTATGCTATGTAGTGTATGTGTATCTGCATGTATGTGTATGCTATGTAGTGTGTGTATCTACATATATAAGTGTAAGCTATGTAGTGTGTATCTGCCTGTATAAGTGTATGCTATGTAGTGTGTATCTGCATGACTGTATACATGTATGCTATGTAGTGTATCTGCATCTATAAGTGTATGTTATGTAGTTTATATCTGTATGTATATGTGTGTGTGAGTGTATTTGCATGTATAAGTGTATGCTATGTAGTGTGTGTGTGCGTGCACGTATAAGTGTATGCTATGTAGTGTGTGTGTCTGCATGTATAAATATAAGCTATATAGTGTGTGTCTGCATATATAAGTGTAAGCTATGTAGTGTGTGTGTATCTGCATGTATAAGTGTATGCTATGTAGTGTGTGTGTGTATCTGCATGTATAAGTGTATGCTATGTAGTGTGTGTGTGTATCTGCATGTATAAGTGTATGCTATGTAGTGTGTGTATCTGCATGTATAAGTGTATGCTATGTAGTGTGTGTGTATCTGCATGTATAAGTGTATGCTATGTAGTGTGTGTATCTGCATGACTGTATACATGTTTGCTATGTAGTGTATCTGCATCTATAAGTGTATGTTATATAGTTTATATCTGTATGTATAAGTGTGTGTGAGTGTATTTGCATGTATAAGTGTATGCTATGTAATGTATCTGCATGTATAAGTGTATGTTATATAGTGTGTGTGTCTGCATGTATAAGTGTAAGCTATGTAATGTGTGTGTATCTGCATGTATAAGTGTATGCTATGTAGTGTGTGTGTGTATCTGCATGTATAAGAGTATGCTTTGTAGTGTGTGTATCTGCATGTATGAGTGTAAGCTATGTAGTGTGTATCTGCATGTATAAGTGTAAGCTATGTAGTGTGTGTATCTGCATGTATAAGAGTATGCTGTGTAGTGTGTGTATCTTCATGTATAAGTGTAAGCTATGTAATGCTTGTGTATCTGCATGTATAAGTGTAAGCTATGTAAAGTGTGTGTATCTGCATGTGTAAGTGTAAGCTATGTAATGTGTGTGTGTATCTGAATGTATGTGTATGCTATGTAGTGTTTGTGTGTTTATCTGCATGTGTAAGTCTATGCTATGTAGTGTGTGTTTGTATATCTGTATGTATAAGTGTATGCTATGTAATGTGTGTGTATCTGCATGTATAAGTGTTTGCTATGTAGTGTATGTGTGTATCTGCATGACTGTATAAGTGTATGCTATGTAGTGTATCTGCATGTATAAGTGTATGCTATGTAGTGTATCTGCATGTATAAGTGTATGCTATGTAGTGTATCTGCATGTATAAGTGTATGCTATGTAGTGTATCTGCATGTATAAGTGTATGCTATGTAGTGTGTGTATCTGCATGTATAAGTGTAAGCTATGTAAAGTGTGTGTATCTGCATGTGTAAGTGTAAGCTATGTAATGTGTGTGTGTATCTGAATGTATGTGTATGCTATGTAGTGTTTGTGTGTTTATCTGCATGTGTAAGTCTATGCTATGTAGTGTGTGTTTGTATATCTGTATGTATAAGTGTATGCTATGTAATGTGTGTGTATCTGCATGTATAAGTGTTTGCTATGTAGTGTATGTGTGTATCTGCATGACTGTATAAGTGTATGCTATGTAGTGTATCTGCATGTATAAGTGTATGCTATGTAGTGTATCTGCATGTATAAGTGTATGCTATGTAGTGTATCTGCATGTATAAGTGTATGCTATGTAGTGTGTGTATCTGCATGTATAAGTGTATGCTATGTAGTGTGTGTATCTGCATGTGTAAGTGTATGTTATGTAGTGTGTGTGTGTATCTGCATGTATAATTGTATGTTATGTAGTGTGTGTATCTGCATATATAAGTGTAAGCTTTGTAGTGTGTGTGTGTGTCTGCATGTATAAGTGTATGTTATGTAGTGTGTGTGTGTATCTGCATATATAAGTGTAAGCTACGTAATGTGTGTGTGTATCTGCATGTATGAGTGTAAGCTATGTAGTGTGTGTTTTTTTTCTGCATGTATGTGTATGCTATGTAGTGTTTGTGTGTTTATCTGCATGTGTAAGTGTATGCAATGTAGTGGGTATCTGCATGTATGAGTGTAAGCTATGTAGTGTGTGTGTGTGTATCTGCATGTATGAGTGTAAGCTATGTAGTGTGTGTGTATCTGCATGTATGAGTGTAAGCTATGTAGTGTGTGTGTATCTGCATGTGTAAGCTGTGTGTGTGTGTGTGTGTGTCTGCATGTATAAGTGTAAGCTATGTAGTGTGTGTGTATCTGCATGTATGTGTAAGCTATGTAATGTGTGTTTTTTTTCTGCATGTATGTGTATGCTATGTAGTGTTTGTGTGTTTATCTGCATGTGTAAGTGTATGCAATGTAGTGTGTATCTGTATGTATAAGTGTATGCTATGTAGTGTTTGTGTGTTTATCTGCATGTGTAAGTATATGCTATGTAGTGTGTGTGTGTCTGTATGTATAAGTGTATGCTATGTAGTGTGTGTGTATCTGTATGTATAAGTAAATGCTATGTAGTGTGTGTATCGGCATGTGTAAGTGTATGCTATGTAGTGTGTGTATCGGCATGTGTAAGTGTATGCTATGTAGTGTGTTTCTGTGTATTTGAGTGTGTGTACATGTATATGTGTAGTTTGTGTTACTGTGCATTTTTGCTGACTTTAAAGGACAGAATCTAGAATATTAATGGGATATGCAGAGAGCATTTTAAAAAAGAATCTATTATAAAATGTCCAATTAAGATACAAATATTTAGCACTGTCTCTGCAAAGGCTAATTAAATACATAGCTCGCATAGCTATACCAGTAGCTTGAGCTTGTGTTTGAATTGCTGCATAAGAGTATTAAAATATGACTTTATTTAGAATTTTATTTATATTACTTTGGTCTTATGATTTTTATAAGACCCATCCCTGCCCACCAAATATCACACTCTTGCCTGGGGGGGTTCTATCCCTCTTTTGAATTTTGAAATGTTGGGAGGTATGAAGTAAAAGACTGAAGAAAGAGTAAAGATTAGTACTAACTACGTCTTATATAGGGCTAGCTTACAAGTGGAGCGATAAGTGCAGAGGTCGCAATTGCAAGGATGGGGGCCCAGCTTAAAAAAATATTATTTTTTTTATTTTATTTTTTTACAATAAACAACGTTGACCTGCCATTGCCTGCACTGATATCATGTGAGTGTGACATGATGTTTCACTAGTGTCTCTGACTACAGGGGTTAGTGTTTCTGTTTTACCCATTGGTGTTTATGTATGTGTGTATGTGACTGTGTGTGTGTGTGTGTGTATGTATGTGACTGTGTGTGTATTTATGCATGTGTGTGTGTATGTGGAACCAGCAAATTACAGACCTTGTTACTACAGCATGGGGGGTGGTGGGTGGTGGGTGGTAAACAGTGTCACTATACAGTACCACTATATACAGTATGGGGGGGGGGGGCTGGACTATGTCACAGACTACTCTGGTCACTTTATAAAGTACTGGGGCGGGTAGGGTCAGGCCAGCCATCTCACCGGCAGATTACAGACTGTGTCACTGACTCATTATATACAGTACTGGTGGGTTAAACAATGTCACTATATACAGTAATAGGGGGTCAGACCATCTCACAGACTGTGGGCACAGGGTACCTCCTTTTGCAGACATGTAATCTGATTTACATGTTTTTCTGTGTTAAATGTAAAAAAATAAAAAAAAGATATGTATCAAATTCACTTTTTTATTTTTTGGTGGGGGGGGCCCTTCTTAGATTCTTGCACCTGGGCCCTGTGGTTTCTAGTTATGCCTCTGTATGAGATATGTTATTTCTATGTGATATCTGCTTTATATATTTTCCACAGGTTATGATAATTATGTGAATGTTTACACATTTGGCTGTATGCAACATCTTGGTCCGCTGGGGCTACTTTCCCTCTTCTTTTAGATTATACATACTGTATAATCTTTTCTTCTTTCATTGTATATATCACATTTTATATATATATATATATATATATATATATACAGGGAGTGCAGAATTATTAGGCAAGTTGTATTTTTGAGGATTAATTTTATTATTGAACAACAACCATGTTCTCAATGAACCCAAAAAACTCATTAATATCAAAGCTGAATAGTTTTGGAAGTAGTTTTTAGTTTGTTTTTAGTTATAGCTATTTTAGGGGGATATCTGTGTGTGCAGGTGACTATTACTGTGCATAATTATTAGGCAACTTAACAAAAAACAAATATATACCCATTTCAATTATTTATTTTTACCATTGAAACCAATATAACATCTCAACATTCACAAATATACATTTCTGACATTCAAAAACAAAACAAAAACAAATCAGTGACCAATATAGCCACCTTTCTTTGCAAGGACACTCAAAAGCCTGCCATCCATGGATTCTGTCAGTGTTTTGATCTGTTCACCATCAACATTGCGTGCAGCAGCAACCACAGCCTCCCAGACACTGTTCAGAGAGGTGTACTGTTTTCCCTCCTTGTAAATCTCACATTTGATGATGGACCACAGGTTCTCGATGGGGTTCAGATCAGGTGAACAAGGAGGCCATGTCATTAAATTTTATTCTTTTATACCCTTTCTTGCCAGCCACGCTGTGGAGTACTTGGACGCGTGTGATGGAGCATTGTCCTGCATGAAAATCATGTTTTTCTTGAAGGATGCAGACTTCTTCCTGTACCACTGCTTGAAGAAGGTGTCTTCCAGAAACTGGCAGTAGGACTGGGAGTTGAGCTTGACTCCATCCTCAACCGAAAATGCCCCACAAGCTCATCTTTGATGATACCAGCCCAAACCAGTACTCCACCTCCACCTTGCTGGCGTCTGAGTCGGACTGGAGCTCTCTGCCCTTTACCAATCCAGCCACGGGCCCATCCATCTGGCCCATCAAGACTCACTCTCATTTCATCAGTCTTGAGATATTTCTTGGCCCAGTCTTGACGTTTCAGCTTGTGTGTCTTGTTCAGTGATGGTCGTCTTTCAGCCTTTCTTACCTTGGCCATGTCTCTGAGTATTGCACACCTTGTGCTTTTGGGCACTCCAGTGATGTTGCAGCTCTGAAATATGGCCAAACTGGTGGCAAGTGGCATCTTGGCAGCTGCACGCTTGACTTTTCTCAGTTCATGGGCAGTTATTTTGCGCCTTGGTTTTTCCACACGCTTCTTGCGACCCTGTTGACTATTTTGAATGAAACGCTTGATTGTTCGATGATCACGCTTCAGAAGCTTTGCAATTTTAAGAGTTCTGCATCCCTCTGCAAGATATCTCACTATTTTTTACTTTTCTAAGCCTGTCAAGTCCTTCTTTTGACCCATTTTGCCAAAGGAAAGGAAGTTGCCTAATAATTATGCACACCTGATATAGGGTGTTGATGTCATTAGACCACACCCCTTCTCATTACAGAGATGCACATCACCTAATATGCTTAATTGGTAGTAGGCTTTCGAGCCTATACAGCTTGGAGTAAGACAACATGCATAAAGAGGATGATGTGGTCAAAATACTCATTTGCCTAATAATTCTGCACTCCCTGTATATATATATATAACACCTGAGACCTTATATCTTTGAGCCCTTATAACATTTTATTGTAATTTTTTAAAACATTTTTTATGAGTGTTATTATGAGTGTAATTTTACATTTTAATGTATTTTGATGTTTTTTGTGAGTGTAACAGTTGACCAAAGTTCTGAGGTCACCTTAACCCGACATGCCCTAAATTCAATTGAGTTTACTTTCAACTTGTAATATGCTTGCTACTTCCAACTCATGCAAAAACTTGCGATAAACCCGCTAGCGTGTAACAACTAACGCTAATCTGGCCCTACGTGTTTAAAAATGGCAAAGGGATTAATCACATAGCTGACATCAGTTCTAGAACAGCAATGCACTACTTGAAGTTAGCTGAACACATCTAATGATCCAATGGCATGAGGCATATGTATGTAGCCACCAATTTATATAGAAAACAAAGCACTCTCTCACAGGAATGAACAACAGTTCAGTAGCTTCTTCAATGGTGATTGTGCTTTTCACAGAGAAGTATTTCAGTCTGATCCCACCTAACAAGGTCAGTCCATCCCTAAAATACCAGGCAATCCTTCTCTCAACAAGGAACATGGCAAACCCCAGACAACTGTGTCGGCCTTCTTTAGGCCTCTTCGGTGAGGTGCAGCCATATACTTATAAGCACATTGGCCAGGTAGTCCATGTCTGCATTCCCCCATCACTGTTAGGGAGACTTCCCTAGAGTCAAATTAGAAATACACACAGAAATGAACAACAGCTCAGTAGCTTGTGTTGTGAGGTAGTAGACCTAGCGCTAGTGGGTACACCTATGGCTCTCTTCAGTGGGTCTCCTAGTAGACCTAGTGGGAATGAGTCTAATGTATTGGTGAAGTGAAAATAATGGAATCAAAATGGGGATGAAAATTCCCGTTTAATCTGAGAACATATTTTTATGTTCTCAGATTAAACAGGAATTTTCATCTATATAATCACTTTATCTCTATACACAATTATTTCACCTTAGCCTTGTATCTAGGCGCTCACTTCACCGATACGTTAGACTCTATCTCAATTACCTCCTGGAAGCAGCCTCTTTTAGCCCAATTGGGCTAAAAGAGGCTGCTACTATGTAGTAACTCGCCATAGGACACGCTACTGAGCTGTTGTTCATCCCTGGTAGAGAGCTTCTCTTTCTGTATGTAGCAACCTATTACCAGCTAGCTCCCAGTACTGCATTGCTACTCCTGAGCTTACCTAGTTATGCTGTTCAACAAAAGATGCAAAAAAACCAAGTAAAATGGATAATAGAAATAAATTGTCTAAATGCTCTAGCTGAACTAATTTCGACTTTCATGTCCCTTAAAAAGTTACACTGAGCTGTTACATTGAGTATTAGAAGTTGCTATAGGGAGCAGTTATATGGAGTTAAAATAAATTACTTTATTATGTTGGTTTTTTTTTTCATAGCTAAAAGACAAACTTTATTTAGATTATGAGTTTTGCATTCGTGTTTTAACGCTGAAAAAAATTCAACGTTAAAACAGCAACGCAGCCATTACGAGTCTTGTCGGTATAGCTGTACCACAAGCCTTTTAGCTTGTAACGTAACGTCAGTCCCGCACTAAAAATAATGACGTTTTTTCATGGGATTCCCACAGCGCTGCCTTTATGAGTTTTGTGGTGAGGCTAAATAGCTTGCGTTACAGCCTATACCGACACGATCCGTACCGCCATCTGAGACCAGTAGTTATGAGTTTTAGGCAAACAAAACTGTTGCACAAAAAATTTATAACTAAACTGTTGCAAAGTACACTAACACCCATAAACTACCTATTAACCCCTAAACTGAGGCCCTCTCGCATCGCAAACACTATATTAAATTTATTAACCCCTAATCTCCTGCTCCTGACATCGCTGCCACTATACTAAAGATATTAACCCCTATTCCACCCGCACCCCAACATTGCCCACACTATACTAAATATATTAACCTCTATTCCGCCTCTCCCCGACATCGCCGGCACTAAATGTTATTAACCCCTAAACCTCTGGCCTCCCACATCACTACCACTAAATAAACTTATTAACCCCTAAATCCACACATCGCCAAAAACTAAATGAAACTATTAACCTCTAAACCTAACAACCCCCTAACTTTAAATTCAAGTTACAATATCCCTATCTTAAAATAAATAAAACATACCTGTGAAATTAAAAAAAACGTATAGTTTAAACTGTAAATTAAACTAACATTAATATTAGACTAAAATTAAAATAACTATCAATTAAATAAATTAAATTACTCATTAAAAAAACCTAACACTACTAAAAATAAAAATCTACAGTTACATAAAATTAAAAATACTAAATTACAAAAAATTAAAATAATAAATTACAAAAAATAGCAAATTAAATTATCTAAAATTAAAACAATTACACCTAATCTAATAGCCCTATCAAAATAAAAAAATCCCCCCAAAATAAAAAAAAAACCCTAGCCTACAATAAACTACCAATAGCCCTTAAAAGGGCCTTTTGTAGAGCATTGCCCTAAAGAAATCAGCTCTTTCCATTAAAATGAGGAGAGTCCACGGCTTCATTACTTACTTGTGGGAATACAGAACCTGGCCACCAGGAGGAGGCAAAGACACCCCAGCCAAAGGCTTAAATACCTCCCCCACTCCCTTCATTCCCAAGTCATTCTTTACCTTTCGTCACAGGAGGATGGCAGAGAAGTGTCGGAAGATTTGGAGTCTCTTATGGAGGATAGTACTCATCGGTATGGGACTGGAGTTTCAAGTAGTCTTGTCAGCCTCTCAGTGAGATCATTGACAAATGCTATGGTCTGGAGATACAGGGAGAGTTTTTCTGCAAAACCATCCAGACTCGTATTAACAGCTCCTAAGCAGTCAGTGTTGACAAGTTTCACTGCCTGCCTCTGTCACTCAAGTCCATGCGATGCTACAAGACTGTCAAACTTGAGAAGCTGTGTGTCAGTTCCACGGCAGAGATTCTGGTAAGATCGTTTCATTTTACTTCATTTGATAACATAAGAAGACAGGGTCACAGTGTGACTCCTTTATCTGTATGGAATCAAGGCTTAATATCTCCGGAAGGAGGTTATCGAACAGAGGGGATTTATACATAACTTGCTTTATTATGATCACTGTGCAGCCTTTTATTTTTACCGCGTTTCTCTCCTGGAGCAGGGGCGGTCCTGCATGGCACTCCATGTGACCGGGTGTGGTCTCATTGATTTCCTCTTTCCTGACCGTGCAGTTTACAGGAGACAAAGCGGTTTCTCTATGGAGCCTGGGTCATAGGAGGTGGTGAGTGCCCCAGCCATTGAGAGTATAAAGGTGCTATTTATCTTTTCTATAGTCCATCTTAAAAGTGCAAGCTATGAAGGACTCTGATACTTTAGAGGGTATTACCTCTTTACCAAAATCTAATACCTGCTTTTATTGTGAGGAGGTTAGGGTACACCCGCCTGCTCAATTATGTTCCACATGCCTTGATATAGTACTTATATCTAAGAAAACCAAGATGTTTAGTACCACTGAGCCGTCCACCTCTGAGGGTTCTCAGTCCCGTGAGGTGCATTCCCTGCTTTCATCTCCTATTGCACATGCAGCTTCCCATTGCACTGCTAATCCTACTTCAGGAGGGGCCCTCTTACCACCAGAATTTACTGATCAGCTACAAACGGCAGTGTCTGCGGCCTTCAGTGCTTTACTTCGCCCTGCTAAGCGCAAGCGAAAGGTCAAATATTGCTATCCTTCCTAGGGGTCATCTACCAATTTTTTTGATTTATCTCATACTAGATTATCTGCTGATGAAGACGCCTCTGATAGTTCAGAGGAGGCTCTTTCTGGGTTGGAATCTGCTGTCTCTAAACCTCCAGTTGTGGAGGAACCAGACTTTAGATTTAGGATCGAGCACTTACGCTTTCTGTTAAAGGAAGTGTTGGCTACGTTAGAGGTTCCGGAACCTAAACTACCTGAGAAACCTTCTATTCCTAAGCTTGATAAGGTATATGAGGACATGGTGGTGCCGCAGACTTTCCCCGGTTCCCGTAAAGATGGCAAATATTAAGAATGAATGGGAGAGACTTGGATCTTCTTTTTCCCCTTCTTCTTTTAAGAAATTGTTCCCCGTGCCAGACTCTCAATTAGAGTTGTGGGGGTCTGTCCCTAAGGTGGATGGAGCTATCTCCACGCTTGCAAAGCGCACCACTATCCCGCTAGAGGATAGTTTGTCGTTTAAGGAGCACATGTATAAGAAGCTTGAAACTCTATTAAGAAAAATGTTTCAGCACACGGGGTACTTGTTTTAACCTGCAGCAGCGGTTGCTGGAGCCGCTACCTATTGGTGTGAATCTCTTTCGGAGATGATTGAGGTGGAATCTCCTCTCTACGAGATCCAGGAAAGAATCAAGGCCTTGAGGGTAGCTAATTATTTCATCTGTGATGCAAACATGCAGATTATTCGCCTGAATGCCAAAACATCAGATTTTTCTGTTCTAGCCCGTAGGGCTTTCTGGCTGAAGTCTTGGTCCGCGGACATGACTTCAAAATCTAGGTTGCTTTCCCTTGCATTTAAGGGGAAGATTCTTTTCGGTCCAGGCCTGGACTCTATCATATCAACGGTCACTGGGGGCAAGGGTGCCTTCCTACCGCAGGATAAGAAGAATAAACCTAAAGGACTAGGTCCTAATTTTCGTTCCTTTCGTTTCAGATAAATCCCAATGCCAGCAGCCCTCTGCGAAGCCTGATCAGTCTAAGGGAACTTGGAAACCATCTCAATCTTGAAATAAGTCCAAGCAGAACAAGAAACCTGCCGAAACAAAGTCGGCATAAAGGGGCGACCCCTGATCCAGCATTGGGCAGACTATCGCTCTTCGTGGAGACTTGGTTGGGGGACGTGCAAGACCCTTGGGTTCTAGAGGTCATTGCTCAGGGTTACAGGATAGGTTTCAAATCTCATCCACCCAGGGGCAGATACCTCTTATCAAACCTGTCTTCAAGACCAGAAAAACGAGAAGCTTTTCTAGGGTGTGTGAGGGATCTCTCCTCCCTGGGAGTAATTGTGCCAGTACCTCTATCAGAGAGAGGTCTAGGGTACTACTCAATCCTCTTTGTGGAGGGTAATTTTCGCCCGATTTTATACCTAAAGTGCCATAACAAGTTTCTGTCGGTCCCATCGTTCAAGATGGAGAAGATAAGGTCTATTCTGCTCTTAGTTCAAGAGGGACAGTTCATGACTATGATAGACTTGAAGGATCCTTACCTACATGTGCCAATACACAAGGATCACTTCAAGTTCTTAAGATTCGCTTTTCTGGACCAGCACTTCCAGTGTGTGGCTCTTCCCTTTGGTCTGGCTACTGCTCCAAGAGTCTTTACGAAGGTTCTGGGGGCTCTGCTTGCGGTGGCTAGGTCCAGATGTATTGCAGTAGCGCCATACTTGGACGACATCCTGGTCCAGGCTCTGTCCTGCCGACTGGCAGAAGACCATTCAAGAGCTCTTCTTCTTCAATCCCATGGATGGAAGATAAACTTAGGAAAGAGATCTCTGGTTCCTAGTACCAGGATGGAATTCCTGGGCACTATAATAGTTTCCATATCCATGAGGATATTCCTTACAGACCAGAGACATTGCAAAATTACTTCCAATTGTCTTGTTCTCCAGACCTCCTCAGGGCCATCTGTGGCCCGGTGTATGGAGGTAATTGGGCTCATAGTATCCAGCATAGATATCATTCCATTTGCTAGGTTCCATCTCATACCTCTTCAGCTGTGCATGCTGAGGCAATGGAACGGCGACTACTCAGATCTGTCTCAACAGATTTCTCTGGACAACCGGTCAAGAGAATCGCTCTCTTGGTGGCTCTGTTCAGATCGCCTGTCCCAAGGGACATCCTTCTTGAGACTATCCTGGGAGATTGTGACTACTACTAATCTCTTCTCCTGATCAACATTTTGGAACTTTGAGTGATGTTCAAAGCTCTGAAGGCTTAGCCTCTCCTGGGTTTGTCCCAGTTTATCAGATTCCAATCGGACAACATTACCTTGGTGGCTTACTTCAACCATCAGGGGGGAACGAGGAGCTCCCTAGCAATAAGGAAAGTATCTCAGATTCTGGAATGGGCGGAGGCCCACAACTGCTCGCTGTCCTGTCAGCAATCCACATTCCGTCTGTGGACAACTGGAAGCAGATTTCCTCAACAGACAATCCTTTCATCCGGGGGAATGGTCACTACATCCTGAGGTGTATGCGGAGATTTGCAACAGATGGGAGACACCGGAGATAGATCTCATGGCGTCCCGACTCAATTCCAAGCTACCCAGATATGGGTCCCTGTGTTTGTTCTCCTTACGATTGCGAGAACCGCATTGATACTTTCAAATTGTCAAGATAATTCTCATTCTTGTCCATTTTGGGAAGCGCAGAGGGCAGGCTTCTTTCACTAGCTTTTGCACATATTGTTTTCTTGGAGGGGAAATCACTAGTTAAGCAGGGTTCATATATCCTCTAAGCGCCTCTACTTTTATTTTCTTTGAGAGTCCACCGCCCATTTTCTCCATTGGGCGGACCTACATTTTTTGTTCCTCTGGCACCATTTATACCCTGATATTTCTCCTACTGTTCAGCATTCAGCTCTTTTAGAATTGCCCAAACCCTAATCTAAAAAAAAAAAACACCCAAGAAAACCTTAAAAAAAAAAATAACACTAACCTCTCTTTAGGTACTCACAGTTGCTGAAGTCCGGCTTGAACGATCTTCATCCCAGCTCCATCTTCCTCCAGACGGCTCCATCTTCATCCATCGAGGGACCGGCATCTTCTTCATCCCTGCGGAGCGGTCGAAGCACGGAGGAGGAGGTCCAAGGCGGAGGACCATAGATCCGATATGAAGGTCCTCTTTATGCGATTGTCCGCCGCACACTGAGGATTCAAATGCAAGGTACCCCTTTTATACTGGGGGTACCATTGGATTCATATTGACTGAAAAATTTAAATCAGCAAATAGGAATTAGAGCTGCTAAAATCCTATTGGCTGTTCAAATCAGCCAGTAGGATTTAAGCAGCTCTTATTCCTATTGGCTGATTCGAGAGAGGATTAGTGTTAGGGTTTTTTTTTTTAAAAAAAAATTTGGGTGTGTTTTTTTTTTTTTTTTTTTGATAAGGGTTTATCTTAAAAAATGGGCAATGGGTATATTAGTTTTTTTTTTAGTTAGGTTTTTTATTTTGTGGGTTTGGGGGGTTGGGGGTTTGTAATTTTAGGGGGTGTTTGTTTTTATTTTAGATTAGGTTTTTTTTATTCTGCGGTGGTATTAGAATAGGAATAATTTTATATTATTTTGAATAATTTGTTTGTTATTTTGTGTAATGTTTTTTTTTTTCTTTTTGGGGTGGGTTTTATTTTTTTAGAATAGCCATTTTTTTATTTTTAATGGGCAGCAAAAGATCTGAATGCCCTTTTAAGGGCAATGCCCATACAAATGCCCTTTTTAGGGCAATGAGTAGATTAGGTTTAACTTTTTTTTTATTTTGTGGGTTGGGGGGGTGGGGGGTTGTATACTGTTAGGGGGTGTTTGTTTTTCTTTTTTAGAAAAGAGCTTATTTCTTTATGGCAATGCCCTACAAAAGGCCCTTTTAAGTGCCCCTGGTAGTTTATTATAGATTAGAGTTTTTTTTTTATTTTGGGGTGTTTTTTAAAAAAAAAACAGGGTATTAGAATAGGAATACTTTTTATTGTTTTGGATAATTTTGTTTGTTATTTTTTGTAATGATAGTTTTTTTTTACTTTTTGTAATTTTAGTGTTTTTTATTTTTTGTAATGTTAGGTTTTAGTGTAAGGCAGCTTAGGTTTTACTTTTATTTCACAGGTACGTTTGTATTTATTTTAATTAGGTAGTTAGAAAATAGTTAATAACTATTTACTAACTTGTCTACCTAGTTACAATAAATACAAACTTACCTGTTAAAAAATAAATAAAACCTAAGCTAGCTACAATATAACTAATAGTTATATTGTAGCTAGCTTAGGTTTTATTTCTCTTGTTAAGTGTATCCAGTCCACGGATCATCCATTACTTATGGGATATTCTCCTTCCCAACAGGAAGTTGCAAGAGGATCACCCACAGCAGAGCTGCTATATAGCTCCTCCCCTCACTGCCATATCCAGTCATTCTCTTGCAACTCTCAACAAAGATGGAGGTCGTGAGAGGAGTGTGATGTTTTATACTTAGTTTATTTCTACAATCAAAAGTTTGTTATTTTTAAATAGTACCGGAGTGTACTGTTTATCTCAGGCAGTATTTAGAAGAAGAATCTGCCTGCGTTTTCTATGATCTTAGCAGAAGTAACTAAGATCCATGGCTGTTCTCACATATTCTGAGGAGTGAGGTGACTTCAGAGGGGGAATGGCGTGCAGGGTTTCCTGCAATAAGGTATGTGCAGTTATATTTTTCTAGGGATGGAATTTGCTAGAAAATACTGCTGATACCGGATTAATGTAAGTAAAGCCTTAAATGCAGTGATAGCGACTGGTATCCGGCTTATTAATAGAGATACATACTCTTATAAAAATGTAATATAAAACGTTTGCTGGCATGTTTAATCGTTTTTATATGTGTTTGGTGATAAAACTTATTGGGGCCTAGTTTTTTTCCACATGGCTGGCTTGAATTTTGCCTAGAAACGGTTTCCTGAGGCTCTACACTGTTGTAATATGAGTGGGAGGGGCCTATTTTAGCGCTTTTTTGCGCAGCAAAAATTACAGACACAGACATCCAGCTTCTTCCTGCATGATCCAGGACATCTCTGGAGGGCTCAAAAGGCTTCAAAGTCGTATTTGAGGGAGGTAAAAAGCCACAGTAGAGCTGTGACAGTTGTTGTGACTGTTTAAAAAACGTTTTTGTCATTTATTATTCCGTTTTTGGTATTAAGGGGTTAATCATCCATTTTACAAGTGGGTGCAATGCTCTGCTAGCTTGTTACATACACTGTAAAAATTTCGTTAGTGTAACTGCCTTTTTTCACTGTTATTTCAAATTTTGACAATATTTGTGTTTCTTAAAGGCGCAGTAGCGTTTTCTTATATTGCTTGTAAACTTGTTTAAAGTGTTTTCCAAGCTTGCTAGTCTCATTGCTAGTCTGTTTAAACATGTCTGACACAGAGGAAACTACTTGTTCATTATGTTTGAAAGCCATGGTGGAGCCCCATAGGAGAATGTGTACTAAATGTATTGATTTCACCTTAAACAGTAAAGATCAGTCTTTATCTATAAAAGAATTGTCACCAGAGGGTTCTGTCGAGGGGGAAGTTATGCCGACTAACTCCCCCCACGTGTCAGACCTTTTGCCTCCCGCTCAGGGGGACGCACGCTAGTATGGCGCCAATTACATCGACGCCCATTACTTTGCAGGACATGGCTGCAATCATGAATAATACCCTGTCAGAGGTATATCCAGATTGCCTGAATTAAGAGGCAAGCGCGATTGCTCTGGGGGTTAGAAGAGATACAGAGCGTGCAAATGCTGTAAGATTCCATGTCTGATACTGCGTCACAATATGCAGAACATGAGGGACGGAGAGCTTCAGTCTGTGGGTGACATCTCTGATTCGGGGAAACCTGATTCAGAGATTTCTAATTTTAAATTTAAGCTTGAGAACCTCCGTGTATTGCTTGGGGAGGTATTAGCTGCTCTAAATGACTGTAACACAGTTTGCAGTACCAGAGAAATTGTGTAGGCTGGATAAATACTATGCGGGTGCTGGTGTGTACTTATGTTTTTTCCTATACCTAAAAGGCTTACAGAAATTATTAGCAAGGAGTGGGATAGACCCGGTGTGCCCTTTTCCCCCACCTCCTATATTTAGAAAAATGTTTCCAATAGACGCCACTACACGGGACTTATGGCAGACGGTCCCTAAGGTGGAGGGAGCAGTTTCTACTTTAGCAAAGCGTACCACTATCCTGGTTGAGGACAGTTGTGCTTTTTTTCAGATCCAATGGATAAAAAATTGGAGGGTTACCTTAAGAAAATGTTTATTCAACAAGGTTTTATTTTACAGCCCCTTGCATGCATTGCGCCTGTCACTGCTGCGGCGTCATTCTGGTTTGAGGCCCTGGAAGAGGCCATCCATACAGCTCCATTGACTGAAATTATTGACAAGCTTAGAACACTTAAGCTAGCTAACTCATTTGTTTCTGATGCCATTGTTCATTTGACTAAACTAACGGCTAAGAATTCCAGATTCGCCATCCAGGCGCGTAGGGCGCTATGGCTTAAATCCTGGTCAGCTGACGTGACTTCAAAGTCTAAGTTACTCAACATTCCTTTCAAGGGACAGACCTTATTCGGGCCCGGCTTGAAGGAAATTATTGCTGACATTACTGGAGGTAAGGGTCATACCCTTCCTCAGGACAGGGCCAAATCAAAGGCCAAACAGTTCTAATTTTCGTGCCTTTCGAAATTTCAAGGCAGGAGCAGCATCAACTTCCTCCGCTTCAAAACAAGAGGGAACTGTTGCTCATTCCAGACAGGCCTGGAAACCTAACCAGTCCTGGAACAAGGGCAAGCAGGCCAGAAAGCCTGCTGCTGCCCCCAAAGACAGCATGAAGGAACGGCCCTCTATCCGGGAAACGGATCTAGCAGGGGGCAGACTTTCTCTCTTCGCCCAGGCGTGGGCAAGAGATGTTCAGGATCCCTGGGCGTTGGAGATCATATCTCAGGGATATCTTCTGGACTTCAAAGCTTCTCCTCCACAGGGGAGATTTCATCTTTCAAGGTTATCAGCAAACCAGATAAAGAAAGAGGCATTCCTAAGCTGTGTGTAAGACCTCCTAGTAATGGGAGTGATCCATCCAGTTCCGCGGACGGAACAAGGACAGGGTTTTTATTCAAATCTGTTTGTGGTTCCCAAGAAAGAGGGAACCTTCAGACCAATTTTGGATCTAAAGATCTTAAACAAATTCCTCAGAGTTCCATTATTCAAAATGGAAACTATTCGGACCATCCTACCCATGATCCAAGAGGGTCAGTACATGACCACAGTGGACTTAAAGGATGCCTACCTTCACATACCGATTCACAAAGATCATCATCGGTTCCTAAGGTTTGCCTTTCTAGACAGGCATTACCAATTTGTAGCTCTTCCCTTTGGGTTGGCTACAGCCCCGAGAATTTTCACGAAGGTTCTGGGCTCACTTCTGGCGGTTCTAAGACCGCGAGGCATAGCGGTGGCTCCTTATCTAGACGACATCCTGATACAGGCGTCAAGCTTTCAAATTGCCAAGTCTCATACAGAGATAGTTCTGGCATTTCTGAGGTCGCATGGGTGGAAAGTGAACGAGGAAAAGAGTTCTCTATCCCCCACTCACAAGAGTCTCCTTCCTAGGGGCTCTTATAGATTCTGTAGAGATGAAAATTACCTGACGGAGGGCCAGGTTATCAAACTTCTAAATGTTTGCCGTGTCCTTCATTCCATTCCACGCCCGTCAGTGGCCTCAGTGCATGGAAGTAATCGGCTTAATGGTAGCGGCAATGGACATAGTGCCATTTGCGCGCCTGCATCTCAGAGACCGCTGCCAATTATGCATGCTAAATCAGTGGAATGGGGATTACTCAGATTTGTCCCCTCTACTAATCTGGATCAAGAGACCAGAGATTCTCTTCTCTGGTGGCTATCTCGGGTCCATCTGTCCAAGGGTATGTCCTTTCGCAGGCCAGATTGGACGATTGTAACAACAGATGCCAGCCTTCTAGGTTGGGGTGCAGTCTGGAACTACCTGAAGGCTCAGGGATTGTGGACTCTGGAGGAGAAACTCCTCCCAATAAATATTCTGGAGTTAAGAGCAATATTCAATGCTCTTCTGGCTTGGCCTCAGTTAGCAACACTGAGGTTCATCAGATTTCAGTCGAACAACATCACGACTGTGGCTTACATCAACCATCAAGAGGGAACCAGGAGTTCCCTAGCGATGTTAGAAGTCTCGAAGATAATTCGCTGGGCAGAGACTCAACTCTTGCCACCTGTCAGCGATCCATATCACAGGCGTAGAGAATGGGAGGGCGGATTTTCTAAGTCGTCAGACTTTCATCCAGGGGAGTGGGAACTCCATCCGGAGGTGTTTTGCTCAATTGATTCATCGTTGGGGCAAACCAGAAATTGGATCTCATGGCGTCTCGCCAGAACGCCAAGCTTCCTTGTTACGGATCCAGGTCCAGGGACCCAGAAGCAACGCCGATAGATGCTCTAGCAGCGCCTTGGTTCTTCAACCTGGCTTATGTGTTTCCAGCGTTTCCTCTGCTCCCCTCGACTTGATCAAAACAGGAGAGAGCATCGGTGATTCTGATAGCGCCTGCGTGGCCCACGCAGGACCTGGTATGCAGACCTAGTGGACATGTCCATCCTTTCCACCATGGACTCTGCCTCTGAGACAAGACCTTCTAATACAAGGTTCTTTCAATCATCCGAATCTAATTTCTCTGAGACTGACTGCATGGAGATTGAACGCTTGATTCTATCAAAGCGTGGCTTCTCCGAGTCAGTCATTGATACCTTAATACAGGCACGAAAGCCTGTAACCAGGAAAATCTACCATAAGATATGGCGCAAATTATCTTCATTGGTGTGAATCCAAGAATTACTCATGGAGTAAGGTTAGGATTCCTAGGATATTGTCCTTTCTCCAAGAGGGTTTGGACAAAGGATTATCAGCTAGTTCCTTAAAAGGACAGATTTCTGCTCTGTCTATTCTTTTGCACAAGCATCTGGCAGAGGTTCCAGACGTCCAGGCATTTGTCAGGCTTTGGTTAGAATTAAGCCTGTGTTTAAACCTGTTGCTCCCCCGTGGAGCTTAAACTTGGTTCTGAAAGTTCTTCAGGGAGTTCCGTTTGAACCCCTTCATTCCATTGATATTAAACTTTTATCCTGGAAAGTTCTGTTTTTGATGGCTATTTCCTCGTCTCGGAGAGTCTCTGGAGTTATCTGCCTTTACAATGTGATTCTCCTTATCTGATTTTTCATGCAGATAAGGTAGTTCTGTTGACCAAACCTGGGTTTTTACCTAAGAGTGGGTTTCTAACAATAATATCAATCAAGAGATTGTTGTTCCATCATTGTGTCCTAATCCTTCTTCAAAGAAGGAACGTCTTTTACATAATCTGGACGTAGTCTGTGCCTTGAAGTTTTACTTACAAGCTACTAAAGATTTTCGTCAAACATCTACACCGGTTTGTCGTTTACCTCTGGACAGAGGAGAGGTCAAAAAGCTTCAGCAACCTCTCTTTCCTTTTGGCTTCGGAGCATAATACGCCTAGCCTATGAGACTGCTGACAGCAGCCCCCTGAAAGGATTACAGCTCATTCTACTAGAGCTGTGGCTTCCACTTGGCCTTTAAAAATGAGGCCTCTGTTGAACAGATTTGCAAGGCCGCTTACTTGGTTCTTCACTTCACACCTTTTCCCAAATTTTACAAATTTGATACTTTTGCTTCTTTGGAGGCTGTTTTGGGGAGAAAGGTTCTTCAGCAGTGGTTCCTTCTGCTTAATCCCTGCCTTGTCCCCTCCCATCATCCGTTGTACTTTAGCTTTGTATTGGTATCCCATAAGTAATGGATGATCCGTGGACTGGATACACTTAACAAGAGAAAACATAATTTATGCTTACCTGATAAATTTATTTCTCTTGTAGTGTATCCAGTCCACGGCCCGCCCTGTCATTTTAAGGCAGGTCTAAATTTTAATTAAACTACATTCACCACTGCACCCTATGGTTTCTCCTTTCTCTGTTTGTTTCGGTCGAATGACTGGAATATGGCAGTGAGGGGAGGAGCTATATAGCAGCTCTGCTGTGGGTGATCCTCTTGCAACTTCCTGTTGGGAAGGAGAATATCCCTAAGTAATGGATGATCCGTGGACTGGATACACTACAAGAGAAATAAATTTATCAGGTAAGCATAAATTATGTTTTTTATTTCACCAGGTAAGTTTGATTTTAGTTTTAAATAGGTATTATTTAGGTAATAATTGTAACTTTCATTTAGGTCTATTTTAATTATGTTAAAGTTAGGGGGTGTTAGGTTTAATGGTTAGGTTTAGGGTTCGGTTTAGTTATTAATTAATTTAGGTTGTTGCGATGTTGGGTGCTGTCGGTTTAGGGGTTAATAGGTTTTTTTATTTAGTGGTAGTCATGTGGGAGGCCAGAGGTTTAGAGGTTAATAACTTTATTTAGTGGCGGCGATGTCGATGGAATAGGGGTTAATATCTTTATTATAGCGTGGGCAATGTTTGGGGTGGGGGGGAATAGGGGTTAATAACTTTAGTATAGTGGCGGCGATATCGTGAGCGGCAGATAGGGTTAATAGATTTATTTATGTGGCGGCGATATGGGGAGCGGCAGATTAGGGGTTAATAATATTATGTAGGTGTCGGCGATGTCGGGGGGCAGCGGATTAGGGGTGTTTATGTTAGGGTGTTAGGTTTAAATGTAACATTTTTTCCCCATTGACATCAATGGGGCTGCGTTACGGAGCTTTTCATTCCGCGATCGCAGGTGTTTATTTTTTTTTCTAACATTTTCTCCCCATTGATGTCTAATGGGTAAAGCGTGCACGAGCACGTCAAAGCCGCACTTGTAGTATTTGTGCAGTATGGAGCTCAATGCAACATAACGTACGCACAAGCCGGCCTTTTCAAAAACTTGTAATGGCAGCCACTATGGAGGGCGAAGATTAACTTTGTTGCGCTCGTTTCGCACCCATATTATAGCGCAAAACTTGTAATCCTATGTGTATGTGAGCAATGATATAAATATGTTATTGGTATACCTAGAAAAGACTTACAGAGATTTAATATCCTCAAGGATCAAGTTATACTGAGGTAAAAGCGTTGAAATTCTGTAGAAATAGAAAGCCACCAGAAAATGTTTACAGTGATAAGCTGGTAAGGGCAGTAGTAGCAATTATGTAGAAGGGTGAACGGGGCAGGGATAGACCAACCATTTCATTTTTCGGTTCCTCCTGTCACTGGCTCTTGGATAAATATTCCTTGTCTGGAGATGTGTTCAGGCTTCGGCAAAGGGGCATGTTAATTGCCTAATAAACGGATTAATTAGGGGCTGCGTTCAACAAACATTGCAGTATAATGTGGTTAGCATTAAAGCTGTGTGATTACAGGGTAATGGCTCTGAGAGCAACAGACTCTGTGTAGAAATAATTGTGTGACATATACACCATGTGGTAATGGCTAGATATGGCTTTTTATGGTTTTATAAACAGAATGCTTGTTTTCAATTATAATACACATATGTATATGCGCCAATGCTTTTGTTATAATTATTTGTACTTGTTACAGCTTATGTTATTTATGATTCTGAAGGTGAATACCTGTTTACCACACTCCACACACTCTCTTCTCACTCACTCTCACACACCACACACACTGTGTGTGTGTATGTATGTATGTATATATAATATATATATATATATATTTATTTATATATATATATATATACTATATATATATATATATAATATATAACACAATAATTGTTAAAATCAGTAGGTGATTTCTGGACTTTGCATGCAGTTTGTGCTGCATTTAAATATATATATATATATATACAGGTATCTACAAAAGTGAGTTACACCCTCACATTTTTGTAAATATTTTATTATATCTTTTCATGTGACAACACTGTAGAAATGACACTTTGCTACAATATAAAGTAGTGAGTGTACAGCCTGTATAACAGTGTAAATGTGCTGCCCCCTCAAAATAACTCAACACACCAGCCATTAATGTCGTAAACTGTTGTGCAACAAAAGTGAGTACATCCCTAAGTGGAAGTGTCCCAAATTGGGCCCCAAAGGTGTCATATTTTGTGTGGCCACCATTATTTTCCCTGCACTGCCTTAACCCTCTTGGGCATGGAGTTCACCAGAGCTTCACAGGTTGCCACCTGGAGGTCCTCTTCCACTCCTCCATGACGACCATCACAGAGCTGGTGGATATAGAGACCTTGCGCTCCTCCACCTTCCCGTTTGAGGATTCCGAACAGATGCTCAATAGGGTTTAGGTCTGGAGACATTCTTGGCCCTGTCAATCACCTTTACCCTCAGCTTCTTTAGCAAGGGAGGGGATCATGCTCCTGCTTCAGTATGTCACAGTACATGTTGGCATTCATGGTTCCCTCAATGATCTGTAGCTCCCCAGTGCTGGCAGCACTCATGCAGGCCCAGACCATGACCACTCCCACCACCATGCTTAACTGTATTGCAAGACACACTGTCTTTGTGCTCCTTACTTGGTCTGCCGCCACACAAGCTTGTCACCATCTGAACCAAAAGTTTATCTTGGTCTCATCGGACCCACAGGACATGGTTCCAGTAATCCATGCCCTTAGTCCTGCGTGTCTTCAGCAAACTGTTTGTGGGCTTTCTTGCCATGCAGACCAATTTGATGCAGTGTGCGGCATAAGGTTTGAGCATTGACAGGCTGGCCCCCTACCCCTTCAACCCACTGCAGCAATGCTGACAGCACTCATACTATATTTCCCAAAGACAACCTCTGGATATGACCCTGAGCACGTGCACTCAACTTCTTTGGTCGAACCATGGTGAAGCCTGTTCTGAGTGGAACCTGTCCTGTGAAACTGCTGTTATGGGCCTTGCCCCACCGTGCTGCAGCTCAGTTTCAGGTGTCTTGGCAATCTTCTTATAGACTAGGCCATCTTTATGTAGAGCACAAATTCTTTTTTTTCAATCCTCAGAGAGTTCTTTGCCATGAGGTGCCATGTTGACTTCCAGGTGACCAGTATGAGAGAGTGTGAGAGAGCTAGTAACACCAAATTGAACACACCTGCTCCCCATTCCACACCTGAGACCTGTAACAACTAACGAGTCACATGACATTGGGGAGGGAAAGATGGCCTAATTGGGCCCAATTTGGACATTTCCACTTAGAGGTGTACTCACTTTTGTTGCCAACGGTTGTTGCCAATAGGTTTAGACATTAATGGCTGTGTGTTGAGTTATTTTTAGGGGACAGCAAATTTACCCTTTTATTACAGGCCTGTACACTCACTACTTTACATTGTAGCAAAGTGTCATTTCTTCAGTGTGTCACATGAAAAGATATAATAAAATATTTACAAAAATGTGAGGGGTTGGTACTCACTTTTGTGAGATACTGTATATATATATATTTTTTTTTTTTTTTCATTGAGGCCTTAATCAAGCATACAAACAGCACATTGTAATAGAATACAGTTACATCACTATATTGTGTGTTTGATACAGTCCCAGAATTTTCAACAAAGAAAGAGAAAACATTAGAAAAGAATATCACACAATCTACTATGAAATTGAATACCTTTACTATTTAGGATCTTCAAAAAATATTAGCGGGTCACAATTGGACCCTTCAAAACTCAAATAAAAGTAAACATTATAACTGAAGATATCTTTATCATACTATAATAGACCTCTTATTTTGTGTGTGTTTTTTGTTATGAAACTGTAGTTAACCCTACAAAAATTAGTAAATAGTACTCATTAACTAAAACCCCTTCAAAATAAATAGCGGGCCACTCTTGGACCACTCCCTATTAGGTAAGATATTAGGGGGATAGTAGGGGCTTATGGTCACTCACAGGCCAAACTGTGAGCTAAATATCTATAGCTATAAGCAGTGTTTTTAAGTTCAATGTATGAATGTTAAATGTATGAATGAGTGAGCTCAGATTGATCAAAAGAAATTAAAGGAATATGTATCTGGGAGGCATAATTTATTTAACGTTAATTTTGGGTTAGGTAAATTATGTGATGAACTAGGAGAGTACTAGATGGTGAAGTATAATCAGTAACTGTGGGAGTGAAACATAACTCTTACACCTAATATGAGATTAGATAGTAAAATACATTGGTAAAAACTTCCTTCATGACCTATCTGGTGTACATACATTTTGGATAATATTTAAAGGGACAGTCTGGTTCCAAATAAACTTTCATGATTCAGATAGGGCATGTAATTTTAAACAATTTTCCGGTTTACTTTTATCACCAATTTTGCTTTGTACTCTGGTATTCTTAGTTTGAAAGCTAAACGTAGGAGGTTCATATGCTAATTTCTAAGCCATTTAAGGCCGCCTCTTATCTCAGGGCATTTGACAGTTTTTTACCTCTAGAGGGTGTTAGTTCATGTGTTTCATATAGATAACACTGAGCTCAGGCACGTGGAGTTCCTAGGAGCCAGTACTCACTGGCTAAAATGCAAGTCTGTCAAAAGAATGAAATAAGGGGGCAGTTTGCAGAAGCTTAGATACAAGGTAATCACAGTGGTAAAAAAGTATATTAATATAACTGGTGTTGATTATGCAAAACTGGGGGAATGGGTAATAAAGGGATTATCTATCATTTAAAACAATAAAAATTCTGGTGTAGACTGTCCCTTTAAGATAAGTCAGCAGCCTAACCAATCTCAAGTCATATGGTCAGTAGATATCTTCATCATTTAGAGGATCAGATTGAACCCCTCAACCAATGATTATAGATGTCATGCTACCTCGGCTTCTGACAGCACAGCATATTGTATCAATTAGCCAGATAGTTAACCTCAGGATTAAATATCATACAACAATCAAATATTGACTCTGAGATACTCCCATTCAATTCTGACACATTAAATTGGTCATATTATTTAGTTATTCTGGTCTCAAATAGAATGGAATAATATACCATCATATAAGAGGTATCTACAGCTGTATTCTCTGCAGGGATCTATGGGGAGTGGTGTTAGAGCAGTTAGATATGCTTGACAAAGATAATTTCCTAACTAGCAAACCCAAGCAAGAAGGTGAACAAGAATGGCTCCAGGCAGACTGTTCCCAGTTAAGGAATCAAATATAGTTATCATACATAGAGAAATACAGCTACACATAACCTATAGTGATCTTATGCTATATAAAGAAAAACTCAGAGATCACGATAAAAAACAAACGCCTAGATTTAGAGTTCTGCGTTAGCCGTCAAAAGCAGCATAAGGGGTCCTAACGCTGCTTTTGGCCGGCCGCTGGTATTTAGAGTTGTGTTAGGTAAGGGTCTAACGCTCACTTTCCAGCCGCGACTTTTCCCATACCGCAGATCCCCTTACGTCAATTGCGTATCCTATCTTTTCAATGGGATCTCCTAACGCTGGTATTTAGAGTCTTGGCTGAAGTGAGCGGTAGAGCCTCTACCGACAAGACTCCAGGAGCAGAAAAAAGTCAGTAGTTAAGAGCTTTCTGGGCTAACGCCGGTTTATAAAGCTCTTAACTACTGTGCTCTAAAGTACACTAACCACCCCATAACTACCTATGTACCCCTAAACCGAGGTCCCCCCACATCGCCACCACTATAGTAAATATTTTTAACCCTAATCTGCCGACCGCACACCGCCGCAAACCTACATTATCCCTATGAACCCTAATCTGCTGCCCCTAACAATCGCCGACCCCCCTATATTATATTTATTAACCCCATAATCTGCCCCCCCCACGTCGCCGCTACCTTACCTACACTATTAACCCCTAATCTGCCGACCGGACCTCGCCGCTACTCTAATAAAGTTATTAACCCCTAAACCGCTGCACTCCCGCCTCGCAAACCCTACAATAAATAGTATTAACCCCTAATCTGCCCTCCCCTAAAATCGCTGCCACCTAACTTCAAGTATTAACCCCTAATCTGCTGACCGGACCTCGCCGCTACTATAATAAATGTATTAACCCCTAAAGCTAAGTCCTAACCCTAACACCCCCCAAAATTAAAATATAATTTTAATCTAACGAAATAGGGGTTCATAGGTATCAATGTAGGTTACAGCGGTGTACAGAGCGGCAGATTTTCGGGTTATATAGTATAATGCAGGTGGTCAGCCGGATAGCGGGGGGCGGCAGATTAGGGTTAATAAGTGTAAGGTTAGGGTGTGTTTAGACTCGGGGTTCATTGTTTAGGGTGTTAGGTGCAGACTTAGAGAGTGTTTCCCCATAGGAACAATGGGGCTGCGTTGGGAGCTGAACGCTGCTTTTTATGCAGGTTTTTTTTCAGCCCAAACTGCCCATTGTTTCCTATGGAGATATCGTGCACAAGCACGTTTTAGCTGCTTTACCTGCTACCAGAAGCAACGCTGGTATTGAGGGTTGAAGTGGAGCTACATTAGGCTCAACGCACCCTTTTTGGAGCCTAACAACAGCCCCTCAGACCAACTCTAAATACCAGCGTTGTTTTAAGGGTGCGTTGGAAAAAAGCGCCGTTAGCTACGCGGGTCCCTTTTACAGACAAACTCTAAATCTAGCCGATAGTAAATTAACTACAATAGAAGAGTTCCTATTTTTTTTGTGGAAAAAACTACCTTCTAATGTAAAGCATGACAGAATAGTAACAATGCTGACAAAAGTCTTCAAACTAGTAACCTTCATACTGTCCTGCACCTATACTTTATTTACTATTTTGGGATATTAATCATATCATCCCACTCCAACCTTAATGTTCTCAACAATCTGCAATATCTGCTCTTGCCACGGAGAGAATAGGAGGAAGGCTGTCTGATTATACTGACAGAGCTCATGATATATTATACAAGGCGATTCAATGGGGTTTTTGGGTCATGATAAACAAGCCTCCCCAAACATAGAGAGGACCTCCATGCCGATTTCTAAGCTTCAGGCCTCGGTCCTCAGAGCTGCAATCATCTCTAGTACAATGTTTGCTGGGGACCTCATACCTTCAACCGCTGAGGAGAAAGCCAGCGCGGGTCATTCTGAGAGGCAAAAAAGATAGTCAGTAAGCCGCCAGGTCCCCAAAACGATGCCACCCCCCTGTTCCAACAAACGGGATTAGCTGAATAACTTGATTTAAGAACATCAGGGGAATGAAACGCAACCCTTGGCATCCCTTCAAAGATTGCTTGATATGTGTCTAGTAGGCCACACAGTTCAGTCAGAATATACGTGCCGAACTCCATTATAAGCTCATACAGCAAGCACTAGCAGGGTAGGTAATGCGTTGATAGATATTTTTAGAAACTGCAGTTTGCTTGATAAGTATACAACTATCACTGTACTTTGTAACCCAGACACCTGGGGGGACTATATGCGTCACGCAGTGGCAGCCCTGAGTGACACGGTTCTGTATTGAAAAGATTGTCCAAGGCCTTAGTTAGCAGTAGTTGCGTGTGTCGTTCTTGAAGAACATGGGTCAGGCTTTCTGTTGAATCATCCACTTCTGAACTCCAGTAAAGTATTATATAATATTTCCTGCTTCCAAGCTGCGTAATTTTCGTTGCCATCAACTTGACCTAATTTTATACAAAATAATTTAAGGTGCTAAATCAGGAGCTTCACAGAGACTAGTCCTGCCGCTTCAAGAGTTGACTCCATCCCCATTGAAAAACTATTTTTATTTGCAAGTAGACGTGCACCAATACTCTCTGTTTTGTGTAACTATTTAATCTCATTTGGAAGTAATAGAAGCACTCCCAAAAAATGTATCTAAAATCTAATTTTGTAATATGTGCTAAATCAAACATAGTGGTTTGTATTCAAAAATAGGAAGACTAAAAAATCTTCCACTAGTTAAACCCACCCAAGCTCAGTTATGCTTGGCGACAGTGTATTGGAGTATAAGGCAAATGCTGTAGTGTTAGGACCAGTCAACATTGGGACACCTTGTAAGGGCTCGCTTCCACTGAGCCGTAAAAATGGAGCCATAAGCCTACTGAAGTTGGCAACAGCTAAAAGTAATTTTTCGGCTCCATTTTAGTACCAGGTTTCCAGTGAAATATTTTCCGCATTGCGTTCAGTATCTTTTTTCGTGTAGGTGTTAACAAGTTAAGTTTGTGTTAACGATTTCATCCGACGTCGAATTTCTTTAAAATCAATAGTTGCTACGGTAAACCGACCCTTAAACTATAAATGTACGTTCCTTATCTGTAATTACCTCTAAAGAGAAACAAAAACAAAGATACACTTATTTATAATACATATTTTTTAACTATATTTTTAACATTTTTTTTATTATTATATGTTCCAATTTATTAATAATGTAATATGTATTGCTTCACTAGGCATAGGTCTAGATTGAATTTTGTAAATTTGTGCTTACATATATTTTATATGTAGATACATATTGCATATTTCCATAAGAACATAAGTGCAAACTATTTCTATACATTTGTATAGCAATAAATATTATATATTACAATTTATTTCTACATTGAAACACTTGCATTGTTTGCAATTATTTAATATTTCAATGGGTCACCAGCCTCAAAATCTTCTTTTTCTTTGTGTCACAGGCTCCGAAGTGTATTAACGGTTTGTGCTTTCATTGAAAACCTAGTGTAAATTAGCTCTTACAGCTTCTAATACTTTCTATGGGATGCGAAAATATTTTTGACAGCCGGACCCCGGCTGCCGATATTGAGCTATGACCTCCCCATCGGAAATAGTCAATAAATTAGATTGCCTTCCAACAACCTATTTATCAGTTTGTGACCTCACACAAACCTTATTACGGCTCAAATCAAATGAACCCTAAGTCGGTTACTCACTAAGCAAAATATGGCCATATTGTTTGACTAAGTCCCTAATTGTATTATAAACGCATAGGTGGGTTTCGCAGGCAATTTTTATTGTAAGTGGGATGGGCGCCAATACCCCTTGTTTTGCGTATAAATATAAAACAGTTTTATATAGCAAATAAAAACCTAATCAATAGTCAGCAGCTTGTTAAATATATATTCCCTGTATTCTGTAAGTTTTTCTAAATGCTTGTCTCAAATAATGGTAAAACTACATAATGATGTGTGTAAAATCTTGAATAATGTATTTATCTAACGGAAAAATTCTAGGCCAAAGTGCTCTTTTCAATCATGTCAGTGTATACATGCAAAAATGCAGAGCAAAAACATACATTTCAACATACAAATATATTCACAAATGTAAGTTAGGGGTGTAGTTAGTTACAGTGCTATGTAGAAGGGGGGAGGGGGGGAATTGAAGGAACGGCTGAATTTAAAAGGGGTTACTGTAAGGAATAGCAAATAACAACTGCAGGGCTGAAGAGAGGTGAAACTGACAGAGCTCTGTGTGTGTAACAGCAGTGCATTTAATAAAATGACAGAAGTACAAGGACCTCAGGGCGATATGGATCTTAATAAAGTCTTATTAAGGGTATTAATAAAAAGGATTCAAGAGACTAAATATCACAGAGGGCCAGTGCCTCCAAAGACATATTGCAAGAGACAGGGATTCACAAATGATATGGGCAATTTGGGAAGTGATCGGAAGCAGATAAATAGGACATCTGGGGGATTCTAGGAATCTGTCACATTTTAAAGGAGGGGGGTCGTTACAGGGAGGAGAGCAGTTATATAGAGCAATAAGAAGAGTTATAGGAGAAGAAAAATGAATCAAGGAAGATAAGGAGAGAAGATGTAAGGAACAAAAGGAAAAGACAAGTGGTAGCATTTATATAGAGGGACTGAATGAGTCATAGGGGACACTTATATGGAGGAAAAAAAGAGGGTTTTATATAGATCAGCTATATAGTGCATCAGAGGGTATTTTGGATCTAATTATGTGACAATTGTGAAGAGTTCTAGGGGGCATACACTGAAGGAAGCAGTACGGAGAATATAGGGAACAGTTTTATATCAATTTAACAGGCCACTTACCATTTTTTTATCCAACTTTAAAATAATTTTTTTGTTTGTTTTATATAATGTATGTTTGTATAAATAAATATATATATATATGTATGTGTGTATAAATAAAATATATATGTGTGTGTGTATATAAAGAGCACCCTGAATAGTGGTACAGTACGAGGCAGGTGAACACAAGGGGGTTCCGATTAAGAAAATATGTGCAAATGTAAATTAATGTGTGTATGAAGCTGCAGTTTTCCCTTATATCTCCCCTTTAGGTGTAAAACTACTAGTTTTAATTGATGTATTTTTTCCATTGATATACCTTTTAATTTTTATAATGATTATAGGAAAATATTTTTTTCTTTTGCATCACTTACATATAGATGGTTTCCATTTAATCACATTATGGGGTCAATTCAGGCTCGCTGGAAACGGAAGTTATGAAGCGGTGGTCTAAAGATTGCTGCTCCATAACTGTCCGCCTGCTCTGAGGTGGCGGACAGAAATTAACTTGATCGAATACGATCAGGTTGATTGACACACCCTGCTAGCGGCCTATTGGCCGTCGAATCTGCTGGGGCGGTATTGCACTAGCAGATTTAACTCCTCCCTCCGTCGTTTTTTTTACTGATGTCCCAGCCAGGCACGGGTAGGGGAGTTTCAGCGCGACGGGGGTGACACCAATCAGATTAATCTCTGCTTGATGATGTCAAGGACCACTAACATCTTCTTGTGGACCACCAGTGGTCCACGGACACTGGTTGGCAACCAGCTGTCTTAGAGCACCAGGTTAAATAATCAGCCCGATTCAGTAACCATGGTTACTAACCTGTCACCCATCAGCTGATTATTTCACCTGTGCTCTAGTTAAGATATCATGAAAATCTGTTCTGTATGGGAACTTGAGGACCAGAGGTTAAGAAATGCTGTAGCGTGCAAGCAATAGGGGGGCATTTCTTTGCTTTTTGCCACGCAACAGAAATGTGCTTGAGCGCAATAAAAATTTAGCATGGCTTCAGAGCTCCGGGTTAAACTGATCACGTGAGACAAAAAAGTTGCACAAAACACATCAAACATACACTTATCAGTACAATTACCTTCATAATAACACCTGTCTGATAAAAAATATTAAAAAAATTGCATTAAAAAGTTATAAGGGCTTCATAGATATGTGTTCTCAGGTGTTTACACATATAGATACATACATACACATCGAATGTATGTAGTGCTATGTATGTACAGTATCCCACAAAAGCGAGTACACCCTCACATTTTTGTTAATATTTTATTATATCTTTTCATGTTACAACACTGAAGAAATTATACTTTGCTACAATGTAACGTAGTGAGTTGTACATAAAAGAGACAGATGCGCCACATGGCCCAATATTGTTTGTTCAGCGGGGTAGATATATTCTAGTGGTAGTCAATATTAACTCACAATCCTAGGGAGCACTCCAGTTAGTGCAGCAGGAGCAGTCTGGGATTAATCACAGTCACCCCAGCAGAGCCGACCTCTAGGCAAAATGGTATGGTTCTGTGATGGAGATACAAGCAAAAACAAAAGTGCCTATATGGCCTAGTACTGGTTTGAACCAGAGGATGGTGTTATGTATATTTGAAAATATACTCACATTTTGTATAGCATCCTTCATTGATGCTAATCAGGCAGGAAGGGATCAATGCAGTTCACCCAACAGACTATGGCAGGTTTTCACAGCAGGGCAGAGCAACAGAGCTCTCAAGGATCAGGTTAGGTCCAAATGATACACAATAGCAAGTGTTTGAATAAAAAGTTGATACTTTACTTGATAAAACAAATAAAAACAAGCGACGCGTTTCTCAGCACACAGGGCTGTTTCCTCAGGCTTATAAAAATGTAACTAAAACACTTGCTATTTATAACAAACAATTGTAACAACCTAATTAGGCACACATGTTTACGGGGGAGTGACAGAGAGCAAACACTATGGTAACATCCTATCACAATTTACTATGATGGGTGTGAATACGATATTAACATAGCATAACTTCTAATACAATAAAAATCCTCAGAGATCATACATATTTTATCTCTTATTAATATATCAAATGCACACCAATTAGGAGATCCTATTGGGCACCACCTGACCTAGTGGGCGATTTTATGATTCCCCTATCCGATTTTAATGATGTTCCTTATATAAGTTTATTATATTAGGCCGTGTAAGCTAAGGGAATTTGTAATTGTCATTAGATATTTTACCTTGATCTTGTGTAAATGCCGATGGTTTGTTTGTGTTTAATTCTTATCGGCGGTTCCCTAATGGAGTCTGCGCATGCCGTGTGCGCTCATCTATTGGTCATTACATGGCAAAAGCGCATGCGTGTAATGGAGTAGGCCACATTGGGTCTAGCCAATGAAATAGAGTCCAGCCTTGGGCCAATCAAATGGTGATATCCCATCATGTGATGTGCCCCAATTTCGTCACTAGAATGTTGTAGTTATAGATCGGAGCTGCGGATAGCAGGGTCCAATCCATAACATTGGAGGCGGAACTGTTAAAGACAGTCTGTCAGATAATAGGTAACACTAAAGTCCGTACGTTCATGTAGGGCTAAAATGTCAGGTCAAAGATGTATATCCGTGATATTCAGTGACTACTATATTTATCGAGTCACTGATCACATGACAAACTCATAATAGCAACCAGTCAGCCGATATTGTAACCAATCAAATTAATACATAACTATTGTATGTCGGTAGGAACAGAGTCTGTAAAGAGGTGTCAGATGTGTTGATAATAAATGTTAGAGAGCGACACACGCTCACTATAGGCTCCAAATTATTGGGCATAATACAATGTGTAGATAGCATGTTTTGTTCCTAACCATCAAACTCAATGACAGCATTAATGGCAGTTTAATTCTTTGAATTCAGAATGCTATTAAACTATAATGTGGACATAAGAGTGAAGTGAAAGTGTAT
Organism: Bombina bombina; assembly: GCF_027579735.1. NCBI lineage: Eukaryota > Metazoa > Chordata > Amphibia > Anura > Bombinatoridae > Bombina > Bombina bombina. The sequence continues at coordinate 496,572,693 of NC_069501.1, read as the reverse complement.
GAGTGTTTATAGCAAGGTGAAAGATTGTAACTCAAATGACCTTTCCTAAATAAATGCGAATCATGTAAGTATTCCCTAAGTAGTGAGCTACATTTTTGAAAATTGTATAAGACATTTAGAACGAGTTGTTTAAATAGAAGGTGTAAACATATTATAAAAAATATTATAAAAATGGGTTATTCCTAATAAATATTAGGAACACTACAGTGATAATAGTGACTGAAATGAGAACCATATAGATTCTCATGGTGCCATAGTGTAAGGACATACTAATAAGTGATGGGACTAGAGTGTATAGATGTAACTAGAGTTGGTAATAGTAACTTATAGTGAAGTGTTCGAACCAATGTAGGTAAGCTATAAGCTAAAGGTGTTAAGTGTTAATGTTTTGTTAACACCCTTCTAATGAATATTATAATGCTTAAATATAAATGCACTCACAATCAGTTAATTTTGTTACATAATAATTTATGGAAAACCTAATAATAGGTGAAAACATATGTGAATTGTGTGTCAAAAATGAGCTATTATGGTGAAAAAATAGAAAAACAGGAATATAAAAGTATAAGAATAAAAAAGTAAGGATAGGGATAACCCTATTGGATTAATTAGTAAGTTGAAACATAGAAATCTAAATGCCAGGGGTTGTCAAACTTGCAATATAGAGAAGAAATTGGGTCCTATTTGGGCAGGTTCCAGCTAAATCTTGAGCCTGAATAGATTACTGGGTTCTCAAAGCAAAGTGTGGAAAACAGCACCAACAGATATGTGGCTTGTGGGGCACGGAACCCAGGATCTGCCTTATCCTGCAATACTTCAAGTAGCAAAAAAAGTATTTGTTCCAGCCACCAATAGTTAAAAAACCTCTTATTTCTTCATATAGGGGTCTTTTGACAAACATACAATGTTTCAGACCTCGCTATAGGTCCTTAGTCATGTATACTGAACATACACTGATTCATCATTTAAATACTTAAACCCCTGGTCAATTGTTCACCTGTTGTCATGTGACTACTCATTATTGTATCACTGCCATCTTGTGGCCATCTAACATATATATTCCTATTGAAAAAAAGCATTCTGAATAGTCACATTGAAAAGGTTTTAAGTATCAAACAATGTTAATAAATAAAATCATATGTACAAAATTAAAATAGAAGAAATCTTACGCACAATATGCAGATATGCCATTGCTGTTTACTTGTTATTTAAATGTTAATTTGGACTCTTTCATTTTAGAGTTGATTTCAAAAAATTGCTGCTAAAGATTATATGGATTACTGTCAATTTGAACACTGTAGGCCTATTTTGAAAAAAATCTTTTACTTTTCTCTTTAGTCTTTTTATGTGTAAAGATAATTTTTGTAAAAAAAAGTTTTTTCCAAAAAAATCTCCTTCAATTTTACCTCAGCCCATTAAAAGGGGTTGTTAGAAAATTATTTAACATTTTAATAACAAGGTAAACAGCAATGGCATATCTGCATATTGTGCGTAAGATTTCTCTCTATTTTAATTTTGTACATATGATTTTATTTATTAACATTGTTTGATACTTAAACCTTTTCAATGTGACTATTCAGAATGCTTTTTTTTTATAGGAATATATATGTTAGATGGCCACAAGATGGCAGTGATACAATAATGAGTAGTCACATGACAACAGGTGAACAATTGACCAGGTGTAAAGTATTTAAATGATGAATCAGTGTATGTTCAGTATACATGACTAACGGACCTATAGCAGGTCTGAAACGTTGTATGTTTGTCAAAAGACCCTATATGAAGAAATAAAGGTTTTTTAACTATTGGTGGCTGGAACAAATCTTTTTTGCTACTTAGATTACTGGGTTCACATAGTCAGATATTAAATGCAGCTAAATCTACACATTCGTTAAGCCCATCTGGTGCCAACGTGTGTAATTTATGTATCCAGTAAGTCTCTCTACGACGCAAACTGAGGAATGGATTATGACTGTTTCGAGAAATTTGCTCAATGGGTATTATTGATAGTGTTTTTGTACTGCCTTTGTGTGCAAAAGCACAATGTCTCGAAAGGCTGTGCTTCAGATATTTTCTTTTAATGTTGTAAGTGTGTTCACTCCAGCGTTTCTTAATAGCGCGACTCGTTCGCCCTACATATTGAGCCCCACATAGGCAACTCACCAAATAAATGACATAGGTTGATTCACAAGATAGCCTCTTATTAATTTTGAAATGTTCTCCTGTCTGATGGGAGGAAAAGAGATTAGTACCACTTTTAACAATTTTGCACATATTGCATTTGCGCTTCATGCACTTGAAAATTCCATTTTGAGGGACAAAATTGCCCAAAAAGGTCTTTCTTTGGCCTATTCGATGATTAGAGGTGACGGCCTTATCTCTTACTATCTTGCTAGGGGCTAGTTTGTTTTTAAGGGTGGGTGCCCTTCTATAAACTATCCTAGGCTTGGACGGGATGAATTTCTTCTGTTAAGTGTGATCAGTCCACGGGTCATCATTACTTCTGGGATATTACTCCTCCCCAACAGGAAGTGCAAGAGGATTCACCCAGCAGAGCTGCATATAGCTCCTCCCCTCTACATCACTCCCAGTCATTCTCTTGCACCCAACGACTAGATAGGATGTGTGAGAGGACTATGGTGATTATACTTAGTTTTATATCTTCAATCAAAAGTTTGTTATTTTAAAATAGCACCGGAGTGTGTTATTATCTCTCTGGCAGAGTTTGAAGAAGAATCTACCAGAGTTTTTGTTATGATTTTAGCCGGAGTAGTTAAGATCATATTGCTGTTTCTCGGCCATCTGAGGAGAGGTAAACTTCAGATCAGGGGACAGCGGGCAGATGAATCTGCATAGAGGTATGTAGCAGTTTTTATTTTCTGACAATGGAATTGATGAGAAAATCCTGCCATACCGATATAATGTCATGTATGTATACTTTACACTTCAGTATTCTGGGGAATGGTACTTCACTAGAATTACACTGTAAGAAATACATAAAGCTGTTTAATAACTAGAGATTATGTTTAACGTTTTTGCTGGAATGTAAAATCGTTTTCATTTACTGAGGTACTGAGTGAATAAATGTTTGGGCACTATTTTTCCACTTGGCAGTTGCTTAAACTGTTTTCTGACAGTTTCTGTTCTCCCTCACTGCTGTGTGTGAGGGGGAGGGGCCGTTTTTTGGCGCTTTTACTACGCATCAAATATTTCAGTCAGCAACTCATTGTATTCCCTGCATGATCCGGTTCATCTCTACAGAGCTCAGGGGTCTTCAAAACTTATTTTGAGGGAGGTAATTTCTCTCAGCAGAGCTGTGAGAATTATAGTTTGACTGAGATAAAAAACGTTTATTCTGTAATTTGTTTCCTGCTTTCAGAATTTGTTATCTTTGCTAATGGGATTAAACCTTTGCTAAAGTTGTGTTATTTACAAGGATTGAGGCTATAACTGTTTCAATTTATTAATTTTCAACTGTCATAGATCTTCTGTGCTTCTTAAAGGCACAGTACGTTTTAATATTATTCTAATTGAATTGTATTTCCAAGTTACAAGTTTATTTGCTAGTGTGTTAAACATGTCTGATTCAGAGGATGATACCTGTGTCATTTGTTGCAATGCTAAAGTGGAGCCCAATAGAAATTTATGTACTAACTGTATTGATGCTACTTTAAATAAAAGTCAATCTGTACAAATTGAACAAATTTCACCAAACAACGAGGGGAGAGTTATGCCGACTAACTCGCCTCACGTGTCAGTACCTACATCTCCCGCTCAGAGGGAGGTGCGTGATATTGTAGCGCCGAGTACATCTGGGCGGCCATTACAAATCACATTACAGGATATGGCTACTGTTATGACTGAGGTTTTGGCTAAATTACCAGAACTAAGAGGTAAGCGTGATCACTCTGGGGTGAGAACAGAGTGCGCTGATAATATTAGGGCCATGTCAGACACTGCGTCACAGGTGGCAGAACATGAGGACGGAGAACTTCATTCTGTGGGTGACGGTTCTGATCCAAACAGACTGGATTCAGATATTTCAAATTTTAAATTTAAACTGGAAAACCTCCGTGTATTACTAGGGGAGGTGTTAGCGGCTCTGAATGATTGTAACACAGTTGCAATACCAGAGAAAATGTGTAGGTTGGATAAATATTTTGCGGTACCGACGAGTACTGAGGTTTTTCCTATACCTAAGAGACTTACTGAAATTGTTACTAAGGAGTGGGATAGACCCGGTGTGCCGTTCTCACCCCCTCCGATATTTAGAAAAATGTTTCCAATAGACGCCACCACAAGGGACTTATGGCAAACGGTCCCTAAGGTGGAGGGAGCAGTTTCTACCTTAGCTAAGCGTACCACTATCCCGGTGGAGGATAGCTGTGCTTTTTCAGATCCAATGGATAAAAAATTAGAGGGTTACCTTAAGAAAATGTTTGTTCAACAAGTTTTTATATTGCAACCCCTTGCATGCATTGCGCCGATCACGGCTGCAGCGGCATTCTGGATTGAGTCTCTGGAAGAGAACATTGGTTCAGCTACTCTGGACGACATTACGGACAGGCTTAGAGTCCTTAAACTAGCTAATTCATTCATTTCGGAGGCCGTAGTACATCTTACTAAACTTACGGCAAAGAATTCAGGATTCGCCATTCAGGCACGCAGGGCGCTGTGGCTAAAATCCTGGTCAGCTGATGTTACTTCTAAGTCTAAATTGCTTAATATACCTTTCAAAGGGCAGACCTTATTCGGGCCCGGGTTGAAAGAGATTATCGCTGACATTACAGGAGGTAAAGGCCATGCCCTGCCTCAGGACAAAGCCAAAGCCAAGACTAGACAGTCTAATTTTCGTTCCTTTCGTAATTTCAAAGCAGGAGCAGCATCAACTTCCTCTGCACCAAAACAGGAAGGAGCTGTTGCTCGCTACAGACAAGGCTGGAAACCTAACCAGTCCTGGAACAAGGGCAAGCAGACTAGGAAACCTGCTGCTGCCCCTAAAACAGCATGAATTGAGGGCCCCCGATCCGGGATCGGATCTAGTGGGGGGCAGACTTTCTCTCTTCGCCCAGGCTTGGGCAAGAGATGTTCAGGATCCCTGGGCGCTAGAGATAATATCTCAGGGATACCTTCTGGACTTCAAATACTCTCCTCCAAGAGAGAGATTTCATCTGTCAAGATTGTCAACAATCCAGACAAAGAAAGAGGCGTTTCTACGCTGCGTACAAGAGCTCTTGTTAATGGGAGTAATCCATCCAGTTCCACGATCGGAACAGGGACAGGGGTTTTACTCAAATCTGTTTGTGATTCCCAAAAAAGAGGGAACTTTCAGACCAATCCTGGACTTAAAGATCCTAAACAAATTCCTAAGAGTTCCATCGTTCAAGATGGAGACTATTCGGACAATTTTACCTATGATCCAAGAGGGTCAGTACATGACCACTGTAGATTTAAAAGATGCTTACCTTCACATACCGATTCACAAAGATCATTATCGGTACCTAAGGTTTGCCTTCCTAGACAGGCATTACCAGTTTGTGGCTCTTCCATTCGGATTGGCTACAGCTCCAAGAATCTTCACAAAGGTTCTGGGTGCTCTTCTGGCGGTACTAAGACCGCGGGGAATCTCGGTAGCTCCATACCTAGACGACATTCTGATACAAGCTTCAAGCTTTCAAACTGCCAAGTCTCATACAGAGTTAGTGCTGGCATTTCTAAGGTCACATGGATGGAAGGTGAACGAAAAGAAAAGTTCACTCGTTCCACTCACAAGAGTTCCCTTCCTGGGGACTCTTATAGATTCTGTAGAAATGAAGATTTACCTGACAGAGGACAGGCTAACAAGACTTCAAAGTGCTTGCCGCACCCTTCATTCCATTCAACACCCGTCAGTGGCTCAATGCATGGAGGTAATCGGCTTAATGGTAGCGGCAATGGACATAGTACCCTTTGCACGCTTACACCTCAGACCACTGCAACTGTGCATGCTAAGTCAGTGGAATGGGGATTACTCAGACTTATCCCCTTCTCTGAATCTGGATCAAGAGACCAGAAATTCTCTTCTATGGTGGCTTTCTCGGCCACATCTGTCCAGGGGGATGCCATTCAGCAGACCAGACTGGACAATTGTAACAACAGACGCCAGCCTTCTAGGTTGGGGTGCCGTCTGGAATTCTCTGAAGGCTCAGGGACAATGGAGTCAGGAGGAGAGTCTCCTGCCAATAAACATTCTGGAATTGAGAGCAGTCCTCAATGCCCTCCTGGCTTGGCCCCAGTTGTCAACTCGGGGGTTCATCAGGTTTCAGTCGGACAACATCACGACTGTAGCTTACATCAACCATCAGGGAGGGACAAGAAGCTCCCTAGCTATGATGGAAGTATCAAAGATAATTCGCTGGGCAGAGTCTCACTCTTGCCACCTGTCAGCAATCCACATCCCGGGAGTGGAGAACTGGGAGGCGGATTTCTTAAGTCGTCAGACTTTTCATCCGGGGGAGTGGGAACTTCATCCGGAGGTCTTTGCCCAAATACTTCGACGTTGGGGCAAACCAGAGATAGATCTCATGGCGTCTCGACAGAACGCCAAGCTTCCTCGTTACGGGTCCAGATCCAGGGATCCAGGAGCAGTCCTGATAGATGCTCTGACAGCACCTTGGGACTTCAGGATGGCTTACGTGTTTCCACCCTTCCCGTTGCTTCCTCGATTGATTGCCAGAATCAAACAAGAGAGAGCATCAGTGATTCTAATAGCACCTGCGTGGCCACGCAGGACTTGGTATGCAGACCTGGTGGACATGTCATCCTGTCCACCTTGGTCTCTACCTCTGAAACAGGACCTTCTGATACAGGGTCCCTTCAAACATCAAAATCTAACTTCTCTGAAGCTGACTGCTTGGAAATTGAGTCAGTTATTGATACCTTAATACAGGCTAGGAAACCTGTTACCAGAAAGATTTACCATAAGATATGGCGTAAATACCTATATTGGTGTGAATCCAAAGGTTACTCTTGGAGTAAGGTTAGGATTCCTAGGATATTGTCTTTTCTACAAGAAGGTTTAGAAAAGGGTTTATCTGCTAGTTCATTAAAGGGACAGATCTCAGCTCTGTCCATTCTGTTACACAAACGTCTGTCAGAAGTTCCTGACGTCCAGGCTTTTTGTCAGGCTTTGGCCAGGATTAAGCCTGTGTTTAAAACTGTTGCTCCACCATGGAGTTTAAACCTTGTTCTTAATGTTTTACAGGGCGTTCCGTTTGAACCCCTTCATTCCATTGATATAAAGTTGTTATCTTGGAAAGTTCTATTTTTAATGGCTATTTCCTCGGCTCGAAGAGTCTCTGAATTATCAGCCTTACATTGTGATTCTCCTTATTTGATTTTTCATTCGGATAAGGTAGTCCTGCGTACTAAACCTGGGTTCTTACCTAAGGTAGTTACTAACAGGAATATCAATCAAGAGATTGTTGTTCCTTCTTTATGCCCAAATCCTTCTTCAAAGAAGGAACGTCTACTGCACAACCTGGATGTAGTCCGTGCTCTAAAATTTTACTTACAGGCAACTAAGGAATTTCGACAAACGTCTTCTCTGTTTGTCATTTACTGTGGGCAGAGGAGAGGTCAAAAAGCTTCCGCTACCTCTCTTTCTTTTTGGCTTCGTAGCATAATTCGTTTAGCTTATGAGACTGCTGGACAGCAGCCTCCTGAAAGAATTACAGCTCATTCTACTAGAGCTGTGGCTTCCACTTGGGCCTTCAAGAATGAGGCCTCTGTTGAACAGATTTGCAAGGCTGCAACTTGGTCTTCGCTTCATACTTTTTCCAAATTTTACAAATTTGACACTTTTGCTTCATCGGAGGCTATTTTTGGGAGAAAGGTTCTTCAGGCAGTGGTTCCTTCTGTATAAAGAGCCTGCCTATCCCTCCCGTCATCCGTGTACTTTTGCTTTGGTATTGGTATCCCAGAAGTAATGATGACCCGTGGACTGATCACACTTAACAGAAGAAAACATAATTTATGCTTACCTGATAAATTCCTTTCTTCTGTAGTGTTATCAGTCCACGGCCCGCCCTGTTTTTAAGGCAGGTAAATATTTTTTAATTTATACTCCAGTCACCACTTCACCCTTGGCTTTTCCTTTCTCGTTGGTCCTTGGTCGAATGACTGGGAATGACGTAGAGGGGAGGAGCTATATGCAGCTCTGCTGGGTGAATCCTCTTGCACTTCCTGTTGGGGAGGAGTAATATCCCAGAAGTAATGATGACCCGTGGACTGATCACACTACAGAAGAAAGGAATTTATCAGGTAAGCATAAATTATGTTTTTCTAAGATGTGGATCATCACAAATGATGGGCCAATGTCTTGTTATGATTTTCTGAATCTCGCGATAGTTACTGTTAAAGCCAGTAATGAATAGCGGTGTCTTGTTATACTTTTCAATAGTTCTTTCCCTTGTTTTGTTTATTTGGTTCTTGTCTGATATAAGATAGGTGTTCCTGTCATCTTGTAGTGCTCTAAGGTATCCTTTTTGGATAAGATCCAAAGGATAACCTTTTTCTAAGAATCTATCCTTCAGAATCAGTGATTGCCTTTTGTAACTTTCTACGGTGCTACAGTTTCGTCTTATCCTTCTAAACTGCCCATAGGGCACGTTTTTCTTCCAACTCATATAGTGGTTGCTGGTGAAATTTAGGAAACTGTTGCAATCGACTTTTTTGAAAAATGTTTCTGACATAATTGTACCATCACTAGCGAAAGATAGTGATAGATCCAAGAATTCAATCTTATTAGATTGGATATTGGAAGTAAATTCCAAATCAAATTCATTGGCATTAAGTGATGAAGTAAATATGACAGCCTCCTCATGACTCCCCCTATACAAGATAAGTAGGTCATCTATATAACGGCCATAGAACACCAGACTCGCACCCATAGGAGACCCATAAATGTGGGTCTCCTCAAATTTGCCCATATATAAATTGGCAAAACTGGGTGCGAATCTGGTGCCCATGGCCGTACCCTTTACCTGGAGATAATGTAGTCCCTGATATAAAAAGTAATTATGATGAAGTATGAAGTAAATTATTTCGCTAATAAATTGTTGTTGTCTGGGCGGCATGTAAATATCAGTGGCTAGGTATGATTGGATGACCGTTAGTCCTTTATCGTGTGGAATGTTGGAGTAAAGTGAGCTCACATCACTGGTAATCCACCAAAGCTTATTGTCAGTTTTCTTAATACCTAGATTATTTAGTTTATTTAGCAGATCTGTAGAATCCCTAATGAATGAGGGTAAATTAATAACGTGTTTTTGTAAAAAGGAGTCAACATAAGCAGAAAGGTGGTCAGTCAGACTATCTATACCTGCCACAATTGGGCGGCCTGGGGGGTGAGATGTATTTTTATGAATCTTGGGCAAGTGGTAGTAAAATGCTACACAGGGATTTTTAGGATAAAGATATTCTTTTTCCTTCTTGGATATAATGCCCTCATCAAATCCTTCTTTAAGAAGTGAGTAAAGTTGTTTTTGGTATATGGGGGTAGGATCTTTCGCTAAGAGTTTATAATAACTCTCGTCTTTCAAGATTTTATCAGCTTCTAAAATATAGTCAGATCTATTTTGGAGGACAATACCCCCACCCTTGTCCGCCTGGCGTATTATGATGTCTGAATTTGATGAGAGTATTTCAAGAGCTTGGCGTTCACCAGGACTTAAATTGTGTCTGTATTTGGTTTTTTTAGACAATTTTTCTAAATCTTTGAGTACCATTGATTGAAAAATGCTGATGTGCGAGTTTCTCACACGAGGGGGATTAAAATTTGATTTGGGCTTAAAGTCTGTTTGTATATATTTCTCATTGAGTTGTTGTAATAATGTATCGGGATCAAAAGAGACCACACCATCTCTCAGGTGTTTGTCCATAGAATCCAAAACAATGGGTAGACTATCAGTATTTTTTAAACGTTTTTCTGCGAAATATTTTTGTAGGGAAAGCTTTCTAGTGAAGCTGTTGATGTCCACAAACAGTTGGAACATGTTGGGACCATTAGTAGGGCTGAAGGATAACCCTTTTCCTAATACTCTGATTTCGTCATCAGATAATGTATGATCTGACAAATTGAAGATTCCCTTTTTATATTTTAATAGCTTCTCTTTTTTGGAGGTTGAGGATTTTCCTCTATTTCCTCGTTTGTGTGTATCCTTTTTTGTCTTGGTGGTCGAGGGGACATGGACCAATGTTCTACACGGGGGTCTGGGCCCATCTCTAAAAAAAGATTATTATTGTGTTCATTGTTAGTAGATGTACTGGAGTATTAGGGGACTGATAATTATCAGAATTTAGTGGCCTGGAATCTATTCGTAGATTCGAATGATGCTATTAGAGGGGTCCTAGAAGGTTTGGAGTTATCAAGGCCTCTAGGAATCATTTGTGAAGACTCTTTCTTTCATAGCGATCTTTCGTTATATGTGTCAGTAATCGTATTGAATGGTCTATCAGTATGTTTGTGGTTTCTAAACCTGTTTGAGGGGTATCCCATTATTTTCATAAAATCTCTGATGATTGCCATCATTATGTTTGTTTCGTCCTATTAAAATAATTTGATCTATCCCAAGAGTTATTGTATGGGATTACTTAAGATTGATGATATTGGTGTTTATTTTCACGATAAGTGTCATAGTCTGGAATTGGTGTTATTATTGAGGTTGATGGTTTCTATGGTGACCTCTTTGTTGATATTGTTGATTATCAGAAGAGTTATGTGTACCGTCTTTGGCCATGTCAACTTCAGGAAATCTGTGCCTATATTGTCTGTCCATATGTGGGTCAAGGTGTCTATCTCCCTGATTGTGAGACCATCTATTGTTGTAGTTATTGTTATCATGTCTCCTGGGAGTGAACCTAGGTGAGTCATAGTATCTATCTCCCTGATTGTGGGTTGATCTATTGTTGAAGTTATTAACATCCTGTCTCCTAGGAGTAAACCTTGGTGGATAATTGGATGGTTTCATGGAACTATTAGTATTTGTCCCATTTTTCCGGTTATAGGTATATATTTCACCTTTGGCGTAATCACCCTCATCTCTTATTAGTTTTTTATTTTTCCTTTTTATAATTTCGTTCTGGTATTCCTCAGCTTGGTCATATGCTGACTTTCTTAATCCCTCAAATTCAGTGTGATTCACAAATTTTTCTAGATTCTGTTGTATATTATCTATTTCTATACCAGCTCATTATACAAATGTTTCCTATGTTTGATCAGAATATCTATAAAAGTGTTAGCACAGACACTGAGGGCATCTTCCCATTCTTTGAGGATATTACTGTTGTCTTTTAAAGAACAATCTTAAGACTCTCAATCCTCTAGGTATCAATTTTTTGTTTTTATACTTTTGTAAATGTTTCAAAATCCCACCAGTGTCTATGCTCAGGACTTCAAAGAGTTCTCTAATTTAGTAATAAAGTGTACATGGAGGGGTCAGAATCATTTTCATTCCAGTTGGTGTGCAATGGTGCCCAAAACTATTATTATTTTTCCTCTTATTGGATCTTTCATTAGCAGACAGCATAATTAGCAAGGTCGACTACCCTAAAAAGGCTATGGCAAAAACACACGCTAGGTGTATTCGCACAATTATTCCTATAAGAGTAGGGGGCGCCCTTAAATTGCAATTGTAACAGTGTAAGATGTAATCCTATTATACTACAGCATTTTTCTACGCAATCAGATCAGAACAATCAAATGTAAGCATACAATAGAAAAATGAACTATCATAAAAAAAAATTGTATTAAATAATCAATATGAGATATAATGCCACAAAATATAGTGTGACACTTTAATCAACAAGTGAGCGACACTTGATATTAGGTGTAACCCGTTCAGACTTACTTAGTGGAAAGTCCACTGTGTGGAGGACAGATATTATAGAGCAGCAATCTGTAGAGAATCCGGCCGGATCCCAAGAAGATGATCTACAAAACATAAAAGAGACAGATGCGCCACATGGCCCAATATTGTTTTGTTCAGCGGGGGTAATATATTCTAGTGGTATCAATATTAACTCACAATCTAGGGAGCACTCCAGTTAGTGCAGCGAGGAGCAGTCTGGGATTAATCACAGCCCACCAGCAGAACCGACCCTCTAGGGCAAAATGGGTATGGTTCTGTGATGGAGATACAAGCAAAAACAAAAGTAGCCTATATGGCCTAGTACTGTTTGAACCAGAGGATGGTGTTATGTATATTTGAAAAATATACTCACAATTTGTATAGCATCTTTATTGATGCTAATCAGGCAGGAAGGGATCAATGCAGTCACCCAACAGACTATGGCAGGTTTTCACAGCAGGCCAGAGCAACAGAGCTCTCAAGGATCAGGTTAGGTCCAAATGATACACAATAGCAAGTGTTTGAATAAAAAGTTGATACTTTCCTTGATAAAACACAATAAAAACAAGCGACGCGTTTCTCAGCACACAGGCCTGTTTCCTCAGCGCCCTTATAAAAATGTAACTAAAAACACTTGCTATTTATAAACAAACAATTGTAACAACCTAATTAAGGCACACATGTTTAGGGGAGTGACAGAGAGCAAACCACTATGGTAACATCCTATCACAATTTACTATGATGGGTGGTGAATACGATATAACATAGCATAAACCTTCTAATACAATAAAAATCTCAGAGATCATACATATTTTATCTCTTTCTAATATATCAAATGCACACCAATTAGGAGATCCTATTGGGCACCACCTGACCTAGTGGCGATTTTATGATTCCCTATCCGATTTTAATGATGTTCCTTATATAAGTTTATTATATTAGGCCGTGTAAGCTAAGGGAATTTGTAATTGTCATTAAGATATTTTACCTTCATCTTGTGTAAATGCCGATGTTTGTTTGTGTTTAATTCCTTATCGGCGTTCCCTAATGGAGTCTGCGCATGCGTGTGCGCTCATCTATTGGTCATTACATGGCAAAAGCGCATGCGTGTAATGGAGTAGGCACATTGGGTCTAGCCAATGAAATAGAGTCCAGCCTTGGGCCAATCAAATGGTGATATCCCATCATGTGATGTGCCCAATTTCGTCACTAGAATGTGTATTATAGATTGGAGCTGCGGATAGCAGGTCCAATCCATAACATTGGAGGCGGAACTGTTAAAGACAGTCTGTCAGATAATAGTTAACACTAAAGTCCGTACGTTCATGTAGGGCTAAAATGTACAGGTCAAAGATGTATAATCCGTGATATTCAGTGACTACTATATTTATCGAGTCACTGATCACATGACAAACTCATAATAGCAACCAGTCAGCGATATTGTAACCAATCAAATTAATAAATAACTATTGTATGTCGGTAGGGAACAGAGTCTGTAAAGAGGTGTCAGATGTTGTTGATATAAATGTTAGAGAGCGACACACGCTCACTATAGGCTCCAAATTATTGGGCATAATACAATGTTAGATTAGCATGTTTGTTCCTAACCATCAAACTCAATGACAGCATTAATGGCAGTTTAATTCTTTGAATTCAGAATGCTATTAAACTATAATGTGGACATAAGAGTGAAGTGAAGTGTATAATGAGTGTTTATAGCAAGTGAAAATTGTAACTCAAATGACCTTTCCTAAATAAATGCGAATCATGTAAGTATTCCCTAAGTAGTGAGCTACATTTTTGAAAATTGTATAAGACATATTAGAACAGAGTTGTTTAAATAGAAGGTGTAAACATATTATAAAAAATATTATAAAAATGGGTTATTCCTAATAAATATTAGGAACACTACCAGTGATAATAGTGACTAAAAATGAACCATATAGATTCTCATGGTGCCATTAGTGTAAGGACATACTAATAAGTGATGGGGACCTAGGCGTGGTACTAGCATGAAACCACTAGAGTAGGTAATAGTAACTATAGTTGAAGTTTCGAAACCAATGTAGGTAAGCTATAAGCTAATAGGTGTGTTAAGTGTTAATGTTTTGTTAACACCCTTCTAATGAATATTATAATGCAAAGTAGTGAGTGTACAGCCAGTATAACAGGGTAAATTTGCGTGTCCCCTTAAAATAACTCAAACACAGCCATTAATGTCTTAAACGTTCGCAACAAAAGTGGAGTACACCCCTAAGGGGAAATGTCCAAATTGGGCCCAAAGTGTCAATATTTTGTGTTGGGCCACCATTATTCTTCCATCACTGCCTTAAACCCTCTTGGGCATAGGGTTCACCAGAACTTCACAGGTTGCCACTGGAGTCCTCTTCCACTCCTCCATGGCAACATGACAGAGCTGGTGGATGTTAGAGACCTTGCGCTCTCCCACCTTCCATTTGAGGATGCCCCACAGATGCTCAATAGGATTTAGGTCTGGAGAGATGCTTGGCCAGTCCATCACCTTTACCCTCAGATTCTTTAGCAAGGCAGTGGTTGTAATGTTGGCATATACTGCCCTGCGGTCCAGTCTCCGAAGGGAGGGGATCATGCTCTGCTTCAGTATGTCTCAGTACATGTTGGCATTCATGGTTCCCTCAATGAACTGTAGCTTCCCAGTGCTGGCAGCACTCATGCAGGCCCAGACCATGACTCTCCCACCACCATGCTTGACTCTAGGCAAGACACACTTGTCTTTGTACTCCTTACCTGGTTGCCACCACACACGCTTGACACCATCTGAACCAAATAAGTTTTTCTTGGTCTCATCGGACCACAGGACATGGTTCCAGTAATCCATGCCCTTAGTCTGCTTGTCTTCAGCAAACTGTTTGCGGGCTTTCTTGTGCATCATCTTTAGAAGAGGCTTCCTTCTGGGACGACAGCCATGCAGACCAATTTGATGCAGTGTGCGGCGTATGGTCTGAGCACTGACAAGCTGGCCCCTTCAACTTCTGCAGCAATACTGGCAGCACTCATACGTCTATTTCCCAAAAACAACCTCTGGATATGACGCTGAGCATGTGCACTCAACTTTTTTGATCGACCATGGAGAGGCCCGTTCTGAGTGGAACCTGTCCTGTGAAACCGATGTATGGTCTTGCCTACCGTGCTGCAGCTCAGTTTCAGTATCTTGGCAATCCTCTTATAATCTAGGCCATCTTTACGTAGAGCAACAATTCTTTCATATCCTCAGAGAGTTATTTGTCATAAGGTGCCATGATGAACTTCCAGTGACCAGTATGAGAGAGTGTGAGAGTGATAACACCAAATTTAACACACCTGCTCCCCATTCACACCTGAGACCTTGTAACACTAACGAGTCACTTGACACCGGAGAGGGAAAATGGCTAATTGGGCCCAATTTGGACATTTCCACTTAGGGGTGTGTTGAGTTATTTTGAGGGGAAATCACATTTACACTGTTATACAGGCTGTTATACAGGCTGTACACTCACTACTTTACATTAGTGCAAAGTGTCATTTCTTCAGTGTTGTCACATGAAAAGATAACTAGAATATTTACAAAAATTTGAGGGGTGTACTCACTTTAGTGGGATACCTTATGTATGTATATTGTATATGTTTATATGAGTGTACATATTTATGTATTTATATGTGTATATATGTGTATATATGTATTTAAATTTAAATATATGTATATATATATATATGTATATATATATATATATGTATATATATATATATATGTATATATATATATATATATGTATATATATATATATATATATATATATATGTATATATATATATATATATATATATATATATATATATACAGGGAGTGCAGAATTATTAGGCAAGTTGTATTTTTGAGGATTAATTTTATTATTGAACAACAACCATGTTCTCAATGAACCCAAAAAACTCATTAATATCAAAGCTGAATAGTTTTGGAAGTAGTTTTTAGTTTGTTTTTAGTTATAGCTATTTTAGGGGGATATCTGTGTGTGCAGGTGACTATTACTGTGCATAATTATTAGGCAACTTAACAAAAAACAAATATATACCCATTTCAATTATTTATTTTTACCAGTGAAACCAATATAACATCTCAACATTCACAAATATACATTTCTGACATTCAAAAACAAAACAAAAACAAATCAGTGACCAATATAGCCACCTTTCTTTGCAAGGACACTCAAAAGCCTGCCATCCATGGATTCTGTCAGTGTTTTGATCTGTTCACCATCAACATTGTGTGCAGCAGCAACCACAGCCTCCCAGACACTGTTCAGAGAGGTGTACTGTTTTCCCTCCTTGTAAATCTCACATTTGATGATGGACCACAGGTTCTCAATGGGGTTCAGATCAGGTGAACAAGGAGGCCATGTCATTAGATTTTCTTCTTTTATACCCTTTCTTGCCAGCCACGCTGTGGAGTACTTGGACGTGTGTGATGGAGCATTGTCCTGCATGAAAATCATGTTTTTCTTGAAGGATGCAGACTTCTTCCTGTACCACTGCTTGAAGAAGGTGTCTTCCAGAAACTGGCAGTAGGACTGGGAGTTGAGCTTGACTCCATCCTCAACCCAAAAAGGCCCCACAAGCTCATCTTTGATGATACCAGCCCAAACCAGTACTCCACCTCCACCTTGCTGGCGTCTGAGTCGGACTGGAGCTCTCTGCCCTTTACCAATCAAGCCACGGGCCCATCCATCTGGCCCATCAAAACTCACTCTCATTTCATCAGTCCATAAAACCTTAGAAAAATCAGTCTTGAGATATTTCTTGGCCCAGTCTTGACGTTTCAGCTTGTGTGTCTTGTTCAGTGGTGGTCGTCTTTCAGCCTTTCTTACCTTGGCCATGTCTCTGAGTATTGCACACCTTGTGCTTTTGGGCACTCCAGTGATGTTGCAGCTCTGAAATATGGCCAAACTGGTGGCAAGTGGCATCTTGGCAGCTGCACGCTTGACTCTTCTCAGTTCATGGGCAGTTATTTTGCGCCTTGGTTTTTCCACACGCTTCTTGCGACCCTGTTGACGATTTTGAATGAAACGCTTGATTGTTCGATGATCACGCTTCAGAAGCTTTGCAATTTTAAGAGTGCTGCATCCCTCTGCAAGATATCTCACTATTTTTGACTTTTCTGAGCCTGTCAAGTCCTTCTTTTGACCCATTTTGCCAAAGGAAAGGAAGTTGCCTAATAATTATGCACACCTGATATAGGGTGTTGATGTCATTAGACCACACCCCTTCTCATTACAGAGATGCACATCACCTAATATGCTTAATTGGTAGTAGGCTTTCGAGCCTATACAGCTTGGAGTAAGACAACATGCATAAAGAGGATGATGTGTCAAAATACCATTTGCCTAATAATTTCTGCACTCCTGTGTGTGTGTGTGTATAGTATATATATATATTATATATATATATTATATATTTATAGATATATATATACTCTGTGTAGTGTGTGTGTATGTATGTATAGTAAAATGTATATAGTATAATAATATATAATATATATATATACTATATATTTAAGGTATATAATATTTATTATTGTGCTTGGTGTGTTGTGTGAGTATATATTTATAGATATATATATATATATTATATATTATGTGTATATATTTATGGTGTGTCGATGTGTGTATATAGACTCTATATTAGTCATATATATAGTTATATATTGTATTTAAAGAGAGACAAAATGAAACTTCCCGCGTAGGCGCACTGTTCATAACAGGGATAATAACCAATAGTGCTTTAATATTGGGGTGTCAAAGTAAGTTGGTATTAGTACAAAAATCAGAGTATTTCGATATGGAATTGTTCTATGTGATAAACCCTGCTTAGGGTTTTAATATCAGTGGAGTCGATACAAAAGATAATAAAATTCAATACAGTTTAGCCCAATTCTGTTAAGGCACGAAATGTGAATAAATAAATATGAATACAAAGATTATTCAGTCCTATATTCAGTACCTGAATGAGTGATATCAAAGGTATTTGTAAGTTATGCCATATATAAGGGTAAGATAGGATCCCAATAAAGTCCGTTAGAGATCCTAAAAAGTCCTTTCACAGCAAAGTATACGGATGATTTGCTTAATAAGACATAATAAAGTTCACAAAGTTCACAGGTTATCTCAGTCCCAAATTCAAGTTAGATTATGTAGAATCAATTAGAAATCTTGTCTAATCCTTATGCTAAAAATAAATGCCCACTTACTAGATGTAACCTCAATCCTATGAGGTAAGTGGGAAGCGTCTTTAGTGGATACAGTTGTCCCTCAGCAATCTGGAAAAGCTGCTTCTCTGCCTCTTTGGTGTGGCTAGAAATACTGCTTCCCTGCTTCCTTAGTATAGTAGAGATTTCTTTCTCCTCCCTTCTATTCTGCTTGGTTATTCGTTCAGCCTCCCAGTAATCGCTATCTGGGATACATAGATAAGGGAACACAAGTATGGAAAAGATAGTGCAATACTGTATAGTAAATTTAAAACATATATTTATTCATATGTTTAAAAATGCTCACATTCTTAAACCTCCAATCCAATATGAGGTATCAGTTAGCATTACAAATAGTAGTTGAATATAACAGGTGCAAATTTCCAAATGAATAGATGAATTACATCAGTCGAAGTGCAGGAAAACTGCATAAAAGCAGTTTGTGAAAATACAGGTTCAATACAGTCTTGTTCAAATCTCTCCTTACGCGTTTCAAAGGTTTCTAAATAATGGGTTTCCTTCTTCATCAGAAGATATTTTGAGTGTGATTGCTGATGGGTAATTTGGGACTTAAAAATAGGGTTTACTTGGATAGTACGATTTTCCAGAGCTCTGATTGCTCTTTATGGTCATATGACTTAAAAGGTGTGTTGGCTAATCCACCAATCACAGGCTGTATAGATCGTACTTTTTACTTTGATTTCCAACATGCTTAAATGAAGGTATCAGTAAAAATACCATCTACTAAAATTCTCCTAAAGAATATTTCTTGTTAGATTCGTTAGTTAAATTTTCTTTAGTATCTAAAAGTAGTAAGAGCACGAGTGAGGGTTCTTAGCGCATGCGCATTGCTACTGGTTGTGCTTATTAGCATATGCGACTGGGGGGTGTGCTAATGAACCAATCAGATTAGAGGTTCAAATTTTTTAGTGTTAGTTACCCCCGATCGCTGGAACTTGTTACTCATAAGTCTATGTATATGATGTGATCTTATACTTTTGACGATCATTATGCTGGCTCTTATTTTACTGGGGATGTGATTGTAATATATTTACTCGATTAAGTGATGGATTCTTGTGCATGCGTATATTTAGCCATCTCTATTTGACAATGATAGGGGTGTGTGTAGATACTCCAATTAGCTATGTACTACACTTTCAACTATCTCAACATTGAGCTGAGTTGTTAGTTGATGTTGTATCTATACCAATCGTGGAATGCTGGTTATTAGATATAGCGATATCTAATAGGGATAGTTTGTTTTCAGTGAGGAATGATTTGAGCTATCTTTATGTTTTCTGTATGATATCTTTGGTTCAGTCATTCCAAATTGCATATATGCTACTGCTTTCTTCTAAATATTTAAAACAATATATATATACATTTAAGAGGTTAAAACACAGTATAAAATATGAAACATTACATATTAAAACAGTCTTTCCCATAAAGGATAGATCTCTGTGTACACTTAAAAAATCATTATTTATGGATTGGATTTTGAAGCGAATACATTGTAAGAATCCAGATTCTTATAAAATTATCTGAGAGACAGAGGTCAATAAGTAGGATTGATGTTTTTTTATTAAAACATTAAAAGAGGCTTTTAGGATTTCCATCTAGTTTGTGATTAAACCCATAGTCATTAAAGAATAGGGATTAGTAGGGTAGTTTTTATTATAGACCAATATAGTTATCTACAGGATTCTTTCAAAGTAAATGATACTTGTAAGTGATAATATACAAGCATCTGCTTCCCAGTATATATATGGATGACCACATGCACCCCCTTAAATATAATGTATTTTTTAAGGGGAGTTGGTTAACATACATCTTTATATAGAAGTGTATCGGTGTTTGTGGTATTCCTTGATTTCTTATTATCTTCTTTAAAATAGGTAATATTTCAATTTTCCACTAAAAAGGCTGCCAAATCTATATCTTTATTTAGGCCAAATGGTGTTTGTGAGTGTAAGGTAATGTATCCAGAAGGTTTCTCTTCGTCTCAGATGTAGCTCTCTATCCCCATGTCTCTCATTAACCGGTATACATTCTAGAATAGTGGCTTTTAAACCTTCTGGATCTTTGTCGTGATAATTTCTATAATGGAGTGACAGACTATGAGACTTTTCCCCCCGCTACTTCGTTAGATGTTTCTGCTACCCTCTTCTTAAAGGGGTCGTGTCGTGCGTCCTATATATTGAAGTCCACATGTGCATTCGATCAAGTAGACAACATGATCTGTTTTGCAATTACCAAGCTGCATTAAGTTTGCATAATTTACCATGCTACTAGATCTAACTTCTTTGGTTGATTTTTGTCCACTGTAATGATTGTTCACATGCGACACAATTTAGGCGGTTACATTTGAAAAAGCCTATGGACAATTTACCCAGCCATTTTTGTTTTTTTGGCTGTTTTAATTTGCTTGGTGCAAGAGTATTTTTCAAATTTTTGTTTTTGTGAAAAATCAATTTTGGTTCTTTTGGAATAATTTATTTTAAAAGTTCATCCTTTTTCTAGCAGATGCCAATGTTTTCTCAGAATCATTTTTATTTCTTGGAGCCTTCATTGTATGTTGTGATAAAGTTAGCTGTGTCTTGTAGCATTTTTCCTTCACCTAGTTTCTTCTTTTGTCTTTTCTGTAGGAGTGAGTGTCCTATCAATGCATTTCACTTTTTTGTAAGCTTTGTTCAGTTCTGTTTCCTTGTACCCCTCTTTCTATAAACCTCTTTTCAATATGGCAGCTTCTTGCTCAAAATGTTCCATTTAGAGCAATTGCGTCTAAGGCGTTGATACTGGCCGTAGGGGATGTTTTTTATCCATTCCTGGTTGTGGCCACTAGAAGCTAGTAGGTATTTGTTGCTGTCAGTTGGTTTTTTGTGAAGTTTGGTATGTATTGAACCTTCTTCGTGGAACAATATAATATCGAGAAAATCTATCTCTAATTCGTTCCTTTTCTCCGTAAAAGTAAGGTTGAATTCATTATCGTTTAGGGTTTTTACAAAATCACTAAGAATATTGTGAGGGCCTTCCCAGATCATGATAATATCATCAATGTATCTGGCCCATTTTATAATATGCTTACTTAATGGATTGTTGGACCATATGTGGCATTCCTCCCACAGCCCCATGTAGAGGTTTGCAAAGCTGGGTGCAAAATGAGTTCCCATTGCTGTGCCTTGGAGCTGTAGGAAATATTCCTTTTCGAATAGAAAGAAGTTTTTTTTCCAAAACAAAATTTTATTGAGTTTAAGAGAAAGTTACATGTCTCTTTTGGGAGATCAGTCAGGGTTTTCAACCAAAACCCTACAGCTTCTATTCCTTTCTCGTGAGGTATGTTTGTATATAGAGCACTCACGTCTAGGGTGACCCAAATAATATTTTCTTTCCAAACAACTTCTGTCAGTTTTCCAATTGTGTCAGGGGTATCCCTCAAGTAAGATTTCAATCTCGGTACTAATAGGTTTGCAGAAAGTTGTCTATGTACTCTGATACGTTTTGAGGTTAGGGAATTAATGCCTGAGACGATTGGTCTTCCTGGGGGGTGTCTTCATATTTTTATGCACCTTTGGGAGGTGATAAAAAATAGCTGTTGTGGGATTATCATTTTTTAGATAAGCCAGCTCATCTTCGTTTAAAACTTTCTCTTCCTTGCATCATCTAGTAAATGGCAATATTCCTTTTAGGAAAGATGTTGGTTGAATCCCCTGGTATTTTTCTATAGTTTGTTTTGTCCTTTAGGAGATTGTAGGCTTCTTTTGTATAGTCCACTCTATCCTGAATAACGATTACCCCCTCCTTTGTCCGCCTCCCTTATGATTAGATTACTGTCTTCCTCTAAGTTCTTTATGAAGGTTTTTTCTTTCCTCGAGAGGCTGTCTTTTTTGATTTTATATCCCTCGCAGAGTTGTTTGAAGTCTGCTTGTACTAAATTTGAAGAAAAAACGCAATCAGGTTTTCCTTCGAGTGGACTGGATTAGAAGGTATAGCGTGGTTTTAGTGAGGTGTGTCTTTTTAATGATACTTTTTCCGCAGTAGTTGCACCCTCATTTTCTAGATCTTCTAAGATATTCAAAAGATCAGACTCAGTTTCTGTCAAGATGTTCTGCCCTGCTCCCTCGTCTTTAATGGACAATTTTTCAAAATGTCTCTTCAGGGTTAGCTTCCGGGTGAATTTGTGGAGGTCAATAAATAATTGGAATGAGTTTGGTCCCTTTGTGGGGGCAAAAGATAAGCCTTTCTCTAGTATAGTGGTTTCTTCCTTTGTTAGGGTTCTTGTTGAAAGGTTAAAGACTTTTGCCTTTACATCTTCGTTTCCCACATTGGTGTTGATTTCTGTTTTTTTCTTTCCATATCTTCTCCCTCCTCTACATCCTCTGTGATTTGTCTTTTTTGGCCTCTTTGTCTCCATTGTGGCTCTAGCCTCATGGGATGTTCCTGTTGGTGTATTTCCCCTCTTCTTTGTCCTGGTGGTTCCTGGAGTGTGACTTTCGGATCCGTGAGGCGGTATTCTTTCTGTCCATACCCTAAAAAATGTTGTTTGGGATTGGTGTCAATTTGGATGGAGTTTTTTCTATAGTTCCCTTCGTTCCTTCGATTGTTTTTATTAGGGCTGCAACTAACGATTATTTTCATAATCGATTAATCGGCCGATTATTTTTTCGATTAATCGGATAAAAAGAGAATCAATAATAGTTTTCTATGTTTTAAATAAAATCTACATAATGAGTGTTACAAATATAAACTTCAGACTAAAACTTTACATGAACACAACTGTTTCTTCAATTTTTAAGCAGCAGAGCACAGTTTTATAATTAAACAAAACAAAACCACAAACTGTTTGAAAAGAGGTAGAACTAGAAAGAGTTAGGCTATCACTGTTAATAACATTCTGTTATTCACTCTTTCAGAAACTTTGCATTGAAATGCAAAAATCTCAACATGTCCACATGCTTCTGGCTAAGGCTGGTTCTCTGTTTGCAGCTATATTTCCTGCAGCAGAGAAAAGGCTGTTGAGGTGTATAAGTAGGGTTTGCCAATTTCACCAAAGTGGGATTTTTATCTTTGTTAGCTCTTCACCAATGCTAAGTGTTTTCTACCTTGGCAAGGGGCCTCTCAAAGCAACCCTTGACTTCATTCTAACATAAAAATATCTTGAGGCCGTTTACACTGGCCCTTATGATGGGGATCCGCTATAATGTTAAAGCTAACAATACTATGGGGGTATTTGGCATAATTCAGCAGCATAGATAATTCTACATCTAAAGAAAAAATAAAAATTTTACACCTAAGAAATACAATATAAAATCTGAGGTTAATTTGGGACCCATGAGTGGTCTCTTAGATACCAGTTTACCTTCTGGTGTTTTTATCCTACACATCGTGAGGTCCAAAAGTTACCTCTGGAGCAGGTGAGAAGGTATATAACTTCAATGGCATGTCTTTCTATGATGTATTAATATTCCCTGGCTGATATATCAATGACACCTTGTTCAACACGTGTAATATGATTGTATTGTCTTCTTCTGCTTTTTCTCAGCAATATCTTGTTTGTATGCCAAATTATAAAACCTCAATAAAAAAACTATTTAAAAAAAATATATATATCTTGAATATCTATATGCAATGGTAAATAACTAGCTATAAGGTTAGGGGAAATATCTAGTCGCTCTAAAAATAACGAATATATAATTATAAAGGTTGAATCTGGTACATATTATCACAATTTATTAAAAATATAAAAAAACGATAAAAAACAAAATCAGAAGTGCTAAGGACTGTATATCAATAACAGGACAAAGCCTTACACATTTATTTATACAGTACATATAATCAGCAATAGCAAGCGATCTGCTAATAATTGTGCAAACTGATAATAGTGCACATCAATTTAATAACTCCCATCAATCTAGGGCTAGGTGTAAACAACAAGCTTGACACTATATCATGAAAAGCATAGTTCCAAATCACCAGATTTAATATAAACAATCCAAATGATGACTATTATATCTGGGTTTCACATAAGCCAGGGGTAGTTGTAAACGTATACTGTCCTGAAAAAGTGAAAAGTAGATGTCTTTAGACATCCTTTAGGCTAAGGACATAACCATAAATTACAATACCATATGCAGGAGTTCATTGGAGTGAAGCAGCTGGTGTTGTGCACAGACCAACTAATTGCAAACCAACTAATCGATTAATCGATTATGAGATTCGTTGACAACTATTTTCATAATCGATTATGACGATTAGTTGTTGCAGCTCTAGGTTTTATTATTAGTATAGGGCGATTGGTTTCTTCTGTTTGAGTTCAAGTAACCATTGTGTTTGTACTGGATTTGATGGTTCTGTCCAGATGCACCCTCCCTATCCGGGATAGTGTTTCTATTTCTATTTTGTCTTCCATAGTCTCTTTTGTCTCTGGAGTAGTCATAAGATCTACTGTTATGTTTATCCTTATGGTTTCTTTCCCAAACTCTTACTCGTTCAAAGACGGGATCTTCCCATTGTTGTTTATCATTTTGTCTCCTTCTAGGAACATTTTTCTTTCCATATTGTTGATTTCCTTCTTTATCTCTTATTGTATTTTGTGATATCCTTGATGGACCTGTTTCTCTTTCTCTATTTTTTCTACTGTTATTGGCCAATTGCCTGTAGGAATCTACTATTGAGTATTAGGGTGAATTCAGATACTTCCAATTTTCATCTTCCAGATCCTTATCTGGATTTGGTGTTTCTGCTCCGTCTACCCAGGTGTTTTCGGTTAAAGCTTTCTCTTTATCCTCCTTGTCCATATGGTAGTCTAGTTTATTTTTCTCCAGTAGGGTGTCATATCTTTGTAGTTTACTTTTATTTTCTTTATCCAGCTCCTGGTAATATACATCCCCTTTAAAATTGTTTAGTTTTTCTCGTATGTCCTTTATTTCTTCTCCTAGGCTAGAGACTTTTTTGTCTCTTTACCGAATTAATATGTTTATAAATTTCTTTGAGCATTCCTCCATAGTTGAATCCCACTCTGTCAGTAGTTCCACTTCCGTGTTCTCCATTATTGGAGTTTTCTCTAGACGTAGCCCTTTCGGGATAATGTTGTACTTTAAATATCTTTCCAGATTGTTACCATCATGCCAGCTAGATAATTGTTTTCTGCTCAATTTTTCCATTTTGGAAAATAGTTCTTTAGGATTGGTGATTCTTAGATTTTCCATTACTATAGGTTCTACTTCGTATATGGAAAGTTTCCTTTGTCTGGTCTCGGGATTGAAATAGTCTCCATATTCATAAGAGATCATTTTTAGTTGTTTAATACTAATGCACCAAGCTAGACAAAAAAGGGTATAATATTGTATTTAAAGAGAGCAAAATGATTCAGCGCTAGGTGTACCCCCCGAGTAGTTGGTTAGTAGAGTAGATGAATGAACTGGCTGCCTATATACCTGAAATAAGGGCAATTGCAGGGTCCCCACCCCGCACTGTCCTATTTCAATTTATAGAAAAAGCTATTCGTGAGAAGAGTGGTATTAAGGCGCACTGTTCATAAGGATAATAACCAATGGTGTTTAATATTGGTGTCAAAGTAGTGGTATTAGTACAAAAATCAGAGTATTTCAATATGGAATGTTCTATGTGATAAACCCTGCTTAGGTGTTAATATCAGTGGAGTCGATATTAAAGATAATAAAATACAATATAGTTTAGCCCAATTCTGTTAAGGCACGAAATGTGAATAAATAAATATGAATACAAAGATTATTCAGTCCTATATTCAGTACCTGAATGAGTGATATCAAAGGTATTTGTAACTTATGCCATATATAAGGGTAAGATAGGATCCCAATAAAGTTAGTTAGACGCTTCCCACTTACCTCATAGGATTGAGGTAACATCTAGTAAGTGGGCATTTATTTTCAGCATAAGGATTAGACAAGATTTCTAATTGATTCTACATAATCTAACTTGAATTTGGGACTGAGATAACCTGTGAACTTTGTGAACTTTATTATGTCTTATTAAGCAAATCATCCGTATACTTTGCTGTGAAAGGACTTTTTAGGATCTCTAACTGACTTTATGGTTCAGCCAATCGGATTGAACTTGAATCTGATTGGCTGATTCTATCAGCCAATCAGATTTTTCTACCTTAATTCCGATTGGCTGATAGAATCCTATCAGGAGCTATATAGACAGCTCTGCTGTGGGTGCTCTCTCTGCCACTTCCTGTAGGGAAGGAGAATATCCCACAAGTGAATCTTCAGGGTTAGTGTTAGGATTTTGTAAGGGTGTATTGGGTGGGTTTATTTTTTAGATTAGGGTTTTGGGCTGCAATAAATGGGCTGAGATAAATGCCCTTTTAAGGGCAATGCCCATCCAAATGCCCTTTTCAAGGCAATGGGGAGCTTAGTTTTTTTTTTAGTTAGGCTTTTATTTGGGGGGTTAGTTGTGAGGGTGGTGGGTTTTACTGTTGGGGGGTTGTTTGTATTTTTTTTTTTACAGGTAATAGAGCTGATTTCTTTGGGGCAATGCCCCGCAAAAGGCCCTTTTAAGGTCTATTGGCAGTTTAGTTTAGGCTAGGGTTTTTTTTTTTTATTTTGGGTGGGCTTTTTTATTTTGATAGGGCTTTTAGAATAGGTGCAATTAGTTTAAATATCTTGTAATTTGTGTTTTATTTTCTGTAATTTAGTGTTTTGTTCTTTTTTTGTGATTTAGCTATTTTTATTTAATTGTATTTAATGTAGGGAATTGATTTCATTGTAGTGTAGTGTTAGTTGTTATTGTAACATAGGTTAGGTTTTATTTTACAGGTAAATTTGTATTTATTTTAGCTAGGTAGTTATTAAATAGTTAATAACTGTTTAGTAACTATTCTACCTAGTTAAAATAAATATAAACTTGCCTGTAAAATAAAAATAAACCCTAAGCTAGATACAATGTAACTATTAGTTATATTGTAGCTAGCTTAGGGTTTATTTTATAGGTAAGTATTTAGTTTTAAATAGGAATGATTTAGTTAATGATAGTAATATTTATTTAGATTGATTTAAATTATATTTAAGCTAGGGGGTTTTAGGGTTAGACTTAGGTTTAAAGGGTTAATAAATTTAGAATAGTGGCAGCGACGTTGGGGATGGCAGATTAGGGGTTAATAAATGTAGGTAGGTGGCAGCGATGTTGGGGGCAGCAGATTAGGGGTTAATAAATATAATGTAGGTTGCGGCGATGTCCGGAGCGGAAGATTAGGGGTTAATAAGTATAAGTAGGTGGTGGTGATGTTAGGGGAGGCAGATTAGAGGTTAATAATATTTAACTAGTGTTTGCGAGGCGGGAGTGCGGCGGTTTAGGGGTTAATAGGTAGTTTATGGGTGTTAGTGTACTTTTTAGCACTTTAGTTATGAGTTTTATGCTACGGCTTTGTAGTGTAAAACTCATAACAACTGACTTTAGAATGCGTTAGAAATCTTGTCGATATAGGCTGTACCGCTCACTTTTGGCCTCCCAGGACAAACTCGTAATACCAGCGCTATGGAAGTCCCATAGAAAAAAGGGTTTTACGAAAGTTAAGTAAGTCGGTTTGCGGTAAGGCCAAACAAGTGTGCGGTACACCTATACCTGCAAGACTCGTAATACCAGCGGGCACAAAAAAAAGCAGCGTTAGGACCTGTTAACGCTGCTTTTTTACCTTAACGCACAACTCATAATCTAGCCGGATGATAATAAATGAAGTCATTGTTAATATTTAAAGAGTGCTGAATTCCCTTGCTTTGGAAAATAAGGGATAGCTTACCCTTTTTAATTTCTTGCTTTAATTAAGTTAAAAAATTATTTCTAGGGTCTGCACCAATACTCCATATATTATATTTTGGAGGATATGTACAATGTGTACAATATATATATGTGTGTGTGTGTGTGTGTATATATATATATATATATATATATATATATATACAGTATATATATATATGTGTGTGTGTATATATATTGCAATATCCCTGTAAGTCTCATGTCTGCAAGCTCATTTTAAAAATGAAAAAAATCTGCCCTAGTGAACTGTGACGTAATTCCATTGGCTGCCGTTGACAAAATACAATCTGTGCAGTGTATTTACTTTACAAATATGGTGGCAGACTTTCCACCACCACCACCACCAGAAGGAGTCCCAGGACACATTCACAGCTTTTTTAGACGCACTCCCTAAAACGAGCAAGATTCATGTACTAAAAGGGACATTAAACACTTTGAAATGGTAATTTAAAATGATAAATCACATATATAAAAAAACCTCTGCAATATACTTTCATTATTTATTTTGTCCCCTTTACCTGTAATTCCATTCTGAAATTGTGAGCTTTAGAAATGTAAATGCAGAAAACTGTTATATTACACACAGCTATTGCCCGAGCGATAAGGGGTATATCGAAAGGGTATGCACTCGTCGGGCTTACCGCTCATATTAAGAGTTGAAAGTAAACGCTATTGATTGAGCGCAATCGCGATTTACGCTAGTATGATAAACCGCAACATCAGAACTATGATTAACTGTTTCGCAAAACATAAGTGTCAGAAAATACATCTAAAAATACATAACAAAGTACACTTACACTCATAATAACACCAATTATATAAAAAAAAAATATTGCACACAAAAGTTATAAAGATCTCAGATGTTAGAAAAAAAAAAAAGGCAGGCAAAGGGCTTTAAAGTGACAGTCTAGTCAAAATTAAACTTTCATGATTCAGATAGGGCATGCAATTTTAAACAACTTTCCAATTCACTTGTATCATTAAATTTGCTTTGTTCCCTTGATATTCTTTGTTGAAAGCTAAACCTAGGTAGGCTCATGCTAATTTCTAATCCCTTGAAGGCCGCCTCTTATCTCAGTGTAGTTTGACCGCTTTTCACAACTAGAGGGCGTTAGTTCATATGTGCCATATAGATAACATTGTGCTCATGTATGTGGAGTTACTTATGAGAGGTCACTGATTGGCTAAAATGCAAGTCTGTCAAAATAACTGAAATAAGGGGGCAGTCTGCAGATGCTTAGATGCAAAGTAATCAAAGAAGTAAAAAGTATATTAATATAACTGTGTTGGTTATGCAAAACTAGGGAATGGGTAATAAAGGGATTTATCTGTCTTTTTAAAAAATAAAAATTCTGGAGTAGGCTGTCGCTTTAACATTGAGACACATACATAAACATCTCTAAAGATAGATATATATGTTACCAAAATATCATCAGAAATATATATATATATATATATATATATATATATATATATATATATATATATATATATATATATTTGGGGTTAAAAAGTAGAGCGCCACACACTAGAAAAAAGTAAATGGTTGCTTAGTTGAAATTTGATATGTGTGTGTGTGTGTGTATATATATATATATATATATATATATCAATCACAGGGTCACGCCCCTAATTCAGGCATCTGTGGATGTCACTGCTTTATATTCCTCCATCCCGCATGGCAAATGCCTAGTGGCCATGGATTCTTTGTTGTCCCTATATTCAAACTTAGGGGAAGTTTTTTGCAAATTTGTGGTTGATGTAACACATTTCCTCTTATGCCATAATTACTTTGAGTTTGAGGGGTTTTTTTTTTATCTCCAGAGATGTGGGACAGCAATGGGTGCTAAATTTGCCCCCTCCTATGCAAATCTGTACATGGGTTGGTGGGAGCTGTCCCACATCTTTGGAGAGGTGAACCCCTTTCGAGACAACATTGTGTATTATGGGCGTTTTATTGATGATCTCCTGTTCATGTGGCAAGGAGATCATAGGTAAATGATGAAGTTCATAGAGTACATCAACACCAACAATGTGCATCTTAAATTCACCTTTAAAGAGTCCAATTCCACCATCAACTATTTGGATATTACATTGCGTGGTACTCCAGAGGGTAAGGTGGAAAGTAGCATGTTCAGTAAACCTATATCAGGCAACTCTGTGTTGCAATAGAAAATGGGGGGGGGGGTGTCTCAACCTATTGAATCACCTAACAAACATATTAAGTAGCCAAAAATAGCAGTAAAACTGTAGTGTCTGCAGGGACCTAATGTCGTTATACTTCAGTAGCAATACTAAATTATTTAGAATTGCAGGTTCTTGCAGTATCAAATTGGAACCAATGGACTACCCCTTCAAAAAATCATGGGTATATGTATGCAAGTAAATAAATAAAGTGAGCTTCAACGAAACAGTTCAAAGTTATACTTCACTATACCCGGTGTGCCTAATACATATCACTAGCAGTCCATATAGTTGTCGTAAAAAGCACCAATGAATAAGTCCAAGGATCTGGATAGTGTTCCATAACCTAAGTCACCCTGGCGGAAAAAGGTCACTCCTGGGGGGCCCCCTTGAAGCAATATATCAAACACGCCAGCTAATGCAGTTAAAACAGGCACTCATTCACTCACCGGCTGTCGTGCTTTACCGGGCAACGGCCCGTCTACCATTCGCGGAATAAGCTTCCCCTCCGACAGCCTGGGAGCGTCTGTGCCCTAGATGAAATCCGATACTCCTGTCTTGCTTACCCGGGCTACTGCCCGTCCACTGTGTGCGGAGTAAGCGTTCCCTCAAACAACCAGGGAGCGTCTGTGTCTTGGGCGTGACCTAATCCTCCTTCTGGATTGGTCCGTAGGGGAGACAAGCCTCCTTTGTGGCCCCGTTGGATAAAGGTGTTCTGAAGTAAATCCTATGATCAAATGGGGCCCCCTGATATCGGTACTGTGTGCACAGATAGGAATAACAGCGTTACCGGGTATCCAAGTGCTTAAAGTGCTTGTAGATCTCTTGTGAAAAAACTTATAATTATGTATACAGGTCTCACCGGGTATAAAACATTCTTGCTTTGAGGGAGTTCTTATGGTCCAATAAATCAGCGGGCAGTGCAGCCAGGTGCTAGCAAGTGGCAAAAGCAGATCCACAAAAAAGAGAAAGTCCGCTAAGCACCATAAGTTAAAAGTAAAAAGAACTTTATTAAATCACAATTAAAATTGGATACATAGTGCTCCAATCTCATTGGTGGGTCATTAATTAGAATTTAAAGACACAGGGGACAGAACATGCTGTGTAATTGCTATCTTTAGTGTTAATTTCGCATCTTAATTTAAATAACTGCTCTAAATAATATCATGTTTTTCTTGAAGGATGCAGACTTCTTCTTGTACCACTGCTTGAAGAAGGTGTCTTCCAGAAACTGGCAGTAGGACTGGGAGTTGAGCTTGACTCCATCCTCAACCCGAAAAGGCCCCACAAGCTCATCTTTGATGATACCAGCCCAAACCAGTACTCCACCTTGCTGGCGTCTGAGTCGGACTGGAGCTCTCTGCCCTTTACCAATCCAGCCACGGGCCCATCCATCTGGCCATTAAGACTCACTCTCATTTCATCAGTCCATAAAACCTTAGAAAAATCAGTCTTGAGATATTTCTTGGCCCAGTCTTGACATTTCAGCTTGTGTGTCTTGTTCAGTGGTGGTCGTCTTTCAGCCTTTCTTACCTTGGCCATGTCTCTGAGTATTGCACACCTTGTGCTTTTGGGCACTCCAGTGATGTTGCAGCTCTGAAATATGGCCAAACTGGTGGCAAGTGGCATCTTGGCAGCTGCACGCTTGACTTTTCTCAGTTCATGGGCAGTTATTTTACGCCTTGGTTTTTCCACACGCTTCTTGCGACCCTGTTGACTATTTTGAATGAAACGCTTGATTGTTCGATGATCTCGCTTCAGAAGCTTTGCAATTTTAAGAGTGCTGCATCCCTCTGCAAGATATCTCACTATTTTTGACTTTTCTGAGCCTGTCAAGTCCTTCTTTTGACCCATTTTGCCAAAGGAAAGGAAGTTGCCTAATAATTATGCACACCTGATATAGGGTGTTGATGTCATTAGACCACACGCCTTCTCATTACAGAGATGCACATCACCTAATATGCTTAATTGGTAGTAGGCTTTCGAGCCTATACAGCTTGGAGTAAGACAACATGCATAAAGAGGATGATGTGGTCAAAATACTCATTTGCCTAATAATTCTGCACTCCCTGTATATATATATATATATATATATATATATATATATATATATACAATAGTCTCCATAAGAGCACTGGTTTGAATATAAAAAGAGTTATAATTAAACTAAGTTACTTTCTATTTGTTTATGGAATACCCAATTTGATTATTGTAAAGATATTACACAGCATGCTCTGTCCCCTGTGTCTTTAAATTCTAATTAATGACCCACCAATGAGATTGGAGCACTGGGTATAAAGGTTTGTCCGTTTTTAAAGATTTTAAGGAATATGAGTACGGCTATCCTAGCCGAAACATGTTAGTCTGTTCAGCAGGGGATTATCCCTTCTCTCTATGTATCCAATTTTAATTGTGATTTAATAAAGTTCTTTTAACTTTTAACTTATGGTGCTTAGCGGTCTTTCTCTTTTTTTTTGTAACTCTGTGTTGCATGCACGCAGCTGCCATCCCAAGAATGTGTCCTATTCTATCACTAAAGGACAACTTATTAGGACTAGGGAGAAACTGTTCAATTGAAAAAGGTTTCCAACAACACCAGAAAGATTTGGTAGATTGTTTACGTGCGAGGGGCTACCCAGCTAAAACCATTAAGAGAGCAATCAGAGAAGTTAAGGGTGTTAACAGATCCACTTTATTGTCGGATAAAGACAAATCCTCAGAAAATGATAGGCCCAGTCAAGTTACTTTTGTTACTGACTATAGCATTGACTATCACCATATTTGTGATGTTGCGAGGAAACACTTTAAACTCTTAGTGGCAGATGACAAACTCATTGATTGTGTAAAAGATGGTATTAGGTGCTCCGATAGGAGAAACAAATCGTTGGGTAATTATTTATCCCCCACAGTGTTACCTAAGAAACCAGCTACCACTAGTTCGTGGCTAACCAGCAAGGGCATGTATAGGTGTGGTAGCAACAGATGTAAGGCCTGTGATTATATTCATATTTCAGATACTTTTACATCTGCGGTCACGGGTCGTTCGTTCGACATAAACTATTGTTTAAATTGCACATCAAACTTTGTGATTTATCTAATCACATGTACATTATGCAATATTCAATATGTCGGACTAACGATCCGTGACATCAGATTTCGGATCAGAGAACATCTGTCTACCATCAACGTAGGCAAATCCACTTCACCTATTGTCCAACATTTCGTTACCTCACATGGAAAGAATGTCTCTGGCTTTAAATGGCTAGCCATTGATAAAGGTGACCCCCCTAGACGGGGTGGTGATAGACAAAAACTTTTGGAAAAACGAGAGATGCTATTAATTTTCAAGCTATCTACCAAAGTCCCGCTGGGACTCAATGCAGAATACGATCTTATCAATTACTGGGAATAAATGGATAGGTATATCCAGTAAACAATTGTATCAGTTCTTTGACCCCTGGTGTAAGTTTATCACCAATATTATATTATATTGTTTATAGATGACTCTAGAAGCCCTCTAAACAATATAATATCTTATATAAATATTTTCTATACCTGTGACTCAGGTTTTGGTATTTAATTCTATATACATTTGTTTACTTTACTTATGTGGTTATTCCAAGTTTATAGTATCTCTAATGTTCTATTTCTATTATACAATAACTCTATTAATAGGGGTCTCAGACACTAATAGAGTCTAGTTGTCAGGTTTCCACCTTTCCATGTCTCCTCCCTCTTCCTCTATAAATCCTGTCAATCAACATCAGACAGGTGCTTAGTATTTTGTTTCACAGACTGGTTTCTTTTCCTGCTGTGAGGTGCTGACAGGCTGCTCTCTATCAGAAGTCACTCACAGTAATCCTTCCTACCGGTGCCTTTATACTCAGCTAAACTTAATACCTCTCAAGACTCCTGGATATCCTACAAGTGCTTCTTGTATCCAAACATACTGAAAATCTCCTTAAAGGAAAAACGGACTTACACTATCATTTCCGGATTCAACTCACTAAGTGCTTCTGAATCTACTCTCAGTCATTTGGGTCTTATCCAAAACAGCCCCCACGTCTCCTCAACTCTTTTACTTACTTTATCAGCTGTGCAAGCCACACGCTGTCTCGGAACCAAACTTTCTCCACGCCATGAATCGGCATTAGGCCACGCCCCCTGTGACGTAACAGGCACCGGGCTGTTCGGCCGCATTAGCTCCGCTTACCTGAACGGTGCTCTGACACAGAGCCTCTTGCACTCTGAGGTAGGAACTGTTCCTAATCATAAGGTTGGACTCAGCCTGCTCAGAGTCACGCATATCACTGAAGCTTGTACCGCTCCTGTGAAGCAACAGGATTTTCAGTTCTACCCAGATAGAATTAGAACTAGACAGCCTCCCGCTAATTGTCAGCTTCAGTTAAGTTTTGTTAGACAGTTCTCTGCAACACAGAACTTTGTTTTCTTCTGCTATAATCATTGCTTAACTATTCAGCAATAATTATTATACTAACTCACTTATTTACCACTGCTGGTACTTTTCACTTTGTGGCAGCAAGGTATATTTGTGATAGACATCACCTATTTTCCATGTTCTGCTGCTGAGAATCCTCAAAATACATTATAGCTCTTTGATTCCAAACCAGTCCTCACACTAGTGTACCTAGACATAACTTATATGACCACCTACAAATAGGTACCCTGGTAGCCGTATTGAGCACTTCAATCACTTATTGTTATTAATTGGAGAACATATATAATTTTGAATTAGAAAGTTTATATTAATTTTTGTACAATGTTGCACTAAGATAGTTTCTCATGGTACAAGTAGACATTAATATGTCTTATTGGTACATTGCATATGTATCTTCCATATCAAAATTATCTCCATAATAGATATATGTTGAATATGCCCTTGGTATAATTAGCCATTGTACTTTCAACCTTTGCTAACATTGTTATTGTGATTGTTTGTATATCTCACTTAGCTATTATAATGAGTCCAAATTGTAGGAGTTTTGTATATACTGTGCACCGTATAGTATAGATTGTATTTGTTATCTAGCACAGTGTATTTCTTTATGAACCCTGCATATATTCTGTACAACTGTTTTGATTATGCACAAGTAACTACAGATGCATGGTTATTAGTTGGACCAATTAACGTTTCCATCCAATGGGGGTTTAGTACACCCTTTTTAAATTAGCACAGAGTGCACCTTTTTACCATTAGTGATTACGGCTCAGGCCGAAACGCGTAACTGTTTTTGATCCGTCTATGCCATTCTATTTTCTCCATCCATGGAGCATGTATTTTTAATGATGGAAATAAAGATTTTTTTTCCCCCATAAATTTTTTATTGAGATTTAAGTGCATAAACAGTAACAAAGAGTAGAGATCCGTTTACAATGGGAATAAGTGCAAAAGAACATTACATTACATTTAATTGTCACTTTTTTTTTTCTCCAGAAATGTAAACGGATACGTTAGTGAGAAACCTCGTTTTGAGTATAAATTGTTTTCCATGTATAACATACTGTCATAGTGAGTAGTGATCTAGTTTAGGAGCGTGTAAATGAGAGAACATTAGAGGTACACATATGGATGAGAGGTAACAGTATGAGATTGTTAATGTAACCTTCGTATGGGGTAAATCAGCAGGCGAGAGCTGCTTTAAGTTGGGAGGGAGGATGGGGGTGGATAAAGTAATATGGTATCTATTTGGGCTAGTGAGTATACTATGATATGGAGAGGATACTGAGTATGTTCGTTTAGGGGGAGAAGTATAGGCCTTTTATAATATTGACATGTAATTGGGGAGCGGTGGGCAGTAGAAAATGGGATGTCAGTAGTAAGTATTTACGAGAGAGAATGGGTTAACCGTAGATATATCAGGTAGGGTAGGAAGGGGGTTTGCTGAGAGACTAGAGCATTATATGAGGTAGGAACTAGAGTTTATCCCAAGTATGTAAAGCATGGGTACCAGTGGAGGAGAGAGTATACATTCAGATCGGTTATGACGAGGGTTGGCGAGAGGACATAACAGTGTATGGATTATATAAGCTATAGATTCGAGAGTTAGATAGGTTTATCTATGAGCGAGGGTTGTGGGGCACGCACCTGTAAACCAGGCATTGGGATAATCAACCTAGTATGAGGGGAAAGGTAGGGCCTGGACATATAAAGGATTAGCTAAACAAGCGCAGATATATTAGAATATTGTTCCGTGTCCTGAGTGAAAGTAGCGTTTGTATAAGACTCAGGGTGAAGGCATGTTGGGTAGACTAGAATATATCATGTAGCATTGAGCAGATCAGGGTACAGATGTAGTACAGGTTCAGATGTAGACATAATACATAATGCTGAAATAGAACTTGTATTGGTTAAGGCCCTAAATAACAAGTACAAAGGCATAAGACTTGAAGTAACTGTGAACCAGGAGCGGGTAAAGTAAAGGCCCTAGTCCTAATGTAAATTCGTATATAGCAAATAAAAAGGTCAGGTTAAATGATGTGTATATGAGTATGAACCACTAAAAGAAGCTACTTTTACATCACACCCGAGAAAGGAACCTCCAACTAAAGCTATTTTAGATATCTGTAGGGTAAAAAAGTTAATACATTTAGCTGAGAAACAGGGGCTAACTCAGATTCGCAGTGTTATATCGTCCTAACTCTATGGAGTAGTGCAGGTTGATTTTTATTGGTGAGCTCAGCTGTCCCACTCATTGTGGTATACCATAGAAGGGAGTCCCTCTCTATACTGGGAAATGCTTGCTGTCTTATGAGTAGCTATCCAACAGGGGTCGCTAGGGGCAGCTGCATGAGCTGCTAGTATACAGCCTAATACTGGACTATTGAGCATGAAGAGGAGAAATACAGACAGATGTCAAATAACAAATGGATAGCTAGTGTGCCTGCCCCATTGTGATGCTGCTTCCTATATCTGTCGTGGGGCGCCTATCTATCTAATAAGCTCATTAAAAAGGAGAGGAAAGCATAGACATAGGCATCTAGCAGCCATATCCATTATGATTTCCCTAACATTATATCCTTATGGTCACCCTTTAAGTATAACATGACATCACATCCCTACTGTAAAACAGCATATACCCCCCACTATATATAAGACTGGAGAGTCATCATTAAAGCTTGTACATCAGAAATGAGAAAGCTGTTCCCCTCAAATAGGTTTGGGTGTAAAATAATTAATGAGGTTATCCTATTACCGTCTAAGTAGTCATGAAATCAGGACTGGGGCTGTGTTAATAATTGTGCAAATACAGAAGTAGAGAGCGTCCACGTGGGTAATGAACTGAGCACATCAGGCTCAGTAGTGCCAAACCATATATATAGGGACCCACATAGGCAGGAAGGGCTCAAAAACATATATATATACAAAAGAGCAAAAGTGTGTACCTTTAAATTAAAGCGGAGATGTCCAACTACTTCGTTCAGGAAAGTGAGTCCTTATGATCAGCCCACACCTCTCCTGGGTGGCTGGTCTGGATCGAGCCAGTTACATATGAAAAAGTCAGCCACTCCACTTGATGACCAAGGATTCGATAATCCTGCAGAGATCAGAGCTTCAGATGTGGGTGAGTGTGAGCAAAGTGTGACTATAATCTCCACATTACCCTCTCTGTTGGATCGCCAACTACTACTCTTCTGCTTATTCACGGAGACAGTCACTATCATACTATGATGCTTCTTCCCTGGGCCCTATCATGTCTCCGGAGGCCGGTCGCACCTTCCCCGGAGACGGTTGAGGGAGATTCAGTGATGTTTTCTGTCTGACAGTCAGGGGTGTAGGAAGCAGCTCCGGTACTATAAATGATCTCAGTGTCGCTTGTGGGTCGGATGCTCTCCGGTTTCTCCATAATACTATTACTCCACAGCCTCACACCTAACCTCAGACTCCAGATTTGCAAAGACATTTTACAAGCCTCACACCAAACCTCAGACTCCAGATATGCAAGCACAAACCCACCAATAATTCCCAACCACCACCCACCCTATTGTTTACCGTAATATATACACACACCTAACAGTAATTATGTGCAGCTGTCCCTAATAATCCAGGATAGAGAAACCACTTCAGACTCACAGCCTTTGTACTGACATTTTACCACAGTCTTTTACACTTTTCCAAATCTCACTTGCTCAGTCACCACAAACTCCCCCCCCCCATGTCATCACTCACTCTCAGTTCACTCAGCCTTATATCAGACATATTTTTTTTTCTCCCTTACCTTCTGTGTCCATTCCCTCTCCTTTAGATTGTAAGCTTAAAGGGACACTGAACCCAATTTTTTTCTTTTGTGATTCAGATAGAGCATGAAATTTTAAGCAACTTTCTAATTTACTCCTATTATCAAATTTTCTTTATTCTCTTGGTATCTTTATTTGAAATGCAAGAAAGTAAGTTTACATGCCAGCCCATTTTTGGTGAACAACCTGGGTTGTCCTTGCTGATTGATGGATAAATTAATACACCAATAAAAAAGTGCTGTCCAGAGTTCTGAACTAAGAAAAAGCTTAGATGCCTTCTTTTTCAAATAAAGATAGCAAGAGAATGAAGAAAAATTGATAATAGGAGTGAATAAGAAAGTTGCTTAAAATTGCATGCTCTCTCTGAATCACGAAAGAAAAAATTTGGGTTCAGTGTCCCTTTAATAGCCTTTCTACCTGCAGGCCACTTTGTATTTTAAGTGAACTACTACTGATTGTGCTCACGGGCAGGGCATTTCTCTCCTTTTGTATAACTGAATTATCGTACCTACAACTGTTATTTACCCCTACTGTACTTGTTTGTGTATTACTGTATCCCTGTAATGTTTTTTATTCTTTGTATAGCACTGCGTAATCTGTTGGCGCTTTATAAATAAATGATAATAATAATAATACTCTGAAGACCACTGTCAGCTGGAGCAAGAAGGTGAGAACTGGCTCCGTCCTGAGGTGCTGTGTTTTCTCGCGTAGAGAAAGCCATCTGCGGAGTTACTAGCTCCTCCATATTCAGGCTAGGCTTAGGATCGCATGTGAGCTCTAGTGAGAGGTGCTGCCTACTTGGGTTAGATTTCTCATGCTGCGTAGCGATGCCTGTTACTTCTACCGTTCCAGATGCCTCATGGGCTTCCTTACCACTGTATCCAAGATGTGGGGAAAACAATGTGTTGAAAGAGTAGTCACAAGTATGAGTACCTCAGTTAGGTTATTTGAGATTGGCTTTGCCCTGACCCGCCATGATTACCTAACCAGCTTTTTATGGTCAATCTTTAGTGTGATGAATAATATTAGTAATCTAAGGAGTCACATAGTATTTCCTAGGTCATATTGACCCTCCTTGATTTGCACTACTTGAATGGGCTGTGGAGAGATCTAACGTTACCCACTAGCCCAATAACCACTTGAGTATGCAAATCGGGGGGGGGGGTCGTATGGCTAGCATATGTACATATCACATCTCCCTTTTGATCCTTATGCTTCCCCACAGCTTGTTTAGATACAGCAGTATACCTTTACGGTCACTCTAAACAGTAATTTTGTAACTATGGGGAGTGTTTGCCAGGTATTCAAATTCTCTCAATATGTACATTTATTTTTCGCATTTCTCTAACCTGGTTCCTAGAGTGGGCAGCATAGTTATTAAACACTCAGCATTAGATTTTAGATCGGTAGACAGCTTAATAGGGATGTTATGCTAACTAACTGTCATACTGTGTTTCAGTGGGCGTGGACAATGAAAGTCTCCATCGGGCTGCACGGAAGTCTGTTGAAGTTGGACTGAAAAGCTTGTTTTAGTCTTTATATAAAATATGCTGTGCTCTGAGGGTTAGAGTTTTGTTCATATTATCCTCATATGTTGTTTACGATACTGTGTTTGTAGCTGTCATTTTGAATGAATTCACCCATAGGTCTGTTCCATGAAGGGGTGTGTCCCGGTTGACCAATGGGAAGACGGGCTGTTTGTTTCATAAAGCACTATGTACATGTTTTTAATCAGGTAATGAGTAAGGCCAAGAGCTGAAACTTGTTTACCTGTTTGTTCACAGTCCGCATGATTTCTCCAGTATCTTAACCCCGGGGTGACCATCCCCTCCACGTTGTGTGTATTTACTTTTTCACTTGTGTATTTGCCACTCATGCAGCGCTACTGCGCTACCGGTAAATAAACACAATTTTAGTTGCATCATACCCTTGTCTGTGCTCCTCTGTTTTCTACACTTGTCTATACTTCCTTACCACTGGCTATTTGTAAGGTATGGTGTAAGTCATCAAAGTTGCGGAGCATCTGTAGCTCTAGCCCTTCAAGCATTATCTGCATCTGCAAATGAAAATCCTTCTCCATATTTAGGTATGAGGCTCCAAGGAATAGTTAAACTTTTCACTAGCGTGAGACTCCTTTACCCAGCTGCTAACAAACCGGGGTGGGGGGGATGGTTGGATGTAAAGATGATATGAGGCCGCAGCCGTCAATCTTAGGAGACTCAAATAGTTTTTTTCTGCCGATATATAAACAGGGCAATATTTGGTATCAAATAGATCCTTGCAGGGTTAGGCAAGGTGTCAGTACACAGACACTGGTGTCCGTGACTAGTCCTTGCAGTGTCCGCCACAACCTTAGTATATCTTTTCTTTCTGATTAAATAATAGGAATAAAAATAAAATAGAGTGTGAATAAAGTTAGTGGCTTGTCAAGAGACTGCTTTTTTTTTTTTTTTTTTTTTTTTTTTTTTTTTTTTTTTTAAATATTTTATTTAGTTTTTGACAGAAGAGAAGAAATAAAAAGTATCAAAAGAGCACATTCGCTCACATTTGTGCACCACGCAGGGTAAATCAAGATACATGCATAATAAAGGAATCAGTTGATCAATACATAATACATTTAACATTTAATTTTGTTTATATGCATATTTATCCAAGCGAAAAAAAAAAAAAAAAAAAAAAGATACAACAGCAAAAAGGGAGAAAAAAAAAAAAAAAAAAAATAATTTGTTAAATTTGTTGCCTCTCCCCCGCTATAAGCTCTCAGAACCATGCCACTGGGAACACTTCTCTCAAAATTAAGCCTTCAAAATATTCTGTTTTATGTAGTTCTTTAGTAAGAATATACTGTATGTTAAGCGGATATGTTTGAATAATTTTGGTCCATTTATTAAAGAATCTTTGAATT
The DNA here is from genome assembly GCF_027579735.1 of Bombina bombina. NCBI lineage: Eukaryota > Metazoa > Chordata > Amphibia > Anura > Bombinatoridae > Bombina > Bombina bombina. The sequence continues at coordinate 496,531,409 of NC_069501.1, read as the reverse complement.
TGTTTGTTATGCATTGTAGAAATATTATATTGTTCAAAAATTATCTGTTGTTTTACAGCTTCCAAAAATCTAATGAAAGGGGGGGCTTTTCTATGTTTCCAGCTTTTTAGTAGAAGATTGCGGACAATTAGTATAATTGTATTAATCAGGTCAGCCTTGTGGCCTCCCGAGTCTAAGAAAACCATCATTTTTGGGCTAGCAATAAAATACTCCGAGTCCAACTTGTTTAACCAAAAATTAACTTTCTGCCAGAATTGCCACACTTTCGGGCAATGCCAAAAACAGTGTAACAAATCTGCCCGAGGCAAAGAGCATTTATGACAGAGGCCCATGCTGTCCTGCGACCACTGTGCTAATCTTTTCGGTGAGATGTATGCATTGTTAAGTAATTTTAGATGGGATTCATGCCAGGAGGAACGAAGGGGCGCTTTCATCAACCATTTAATACTTTTTTTAATTAAGTCATAATTAACTCCTTCAAAATACCTCGACCAATGAGAGATATGTTGCTCAGAGTATAATTGACCCTGCTTAGCCAACAGGATATTGTATAAAAGCGAGATAGAGTGTTTTCCTTGTTTATATAACTTTATATACCCTCCAATTTCAGCAAAACATTCCGACCAGTTTCCAAGCTGCAATTTCTTATTCAAAAAATTACGTAGCTGTAAATAAGCGAAAAAATGTTTATTGGGAAGATCAAATTCATTAGCAATGCTTTCAAAGGTTCTTATATTGGCTTGCTCATCTAAGAGCTGTGTTATCTTAGAGAGCCCTTTATTGTCCCATTCTCTAAATGGCTTATAAGAACACCCAGGTAGAAACTCAGGATTTCCTCTGATCAACAGAAAAGATGATATGTGGAAATTAATCTTAAGCCGAGAGCATAAAAGTTGCCAAGCTTTAACTACATTATAGATACTGATATACAACTTTATACTTTTTGGTAATTGGACACTAACACAATGGAGAATTGTTTTACAAGAAAACGGGTGTATAATAGTCTCTTCTAGCCTTAAATTCGTCAATGCCTTGCCATCATACAGCCAATCTATCCCATACCGTGCCAAGATAGCTAAGTTATACGCCTTAATGTCTGGGAGAGCTAAGCCACCTTGTTCCTTCTGTTGAGATAGTTTTTTAATCGAAATCATCTGTCTAGACTTATTCCAAAGGAACTTGGCACAGGCCTGGTTAAATATTTTAATATCTTTAGCTTTAATAAATAGAGGGAGATTATTCATTACAAATAATATCTGTGGGAACAAGATGTTTTTTATCATTATGATTTTAGCTGATAGGGAAATTGGAAGTAATGCCCAACGTTGTAATTTAGCCTTAATATTAGTAAAAAAAGGAGTAAAATTAAGTTTGTACCAACTATTTGGATCTCTATGTAGAATAATCCCAAGGTATCTGAGCGTCTCGACCTCTTTTAGGTCATATTGAATCCTGCTATCCTTCTTTTTATATATCCATAATATCTCGGATTTAGTTGTGTTTACCTTATAGCCTGAGATTTTGCTGAATAGTTCTAAAGCACCAAACGCTATGGGGATATTTTTATATGTATGTTTAAAGTATAATAATAGGTCGTCTGCATAGAGTGACAACACTAGTTTCTGTTCGCCTATATTTATCCCCTCGAGTTCTTGGCGTAAATAAATTGCTAGGGGTTCAATGGCCAAATTAAATAAAAGGGGGGACAGTGGGCAACCCTGACGTGTACCTTTCTCCATTTTAAAAAAAGGAGTTTGGTTATTATTGATCGCTATTGAGGAGATTGGATAATTGTATATAGTTTTGATAAATTCTATCAGCTTTCCTGTAAAGCCGAATTTTGTCAGGGCCACATATAAATGATCCCATATTATGGAGTCAAATGCCTTCTCCGCGTCAATCATAACCATAGCAATATCATCTTGATATGTTATTTTCTCCTTATTGATTTTGTTCCAAAAATATTCTATTAGCGTATATGTTTTTCTAATGTTTTTAGTGAGTGATCTGTTACGCATGAAACCCGCTTGGTCTTGGTGGATAATTTCTTGGAGTACTACCTTGAGACGATTCGCTATTATAGATGTTAACAATTTGTAATCTATGTTCAACAAGGAGATAGGTCTGTATGACCCTAAATCTGTTAAATTTTTGTCTTTTTTTGGTATAAGTGTTATGACTGACGCGGAGAAAAACCTCGACATTAATTTTCCCTCCATAAAATATTCATTGAATAGACAGGTTAAAATAAGAACAATTTCTGATTTTAGGAGCCTGTAAAACTCAGCCGGTATTTGATCTGGTCCAGGTGCCTTGCCCAATTTCGTTGCCTCTATCGCTTTTATGACCTCGTCTGGGGAAATAGGCAAATTCAATCCCTTCGCTTGATCTGCAGTAATCTGTGGACAAGTGATAGTGGTCCAAAATATCTTACTGGCTTCTTTATCTATAGCTTTCGAGGCATATATGTTCTTATAATATCCATAAAAAGCTTTACTAATATCTTCAGTTTGTGTGTAATTTTGACCCTCTACTATCACATTCTCAATTATATTCTTCCGATTCCTGCCTTTCTCTAACTTTGACAGATACTTTACTGATTTACCGTATCTACCACCATAAACAGAGTTTACTCTGGCTTCTTGCTTTATCATTTTAGCTAGGAGAAACGAGTCTCTTTCTTGCTTGGCCTTTCTATACTCTAACCAATATTTCCTTAGGGTGTTGTTTGTATAGTTGTGAAGCGCCCTAGCAACAGTTTTTGTTAACTGAATCTCGCGAGCTATGACCTTTTTTTTTAAAGTAATCATATATAATTTAATCTCTCCCTTTAGATATGCTTTGGCTGCTTCCCAAAATATTTCATAATTGTTAGCATACTCTTGGTTATTAACACAGTATTCGCGCCATTTATTTTTTATCCATATTTGAAAGGGTCCATCATTAATCATATGTTTTGGAAAAAAAAAATTATTTCCCCCCCGTATATATTGCTCACGTACCCCTACCTCCAGTAATATTGTAGCATGATCTGATATTATAATTTCACCGATGTCTGTACCTATCTCCTCCTGCAATAGAGCATTTGAGACTAGAAAAAAATCAATACGCGAGAGAGATTTATGTACTTGAGATTCACAAGTAAAACTTTTTCCCCCGGGGTGCTGCACCCGCCATATATCGTGTAAGCTTAATTCTTCACATAATTGAAAAAATATTTGAGAATTTTGCGTAGACCTTCTATTATGTCTGTGAGACAACCTATCTAATGATGGTGTAGGGGTTAAATTAAAATCTCCAGCGAGAATTATATTTGGGTCTTCTTTCAACATTAATCTTGCTATCATGTCACTCCAAAATAGTTGGTCTTTGACATTAGGCCCATATAGATTACACACTACATATTTTATTTTTTTAATGTCCACTGTTAAAATTATCCATCTATCATTAGAATCTATTTGGCTTTCTCGTATATTATATTCCAAGTCTTTGTTAAATAGGAAAGCGACCCCCCGTTTCCTCCTAGAACAGTCTGATGCTATTACGTGTCCTACCCAGTTACATTTGAGTTTCTGAGCTTCAGTGTTTTTCAAGTGTGTTTCCTGCAATAGGACAATATCAGGTTTAAATTTAGCTAAGTGCCTGATTATCAGCTTTCTTTTTTTTGGGGTTGTTATCCCTCCTACATTCCATGAAATAAATTTGATCTTCCTCATCTTATTGTTAGCCTTTTAATTTTTTATGTCCTTGCCCTTTTCCCTCTATCATTGCTTTCTGAGAGCTGCAGCGAGGGAGAGAACACAAAGCGCAATGCAAGAGAGAGGGGAAAAAAAAGAGAAAGGAAACCAAGCACCTCCACATTATTTATAAAACAACATAAGACCCCTATAACTAAGATTATAAACAATTAGGATCTCTTTTTTAACCCTTTGTTTTACCTTATTTGCCTAGTTTTACAAAAGTCTCTCACTTCTTCTGTGTTAACCAGAGTGACATTGCCCTCCGCTTCCTCCACTATTATCTTTGCAGGATATGTTAGTCTAGCCTTCAGGCCGGCATTAATTAACCTGGTACAGTAGGGGGCTAGCTCTTTTCTTTTCATTGACGTGTCACTGGAGAAATCTTGGAAGAGCAATAATTTGTTTTGATTGATTTCTAACTTTACTATTTTCCTATATGCCCTCAGGATGCTGTTCTTATCCTGATAGTTTAGATACTTTACAAGGACCGGCCTGTTGTAATTATTATCTCTTAGGTTGTCTCTGGGCATACCCAACCGGTGAGCCCTTTCGACTAAAATTGGCGTGTCACTGGATATGATACCCAGTGCCTTGGGTAGGGTAATGCTGGCAAAGGTTATTAAGTCTGGAAATTCGCCCTTATCTGGTAAACCTATAATTTTCAAGTTATTACGTCTTGATCGATCTTCTAGCTCATGGATTTTATCTTGTAGTCTACTCAGTGTCCTACTATTATCTGTTATGATTTTTTCCTGCTTGTAAATTATATCCTCATTACTAGATACTCTGTCTTCAACTTCTGTGAGACGGCTGTTAATTTGTTTAAGTTCTGTCATTATGTTGGCTGTTTGGCTTTTAAGCATTTCAAATTGGGGCAGGAAAATTTCAGACATCTGAGATACTAAGAGCTGAATATCGTCTTTTTGCATTATCGGGTCAGGAGTACTTTCTATATGAGTATCTGAAACCCTTGTTTTCTTATCTTTTTGCCTGGGAGGCATGGCCAGGGAGTGACTTTTATTGTGCGTAATAAATTTATCCATGTACAGTGTAGTAGCTATACTTCTGTGACTGTGCTTTCTTTAACTCTTTCCTTAGAGTAATATGGCCTTAGACTTTGTGTGTCTGTGCTTACAAATTGTGTTGTGTATTTGACTAAATAATAAGTAAAACAACAAAAGTGAGAAAACAAAAACAAAAACAAGAAACAGCAAAAAACCTTGATTGTGAAACAAACCTATGTGAAGTGACAATCTTTTAAGTTTAAATCACCCGTTATTCTCCTGGCCACCCACCCATCTCTCTAATTGAGACAGAAGTTTTTCTTGTAATAACTCCTTACATCCTATTTTAAATTAACATATCAATTTAAAGAGCGTATCAGTTTGATATTTAGGCTAGAAAACAGACAAGAAAATAAAATAAAAGCGACCTGTTTTACTTAATTCACCTTAGGCCCTCAACTCTCTTGTATATAACTTTTTTACCTTGTTCCCAGTACCTCCGGCTATAATATTTTAACCAAACACATCTCCTAGACAACAAACATTATATTGTAAACCGTCTAAACTCTCAAAACCATTAAATTTTTCTCTCAAAACTGTGGATTTATATTTATAGCTTTCCAGGGAAGACTGCTCTTCTCTCCTATCTTCCTCTTCCTCTGCCTTTCCACCCCGTATCCAATACCACAGTGAGAAAGTCCAGAGAATGTTAAGTGTTGCCTTATATTTAGCGCTCTCTAGAGTGGACAAAAAATTGGCAACAGACCTGAGTTATAGCTCCAGCAGCTCAGAAGGAGGCAGAAAAGGAATACAAGCCTGTTGTGTCCGAAAGGATAAGGGGAAAAAACAAAGCAAGGCAGAGGAGAGACATGTAGGTCAAAACATTTCTTATCTTTTCTTATATATACTTGCGTATACTTGGATATGTCCACCAGATCTGCACATTAATTTCGAGAGTGTCCGATTCCTCTCTTATGTGAAAAAAACCTTACTGGACCAGGCTTTGCTGTACCTCACAGTACTGCTGGGTTATCTTCAGGTTATCTTCAGGCGGCTGTCACTATATCTCCTGTGATAGCGGGGAGAGCTGAGTGTGTAGTGATCCAGCGCCCCTTTCGTTCGCGACCAGGGTTAAACCTCCGCTCCGCACGACACTCCCATCCACCTGAGCGGTGCTCTGTGTTTAGTAATGCTCCAGCGATTGAGGTCTGTTCTTTGCTTCACCTCACGGATCCATTTGGCAATATCTGGCCCCCACGCTTGCTCTGCAGCTCTTTATCAGCTCTTTACCAGCAATATCTCTTAGGGCACCAAGTCCAATCTCGCGCCCTCACACCAGCCTCTGGGTCATAGGTCCGACCTGGGTTGTCTCCAATGCAATACTCGGCTTAGGGGGCTGACTCATGCAGCTGAGTCGCGCTGCTTGCTCCGCCGTTCCGCCACCAGCACCACCGATATGATGCACTTGCCCTAGGGAGTATTAGTTCACTCCAACAACGGGCTTGTGGAAGGGAAGATTTTCCTGTCTCGAGCTCTTAGCGTCCAAACTCCACCATTAGCTCCTCCCAACGGAACCGGAACCTCGGCTTGTCAAGAGACTGCTAGCGATATTGGGTGATAAGTTATGGAATAAATAAAGCCTGAGTGAAATACTGGATGTGTATCTGCATCAGTATAATAACACCCAGCTCTATACAAAGACACAGTAGTGACACTGGCACATGTGTATATCCAGACAAGGGCTGGTTATAGGGTCAATGGTATCTGCATCAGTATAATAACACCCAGCTCTATACAAAGACACAGTAGTGACACTGACTCATGTGTATATCCAGACAAGGGCTGGATATAGGATCAGTGGTATCTGCATCAGTATAATAACACAAAGCACTATACAAAGACAAAGTAGTGACACTGGCTCATGGGTATAGCCAGAGGAGGGCTGGTTATAGGATCAGTGGTATCTGCATCAGTATAATAACACTCAGCACTATATAATGACACAGTAGTGACACTGGCTCATGGGTATAGCCAGACAAGGGCTGGTTATAGGGTTAATGGTATCTGCATCAGTATAATAACACCCAGCTCTATACAAAGACACGGTAGTGACACTGACTCATGTGTATATCAAGACAAGGGCTGGATATAGGATCAGTGGTATCTGCATCAGTATAATAACACCAAGCACTATACAAAGACAAAGTAGTGACACTGGCTCATGGGTATAGCCAGAGGAGGGCTGGTTATAGGATCAGTGGTATCTGCATCAGTATAATAACACCAAGCACTATACAAAGACAAAGTAGTGACACTGGCTCATGGGTATAGCCAGAGGAGGGCTGGTTATAGGATCAGTGGTATCTGCATCAGTATAATAACACCAAGCACTATACAAAGACAAAGTAGTGACACTGGCTCATTGGTATAGCCAGAGGAGGGCTGGTTATAGGATCAGTGGTATCTGCATCAGAATAATAACACCAAGCACTATACAAAGACAAAGTAGTGACACTGGCTCATTGGTATAGCCAGAGGAGGTCTGGTTATAGGATCAGTGGTATCTTCATCAGTATAATAACAGCAAGCACTATACAAAGACAAAGTAGTGACACTGGCTCATTGGTATAGCCAGAGGAGGGCTGGTTATAGGACCAGTGGTATCTGCATCAGAATAATAACACCCAGCACTATATAATGACACAGTAGTGACACTGGCTCATGGGTATAGTCAGAGGAGGGCTGGTTATAGGGTCAGTGGTATCTGCATCAGAATAATAACACCCAGCACTATATAATTACACATTAGTGACACTGGCTCATGGGTATAGCCAGAGGAGGGCTGGTTATAGGATTAGTGGTATCTGCATCAGAATATTAATAACACCCAGCACTATATAATTATACAGTAGTGACACTGGCTCATGGGTATAGTCAGAGGAGGGCTGGTTATAGGATCAGTGGTATCTGCATCAGTATAATAACACCAAGCACTATACAAAGACAAAGTAGTGACACTGGCTCATGGGTATAGCCAGAGGAGGGCTGGTTATAGGATCAGTGGTATCTGCATCAGAATAATAACACCAAGCACTATACAAAGACACAGTAGTGACACTGGTTCATGGGTATAGACAGAGGAGGGCTGGTTATAGGATCAGTGGTATCTGCATCAGTATAATAACACCAAGCACTAAACAAAGACACAGTAGTGACACTGGTTCATGGGTATAGCCAGAGGAGGGCTGGTTACAGGATCAGTGCTATCTGCATCAGTTTAATAACACCTAGCACTATAAAATGACACAGTAGTGACACTGGCTCATGGGTATAGCCAGAGGAGGGCTGGTTATAGGATCAGTGGTATCTGCATCAGTATAATTACACCCAGCACTATATAATAACACAGTAGTGACACTGGCACATGGGTATCGCCAGAGGAGGGCTGGTTATAGGATCAGTGGAATCTGCATCAGTATAATAACACCCAGCACTATACAAAGACAAAGTAGTGACACTGGCTCATGGGTATAGCCAGAGGAGGGCTGGTTATAGGATCAGTGGTATCTGCATCAGTATAATAACACCCAGCACTATATAATGACACAGTAGTGACACTGGCACATGGGTATAGCCAGAGGAGGGCTGGTTATAGGATCAGTGGTATCTGCATCAGTATAATAACACCCAGCACTATATAATGACACAGTAGTGACACTGGCACATGGATATAGCCAGAGGAGGGCTGGTTATAGGATCAGTGGTATCTGCATCAGTATAATAACACCCAGCACTATATAATGACACAGTAGTGACACTGGCTCATGGGTATAGCCAGAGGAGGGCTGGTTATAGGATCAGTGGTATCTGCATCAGTATAATAACACCAAGCACTATATAATGACACAGTAGTGACACTGGCACATGGGTATAGCCAGAGGAGGGCTGGTTATAGGATCAGTGGTATCTGCATCAGTATAATAACACCCAGCACTATATAATGACACAGCAGTGACACTGGCTCATTGGTATAGCCAGAGGAGGGCTGGTTATAGGATCAGTGGTATCTGCATCAGTATAATAACACCCAGCACTATATAATGACAAAGTAGTGACACTGGCACATGGGTATAGCCAGACAAGGGCTGGTTATAGGGTTAATGGTATCTGCATCAGTATAATAACACCCAGCACTATATAATGACACAGTAGTGACACTGGCACATGGGTATAGCCAGAGGAGGGCTGGTTATAGGATCAGTGGTATCTGCATCAGTATAATAACACCCAGCACTATATAATGACACAGTAGTGACACTGGCACATGGGTATAGCCAGAGGAGGGCTGGTTATAGGATCAGTGGTATCTGCATCAGTATAATAACACCCAGCACTATATAATGACACAGTAGTGACACTGGCACATGGGTATAGCCAGAGGAGGTCTGGTTATAGGATCAGTGGTATCTGCATCAGTATAATAACACCCAGCACTATATAATGACACATCAGTGACACTGGCACATGGGTATAGCCAGAGGAGGTCTGGTTATAGGATCAGTGGTATCTGCATCAGTATAATTACACCCAGCACTATATAATGACACAGTAGTGACACTGGCTCATGGGTATAGACAGAGGAGGGCTGGTTATAGGGTCAGTGGTATCTGCATCAGTATAATTACACCCAGCACTATATAATGACACAGTAGTGACACTGGCACATGGGTATAGCCAGAGGAGAGCTGGTTATAGGATCAGTGGTATCTGCATCAGTATAATTACACCCAGCACTATATAATGACACAGTAGTGACACTGGCACATGGGTATAGCCAGAGGAGGTCTGGTTATAGGATCAGTGGTATCTGCATCAGTATAATAACACCCAGCACTATATAATTACACAGTAGTGACACTGGCACATGGGTATAGTCAGAGGAGGGCTGGTTATAGGATCAGTGGTATCTGCATCAGTATAATTACACCCAGCACTATATAATGACACAGTAGTGACACTGGCACATGGGTATAGCCATACAAGGGCTGGTTATAGGGTTAATGGTATCTGCATCAGTATAATAACACCCAGCACTATATAATGACACAGTAGTGACACTGGCACATGGGTATAGCCATACAAGGGCTGGTTATAGGATCAGTGGTATCTGCATCAGTATAATAACACCCAGCACTATATAATGACGCAGTAGTGACACTGGCACATGGGTATAGCCAGAGGAGGGCTGGTTATAGGATCAGTGGTATCTGCATCAGTATAATAACACCCAGCACTATATAATGACACAGTAGTGACACTGGCACATGGGTATAGTCAGAGGAGGGCTGGTTATAGGATCAGTGGTATCTGCATCAGTATAATAACACCCAGCACTATATAATGACACAGTAGTGACACTGGCTCATGGGTATAGCCAGAGGAGGGCTGGTTATAGGATCAGTGGTATCTGCATCAGTATAATAACAGCAAGCACTATAAAATAATGTTTTTAATTTCAAATCAAATGTACCTTTGTGTCCTTCACTAAGGTCTGTACTTTGGAAAATGTCCGCTACAGCCTTTGTCTGTGCCTATCCCTGGATCCTTGTCTGCTTCTCTGTTAGTTTCACAATTTATGAATAGTTATAGCTTGATAGAGAAGAGAAAACAGACAAATTATGAAGTTATAGGGAGAGCTTCTCAAATTTGCAGCTCATCATGGCTGTGGCTAGGACACGCCCCCAAGATTGAACTTTTTACTTAAGGCTGCAACTACTTGTTGCGGGTAACAAGAAGTGGTGAAGCGGCAAGAGAGAGTGCAAAACTTCACTCCATATCTTCCCCTAGTTGCCCTATATCTCCATACACAGTGGTCTTCAGCCCTGACGCTCCAACCTCTGACTGGTTATTTAGGATACTTCGCCAGTAACCCCGGGGAAGCAGGAGGAACAGACACAGCACCATGCCAGCAAGGTCTGCCGCTAACTCTGAGTGATTGTTTTCCGGACATGCTTCACACCTCAAGTAACACTGCTGTTTATTTATTTGGTTGCAGGATGGCAACAAATATGCAATTTATTATTATAATACGTTTGAAGAAACAGGAATAAGCACTCGGGTCCGATATTGACTAACCATATACCTACACAGTAGGTTCTATACTATCTATGGGATCAGCATTTATGTTACATTATAAGCCACACACAGTACTTACTCATTCCAGCACCTTTCTTGTTGTGGTTTTGTGTCTGTTAGGACAGTATTTGCTAAATATCTTTTAAAATGTTTTAAAAACGAGATTTGTCAACAAAGCAAGGTGATTTTTTTTATATACATTGTGTATTTTGAATTTGTATCTGCTGTATACAGCGCTGTTTCTATACTTTTAAAATATATATATTTATGAATACATAGCGCAAATGAGAATATGCGGTCAGGTTAGCTTATACTTTAATTGTGCTTGAACATCTCTGAGAACAGAGGTGGGCTAATTTATACGTCATCCAGTTACCCCTTTAAAGTCATATAACTGGGTAGCCGTAATGTAATACTGCCCACATACTGCAAACAAAAATAGAGAATTTAAGCACATGCACAATCACATCCTTAAAGAGACACTAAACCCAAAAATTTTCTTTCATGATTCAGATAGAGCATGCCATTTTAGGCAACTTTCTAATTTACTCCTATTATTACATTTTGTTCATTCTCTTGGTATGTTTATTTGAAAAGGAAGAATGTAAGTTTAGATGCCGGCCCATTTTTGGTGAACAAACTGGGTTGTCCTTGATAATTGGACAGCACCAAAAAAAGTGCTGTCCATGGTCCTGAACCAAAACATTTGCTGGCTCCTTAGCTTAGATGCCTTCTTATTCAAATAAAGATAGCAAGAGAACCAAGAAAAATTGATAATAGAAGTAAATTAGAAAGTTGCTTAAAATTGCCTGCTCTAAAATTGGGTTCAGTGTCCCTTTAAGGAGACATGAAACCCAACATTTTTCTTTCATGATTCAGATAGAGCATACCTTTTTAAAAATAAAAAATCCAGTTTAATTCTATTATGAAATTTGCTTCATGCTCTTGGAACCTTTGCTAAAGGAGCAGCAATTCACTACTTGGTGCTAGCTGATCACATCGGGGGAGCCAGTGTCAAGAGGCATATATGTGCAGCCACCAATCATCATCTAGCTTCCACTGTGCATCGCTGCTCCTGAGAGTACCTAGGTATGCTTTTCAACAAAGGCTACAAAGAGGACAAATCAAATTAGATGATAAAAGTAAATGGAAAAGTTATTTAAAAGTGCATGCTATATCTGAATCACTTTACTGTCCCTTTAATAGGCAGCAGAAATTCCACAAATGTTGCCTGGTTTTACAAACAAGAGTGCACTATTAGCAAACATATTTGAATTAGCTCATCTGCCCGCTGAAAGGCAAAACACATAGGTGAATCTAACTCTAATACATTTGAATATGTGATAAGATACAAATCAGTAAAAACATGTCTTGATGGAACCATAAAAGTTTTGGAAAGGCTGATTTGTCAATCAAAAGTGTGTTAAAATCCTGACTAACAATGAAGTTGTGTTAGGTGATCTGATCTGTTAATGATGTGTTTTGTCCTGATCAAGGGTAACAAAAATCTCACATGACCTGATCTTTTCCAGAATCATGCAAAAGTCCCTTGAAGCATACGTTTCTGAAAGGAAGAACCACAAATCGTAAATGAAAAAAACAAACACTCCACAGCAAACCAGAGGAAATGAAAAATATAAACGAAGATATGAAGGTAGGCATCCTACTCTAGTGGATCATGAATAAAAACAAATTGAGAGGGACTACCTTTTGAAATGATGGACCTTCAAGCACCTATTTAATTTATTTATGTCTAACAAATCATATCCTCTTTCTTGACAACAAAGAAGAGATCTAAGTAAAAACCCTTGCCATTGTTCCTGAAGAGGAATCAGACAAATTACATTGTGGTTTAATTGATGTTGAAGAACAAACCAGAGTTTTCACATGATCTCAAGGGACCAGATTATCAAAACAAAGCCTCACAAAAGAATAAATTAGCAGGTTCTTGGAAAGCCAATTTATCAATGATTTGATCAATTGAGGATGACTGGGTAACAAATTTGTTAAATGGATCAATCCAAGCATTGCTCAAATGAGTAGCATATGTGCCAGATGTAGCTTTCTCATATATAGACCCTGCAGGTAATACTTTTGCTTAAAAACAGAGCCTATCCCTTTATTGATCTGTAATTGAATACATATAATTTTTAGAGGAATAACAGAGTGCTTGGATAATCTAAAAATAGATCTATCAACTTGAGGTATATCTTGCCAGATCTGTAAAAAGAACTCATAAAAAGCATATGTGAAATCACAACTAGAAAAAAAATATATAATTTTTCTGAACCAGGACTATATCATTCATTATATATTAATCTAAAAACAAAGGGTGAAATGGGAAACTTCCTTCCAAATTTAAATCTAGCATTAAATAATTGATCCACATCACTTACTAGTTCCCCTTTAAAATGCTATAAAAGGTTTTTCAAGCATTTTTACTCGATTGTCCTGATATATGGAAATTAAGCATTTATGTTTCATTTTCCTAAACCTAGAGAAAAAACCTTTTAGAAGAAAAGTCTCAAACGGCGAAATAAGTTTAGATTTGCATAAATGTTTTCTAGGAGATCTCCTAAATAAACATTTGGGAGACCCAACTGCAGAATTATTGTCTTTATTTTCAGTTAACCTAGTGCTACAGATTGAACAATGTTCCACCAAAAGAGGTTATTTTTTTTAGCTTTAGCATCTTCTACACAGGTATCAGGCTAAAGGTTTTTAAGACGTAAACAAAGGAAAATACAGTTACCTCTCCTCAGAATGAATACATGGAGGAGCAGAATAAAAAGCATGACATGTTGCAGTTACCACATACACATTAAGTCCACTGGAGCACAATACAAACATTGCAGTAGTCCTCAAAGTTCTACAAAGCTGGTCCTAATAACCATAGTGATTTTACCAGCAATAATAAAATCAGTATTATAAATACATACAAGAAAATAACCTGACCGCACAAGAAGTAAAATATTTTAAATGCTTGTACGAAACAAATACATTTATTATGTACAGTAATTATGTTTTGGGAAGATATTCTAGCCTGACACACAGTAGATGAGGATATGGATAAGTATACAGTACAGTTTGTGACCTTTCAATATAAATGGTGATTAAATATTTATTGTATGTGCTTTTTTAGTGTTTATGCTAGCTGTGCATGTTTGGTGAATAATTGCATTTGCATTTTGCAAGTATAGGATTTCTGGTTATGTATAACGTGATCATTTGTATGTTGCTTACATTTATTTATGTCTTATTTAGTATATATTATATTTTGTAAATATATGCATACCGTGTGGACACAGGACAAGGGAAGACAAATTCACAGGTCTGAAGTGCACAATGGTACAGACGCTGTTGTCATGGAAACTATATGAGGACGCATAACCCCTGAGGCTAACATAAGGGAGAAAAGAGTACAACCGAATAGGATGAAAGTATAAATAATATCCTGAAATTTAAAAAAAAAAGTGAGTCAGATATATGCAGATGAAAATTATGAGTAAGAGAAAGTAAATGACAGGAAAATGTTAAGATAAAGGAGGTATAAGGGCAAGAGAGAGAAAGGAACAGAGACATAAGATGAAAATATACTAGGAGAGGGTGAAATAGATAAATCATTTAATTATAAATCAATTAATCAGCAAGAGAATTTCATTGAACTCTTGTCCCTGTCATCTATCACCTTCCCATCGTCTCCCTGTAGCTCGTTAGCAGACAGGGTCTTAATTAATTACTGTCTGCTGTATATCTATATTTTAGTCTGTCTATTTTTCTATCTACGAAACTCTCTTTGTATAGTGTATGTATATGTTTGTGAGTGTGTATTCCTGTCTGTCTGTCTATCCATCCATCTCTTTATTTAAAAATATCGAACCATTCAGGATGCAGGAAATTCTTATACCACCCTTAAATTTGTCAACATCATTGACATCACTCAATACATGCATACCTCCAAACTATTTCTATGGAGCATTTGGACTGGTAGCCAAGGGGCTGAGTCGGGGAGACCAGGAGACAGAGTCACAGCAAGCTGAACTGTGGAGGTCTAGAGGTCAATTTTTTTTGTGATGAGGGTCTGGTGGTTTAGGTGGTTAATAACAGGTTATTTTTACATTGGAGGTATGTGGACTAAAGTATTAATAGCAGTTAGGGTATTTTTGCACTGAGCTACTATAGGAGGAGAAATAAAAGAAATTGTATTTTTGTTGATAAGCCTCCTTGGCAAAACAGCTTCTGTGCCGTACAGATGGCAGGTTAGTCGAGTAGTGACTTACAGGAACAAAATAATATAGATAAGTTCAGGGATGATAAGTCTGCAGCACAAGTTCTGATACGCAAGACAAAAAGTGTCAGTAAACACAATAAAAATACATTCATAATAACACTATCTAATAAAAATGATTAAAAATAAATTGCATAAATAAGTTATAAGGGCTCAAAGATATGAGGTCTCAGGTGTTAGAAAAAAAGGCCTTCAAAGGGATTTACAGACATATATATATATATATATATATATATATATATATATATATATATATATATATATATATATACACACACACACACACACATTGGTGCCCTTTGCAGTCAAGTAGCATGTATAAGCATATGTTTGCAATATTCATATTTAATAAGGTATTTTACTATAAATTTACTGTAAAAATTTCACATTCCAATGTTCTTCACATATAGAAATATGTTCTAAGTATTTATCACATTTTTAAAAACATGTTTATTGAGGACATTACAAAGAAAAGAAAGTTACATTGACAATATAGAATACAATTATGTCAAATACTTACGTCATATTCGATAGATTAAAGTGTATTCAAAAAATTTCAGACCTCGTTTTTTTATCCCCTGGATAAAGTTGGTCACTCTTGGACCTGCATTGACAGTATGATTTAAAGCTAAGGGTTTACTATAAACATAATAAACAAAAAGAACAACAAAAAAGAAAGAGTTTTGCATCATAAAAAAATGTTACATTGACATAGCAAGTTAAACCATAGTAAGAAAAGAGATGCAAATTACCAGAACTGAATATGTTTACTTAAAGTGCAACCGCACCTTTGCTATCATATGCAGATGGAGCTTTTTAGAAAGGATAGCAAGTATTTGTTTTAAATTTCAATTATGTAGAGTTAAACCTCAGAGGTTATATGTGGTTAATCCCTATATTTATACAATGGCAGTATATTTACTAGATATGTACAAGCCCACCCACGCGCCACCTCGGCTTGTATTGGGCCATCCTTTTGGCTATGTGTACGAGAATTGGGAGTTTCCAATTTGCCACAAGTTTATATTAAGTGTTAGAAGTTATGAAAGCAATGTAGCCTATAATGAAATGTTGTTACTTAAGTGTGACCTGAAACTCCCGCACTGTGGTTGCAGTAACTATCTATATTGTAGATTGCTATATGGGGTTGTGCGTGTGTGAACAGTTTAGGTTTAAATTATGCAAGACATTATTACTATACTCTTTTGAAACAATCATATTTTCCAACATAGAATACAGAAAACCTTATAACCTGTGAAAATTGAATTTTCCAACATCTCAATTATAACTTTAATGTTATCTAATAGTTATACGTTACTCATATGCTCTCAGTCTCAGCTCACAGAGTTTATCTGCATTGGGTACATAGCCTTAGCAGAAGGTGTTTTTAACATATTCAAATTCCCTGCTACACTATATGGTGCAGTGGGGTTTCCATCTAGTGATGTGTGATTTAATAAACCGTCAGAGGGACCACCAAGAAGCAGGTGTTTTAGTGACACTG
This sequence comes from Bombina bombina, assembly GCF_027579735.1. Lineage (NCBI taxonomy): Eukaryota > Metazoa > Chordata > Amphibia > Anura > Bombinatoridae > Bombina > Bombina bombina. The sequence goes on along the minus strand of NC_069501.1, from coordinate 496,514,738 downwards.
AGTCCACAGTCCCCCAGGTCCCCCCCCAAGACCCCGAGGTACTCGCTCTGACTCCAGTCTTTGTTTGATTTGCATAGACATTCTTACTGTTCCGGGAAGGTCCCAGGGCTGAAATAAGTTGAAAGATGCTCCCCACTCGCATTAATGTGATTAGTGCTGGTGACCAAGTCTTTTAACTGTTTATTGTGTAGTTTCGGTTCATACGCTGTTATAAGGCGGTGGTCGGTGCGTTTTTGCTCTGGGGGTAAAAGGTATAGCTTGGAGGTCTTTCCGATTTGTGTTCCCCGGTAGTGAGCGGTTGTCACTCAATGTCATCACCGTGGGGGAAGTTTTTGCATGGCTAATCTGCTGATGAAATTCCCCAATCGACTGTGTATTGGGTTGTACGGCCTCCCTGGGCCCTAGGGACAGGCCAGATCCAAAGATTGTAGATTTCTGTGTTGCCGGTGCCTTCGGTTTTACTGGCGATGCTCTGTTCATGAGGAGTTAAAGTTCTTGCTCTATTAGTAGTTGGAATATTGCCTCCAACCTGAGGAGTATTAAATCTTGCGTGTTGGGAAACTTTCAACCCACGTGTCAGCTGCAGAGTTTATCATCGTTCTTTTCTGCGTGGTTATACTGTTTGGCAGTTTAGTCACTCAGAGGCACAAAATCAATCGTGTTGGTATTGGATGCTGTGGCTGTGGAGTGATAATCGGCTGATTATAATTTCCTCTCCCGGGGCTCCAGAAAGAGAATTTGCATATCTAATTTGCATATCTTACCCAAAATTCTCTTGTGCATTGGTAACATTGTATATGAGGTATTTCTGGGGAAAAGCGAGTGGGAAATCTTGCCTAGATATGCTAATTTCCTATGCAAATATTTACATTGATATATATATATACAAAAAAAAACAGTGGTCCCGGACAACTAAACACATACACATGCGCGCACACACACAAACATACGGGTGGAAAAATAGCAGTATGGTTTACTAGGCAGGGGTTAAAAGCTACTAGTAGTCCACTCAATGTTAAAGATAGGAAAGTCAAATATCTAAGTTGTCCGGGACCACTGGGTTTTTCAAGCTATATACAATGTATAGATATCTATTGTAACAAAATACCATCAAATATATGTAGAAATATGTATTTATGAATAAATAGAACATATTCTGCTATGTAAAGGACATTGGAATGTGAAATATTAATATTTAATGTGCGGTTAGCGGTCCATTGAAGTCTATGTGGGAATACGTTAATGCGGTCACGGTATTCTAACATTGGCTTTTTGCACGTGTCGGGTTAGCACATGAGAGAAAACTTTCTACTCTCAACTTGTAATATGAGCGCTATCCTACACGCGCAAAAAGCTTACTTCTAGCAGAGTTAGCGTGGGAGCGATAAATTTGCGCTCCACTTTTAATCTAGCCCTTTATTGGCTGCTAATGTAGTACTTAATACATTATTTTTCTTATTTATCCATGCAATATCCCCAATAGCTTTAATTGTTAATATAAATGATTTATCTACAAATATTTTAATGTTTCTTTAATGGCCCTTATTTTATTTTTTAAAATATGCTCTGGGCACTAAAGACTTTTTCTTAGAAGATTATTGCCAATTTGAGCACACAATTTAAAAAAAAGATTTGTCTTCCGTGATTTGTCTGTCCAGAAACTTGGGAGAAAAGAAGTGAGATGCTACGTTAAAGGAGAACGGTTAAAAGATGGTTTCTTTAGAATAGGTTTAATGAAATGTCACGGAAACCAAAAAATTTAAATGGACATTGTATTAGTGATTTGCATTTGTATAAGGTGTAACTTGTAGATTTCTGGTAATTTTGCAATGGGAAACACGGTTTACTTTTAGCTCTGGTAAGTTGCATTCGAGTGATACTATCGTTCAAGTGGGAGAACTTTACTTTTAACTTGTAGAAGAATAGTACAGATGATCTTGATGTACTCCCGCTAGAGCTTTCCCATGAAATAAATCATGCGCAAAGTACTGTTCCACTTGTAATCTAGGTTTAGATATATTCTAGGTATAATTATTTATTCAAAGGGAATATTAGCCTGAGAATAATATTCAGTATCTACGTCTAATCTTGGACAAATCTGGCTTCCCAGAAAGGCATCTCATGCTGGGTTGAACATGTGTGAAAACTGCCACATGAACACAAAGGGGCAGATCACAATATATTGAAAATTTTCTCCCGAAATGTTTTTTTTTTCTTTCCAGCTGAATTGTTCTGTATGTTTTCCAAGTGATCACATGGCAAAATGAAACTATACATTAAAAGCCTGCAGTGGTGAACACCTTTTCAAAAGAAAAGTTCCCAAAAAGGCATTTTGTTTGTTAAAGTGATGGTAAACAATCTGTATTCGCTATGCAGCATATGAAAAACAGTTATAAAATATGTGGATGCTCATGCTGAAGAGTCAATCGTCGCTGTGGGTGAGTGCTCAGTTGAGCGTTGACAAGCTGTACGATTCCTAACTATGTGTACTTTTTGCTGTGTACAATTTTCAGTGTGTTACAAGTTGCCAAATTAAGCCGTGGACTGCTTTTTTCATACTTACGTGTTATTTCCATCTTACGGACCAGAACTTTCCCTTGTTTAAGTTATAAAACATGTCACTTTCATTCATCATTTTGTTTAAATATGCTTAGAATAAAATATAATACCAATGAATCGTCTTTATTAATGCCGCTGATCCTCCACCCGTCTATTTTAAAGCTTTTTTTTTTTTTGTGGTCACGTTCTTCTAACATCCAATTATTTGCAGGCGCATCTAGAGTCCTTCGATGCTATTGATACACCCCTCACGTGTATATCACATGCGCTATTTTGTTCTGCTACAGACAGTTGGTTGAAGGCAGAAAGCAGCCAAGATAATTATGTAGGGAGTGGGTAGGATCGCTCTCTGACACATAGCCCATAAAGCAGGAAGAAGAGAGGGGGAGCAGTAAGCTTCCTTTGTCAGGTAGGAGTAATATATAAGTTTTTAAAATGATGGGGCAAATATATATATATGTGTACAATGCAAAAGGGTACCAGCACACACTTTAATAAACGTTCATCATCCGGGGTGCACTTCAAATAAATCATATAGAAAGTAGGCAATGGGAAGGCACTCACCGTAGTAAAAGGATTCTTTATTCAAAAGTTAACGTTTTCGGGGTTGCCCCCGTCCTCAGACCAACAGAACAAACACACCACTAACCTATTTCAAAGGAAACCCATCACCGTGTCATTTCAATCAGCTGTGCCCCTGCACGACTGTCAAGCACCACAGCACATGTGTAAACCCACTACGGAGCACAGCTGAGGACAAGCCTAGCCTCTAACAAAACCATCACCATAGCAACATCATAACACCACCGTGACACTTTTTACAATTAAAAACAAACATAGCTGCCAAACCTACACTACCGTCCTTAGTGCCAGCAATAAGTGCAATACCTTTAAACACAAAGAACAGTGTGCAATGAGTCAGATGCTAACTAGGAACATAATAGTGCCGGAGCCAGCCAAGCGTTGCCTAGCAACCAAACAACAATGAGGTCCCACTCAATTGCGTATAACACACACCCTCAGCTTCACCATACTCTGCAATATTAACCATAATGGAACTTCTCAGAGCCAAAACACTAATGTACAACACGGACCTGCATACTTCCAACCCATCCCCAGACACAACGCATAAGAGCGTAAGCATACACCCGTCAGATATATCCAACATACTGGCTAACATACCTATACAAACAATATACCTATCCATCCAATCGCAACTCGCTTACAACAATTAAGCAAACAGTATCAGTTACTGATCAATCACCCCACAACACATGTATACCTAATACGGCACAATGTATAATTGTAATGAATCCACACTTAGTAATCAGACTATGTAAAAAGTTTGGTTTGTTGCTCTTTTGTGAACACACCCTTCAATAAACTGTATTAAAGGTTGAGACACAGTGAGCGGTTTTAATGCACAGCAGGATGAATTACTGTGAATAAGGCAGAATGATTTATGAACTTCACTCTATTTATAACTGATGTCAGAACTGAAGGTAGTCACAAAGAGGTTATTCAAAGGTTATTTGTAATCCATATGTGGTAGTTTGGAATCTTCACACACACTCACTCATATAAAATATATACACAAACAGTCATTCCTATGTTGGTTACTCTATTTACAAAAGTACAGCTTTGGCTCAGGATGATAAACAACGTTATGTGAAGTTCCAAAGTAGCGAGTCAAATACCTGAGTAATCCTTAATAACAGAGTTATGCCAGCAAAATGACTTTGGTGCAGAAGTATTTACAAGTGTCTTGTAAGCTTAAGTTTTACCTCAGAGGGGAGCGGGTCCGGTACGCAGTGAGCTGCAGTTTCAGTGAGAGAGTTTGTGACTCACTTCCGGTCCTGCACGGCAGCGTCTCCTTCCAGCTTATCCAAGTATACTTCTTAGAATGGATCTCCTAAAGTTCCGTGGAGAGAGGTGAGTTCCACAAAGTGAAACCAATAGATAATCCTGTAACTAGATAGAATGTCAGAGAAATGATGGTAAAAGGAATAGCGGTTATACCACTTTAAACAAGTAAGACCTGGAGTCTCAGATTACACAACCTCTGACAGAGGCTATGTGTCTTCAATAATCAGGCACTGAGTGAGAGTTAAGAAACTCCTTATAAAGGAAATAGAGGAGTGGGAGGGATATACCTTAAAGGTATATTACATATCCCCCCCCCAAAAAAAAGAACATAGCCCAACGAGCTAACATGGCTTGCCAGGATAGTGATGATGGAAAGCGGCCAAAAGGTCGGGGGCATGCAAGTCCTCCCGTAGCTCCCAAGAGTTGTCCTCGGAACCGGAACCCTTCCATTTAATCAAATACTGCAAGCGTCCTCTTCGGATACGAGAGTCGAGAATCCGATCAATCTCATATTCCAAGTGATCATGAAGAAGAACGGGTGGAGGCGGAGGGCAAACATCACGGGGAACACCTCTATACTGTTTTATCAATGAAACGTGGAACGATGGATGTACAGCATACGTTTTTGGTAAAGCTAAACGTACAGCGTTCTCATTGATAATAGTTTCGATAGGAAATGGACCTATAAACTGGCTTGCTAGTTTTTTGCTTGGTACCTGAAGCTTTAGGTATTTGGTTGAGAGAAGAACCATATCACCCTTCCTATACCTAGGACTAGGAGTATGATGTGAGTCGTGATATTTTTTCTGAGTAGCTTTAGCTTCTAGTAAATGTGACTTAAGAAGTTTAAGCCTGTCTTGTAGTTCAGAGGCAAATGTTGAGGCTGCAGGGAATTGACCACAGTTTGGGAAATGGCAATGTTTGAGGGTTGATAACCATAAGTGGCGTAGAATGGTGACAGTTTAGTGGAAGATGAGATGGAATTATTGTAGGAGTATTCCGCCATAGGAAGGTAATCAGCCCAATCATATTGAAGATGTGTGAGATAACATCTAAGGTACTGTTCAAGTGTTTGATTTAACCGCTCATTCAACCCGTTTGTCTGAGGGTGATATGCAGTAGAATACCTTGAATCGATTTGGAGAAGTTTACACAATGACCTCCAGAATGCTGAGGTAAGCTGTGTGCCACGGTCAGTGACTATTATTTCTGGTATCCCGTGTAATTTGACTGTTGTCCAAATAAACCTTGGCTGTAAGTATGGCAGTGGGTAATCTTTTAAGAGGTATGAAATGACCAAGTTTAGTTAAGTGATCTACAACTACTAATATTGTGTTTTATTGGTGAGAGAGTGGCAAGTCTACAATGAAATCCATTGAGACGGTGGACCATGGCACACTCGGAATTGGTAGTGAAGTTAGATACCCAATTGGTTTTCTATGGTCTGATTTATTTCTAATACAGACTTCACAGGTATTAACATATTGATTGATTGTTTGTTCCATGGAAGGCCACCAGAAATAACGTTTAATTAGGTCCGTGGTTTATTGTATCCCTTTATGTCCCGATAGTACATTATCGTGGTGATACTTCAATATTGTAGGTCTGATTCTTTTAGGAACGTACAATTTGTTGTTGTACAGTAGCAGTCCCGTATTTGGGTCTGTTATGCAGTTGTGTGGCTGCTCTTGATCTACTTGAAGCTCTTCAAGGATTTCTTTTTCCAAAGTTGAAAGTGTCCCGATAAACTTCTCCTGGGATATGATTGGGTTTAAAGGTACAATAGTATTAGTTAAATCAAAAATTCTTGAGAGTGCGTCTGCTTTAGTATTGGCATGTCCAGGTCGATAGGTAATGAAGAAATTAAACCTATCCAAGAATAATGACCATCTGACTTGGCGAGAAGACAAAGTTTTACTCTTTTTTTAAGTACTCAAGATTCTTATGGTCAGTGTATATTAAAAAAGGTTCATGAGATCCTTCTAGGAGATGTCTCCAATGCTCAAGTGCACTTTTAATAGCTAAGAGCTCCTTATCACCAATGCTATAGTTTGATTCAGCTGGTAAGAGAGTTCTTGAATAGAAAGTTGTAGGATGAATTTCCTGCGTCTGTTTATTTAGTTTGGATAATACAGCTCCTATGCCTGAGTTAGAGGCATCTACCTCTACTATGAATTGAGATTTGTAGTCAGGTAACATGAGTACTGGTGCTGTTGAGAACTTATACTTTAAGGTTGTGAAGGCGTTTTGAGCATCTTCAGACCAAATAAATTTGCAATTTTTTCTTGTTAGTTGGGTTAATGGACGGACTAAAGAGGAGAAATTTTTAATGAACTTCCTGTAAAAGTTTGAGAACCCCAAAAACCTTTGGAGTGCTCGTATTGTCCTAGGTCTAGGCCATTCCTGAATCTTGGTAGTTTTCTCTGGATCCATCTGGATCTGATTTGGGGAGATGATATAACCCAAAAACTTAATTTGTTGAACATGGAAACTACATTTTTCCATTTTGGCGAATAACTTGTGTTCTCTTAATCGGGTAAGAACCTATCTTACATGTTTTTCATGTTCTTGGATGTTCTTCGAATAGATAAGAATGTCATCCAGATATATGATGACGCAAACGTCAGTGAGATCCTTAAATATCTCATTGATAAAGTGCTGGAAAGTCGCGGGTGCGTTGCTTAACCCGAAAGGCATTACGTTGTATTGATACAACCCATATCGTGTACGGAATGCAGTTTTCCATTCATCTCCTTTCTTAATACGTATTAAATTATACGCACCCTTTAAGTCCAATTTAGTATAAATGGTGGCATCAGTCAACCTTTCCAGGAGTTCTGGTATCAAGGGCTCTGTAGTCAATGATAGGACGTAATGACATATCCTTATTTTTTACAAAAAATATCCCAGCTGCGGCTGGGGAGGTGGAATGTGATATGAAGCCTTTCTTTAAATTCTCATCTAAGTAAGTTCTTAAATGCGTCAATTCATTTTGTGACAATGGATATATCTTCCCATAGGGAATCTGGGAACCTGGAATGATTTATATTGGACAATCAAATGGTCAGTGGAGAGGTAAACACTCTGCTTCTTTGAGATCGAAAACATCAGCCAAATCCGAATACACAGATGGAACACCACTCTCAATATTTGCTATAGTACAATGTGGGTAACAGGTAGTGAGGCATTACGGGGATGTGAACTGAAGTTTGTTACCTGACCAATCAATGTTTGGGTTGTGTGTGGCTAACCAAGTGTACCCCAGTACTACAGGATGTTTTTCAATAGGTATGATATCATATGATAAGTATTCTGTGTGACCCCCGATAGAAGTAAGTAAAGGAATTGTGTGGTGAGTAATTGGTCCCCTTTGTATCAAAGATCCATCAATTAATCTAACGAATACAGGTTGCTTTTTACACTCAGTGGGAATTTTATTATCTTTTACATATTTTACATCAACATAAATGCCAGATGCCCCAGAATCAATAAGAGCGTCACTCTGGATATGTAGTTGGTCCCACTGTAAGGAGAGAGATAGTGTGAGTTGAGAGGGATTAGAGTGGTTACAAACAGATATCATGTCAAGAGGCTTACCCTTCTTTTGTTTTGCCAGTAAGGGACAGGATGCAACAGTGTGCTCTTTGTGAGCGCAATACAGACACAAATTAGCGAGTCTCCTTCTGGTTTTCTCTTCCTGAGTCAGAGGTCCTTTTAATACTCCTTTCTCCATGGGGGTGGATTGATTGGAGCTTCTTTCAGGTCCAGGGGGTGATGAGTATGGGCGTCTCGTAGGGTTATCGAATAGACCTTTTTCTGCTTTCCTTTCCCTTAATCTCCTGTCCAACGTGGTGCTTAGTTTGATCAATGCCGAAAGTGTGTCAGGGATTTCTAGTCGTGAGAGTTCATCTTTCAAAGCTTCTGAGAGCCCCAGGCGGAACTGATTCTTAAGACTGATCTCGTTCCACTGAGAATCAGGAGCCCACATCTGGAACTCAGTGGTGTATTCTTCCACAGTCCTTTTTCCCTGCATGAGGGCGCGTAACTTCGTCTCAGCACAAAGCTTGGTGTTGGAATCTTCATAAAGACTGGACATGGCTGAAAAGAAATCTGTTAGAGAGTCTAATATGGGATTATTATTTTCAAAGAACCTGTTTGCCCAGGTACGTGGTTCTCCAATCAAGTATGATATGGTAGTGCAAACTTTGATTCGCTCTGAGTGATACGTGCGAGGTCTGAGGGAAAACATCAGATTACAAGCGTTTTTGAAGTCACGAAAATCTGAGCGTTTTCCTGAGAAAGGCAATGGTGTTTGTACTTGTGGTTCAGGAATTTCCTGTTGCTTAGATGAAATGCAATCTTTTAATAAAGTTTTAATGGTTGCATTTTCTGATTGAACCTCTTGTAAAGCACGGGCTAAATAATCTAGCTTTTGGTATATATTGGTGAATTCATTTTTTATTTCAGCAGGATTCATATTCAACTTAAACAGAATTTGCAATATGGCCTGATTATTCTGTAATGAATCCACACTTAGTAATCAGACTATGTAAAAAGTTTGGTTTGTTGCTCTTTTGTGAACACACCCTTCAATAAACTGTATTAAAGGTTGAGACACTGAGCGGTTTTAATGCACAGCAGGATGAATTACTGTGAATAAGGCAGAATGATTTATGAACTTCACTCTATTTATAACTGATGTCAGAACTGAAGGTAGTCACAAAGAAGATATTCAAAGGTTATTTGTAATCCATATGTGGTAGTTTGGAATCTTCACACACACTCACTCATATAAAATATATACACAAACAGTCATTCCTATGTTGGTTACTCTATTTACAAAAGTACAGCTTTGGCTCAGGATGATAAACAACGTTATGTGAAGTTCCAAAGTAGCGAGTCAAATACCTGAGTAATCCTTAATAACAGAGTGATGCCAGCAAAATGACTTTGGTGCAGAAGTATTTACAAGTGTCTTGTAAGCTTAAGTTTTACCTCAGAGGGGAGCGGGTCCAGTACGCAGTGAGCTGCAGTTTCAGTGAGAGAGTGTGTGACTCACTTCCGGTCCTGCACGGCAGCGTCTCCTTCCAGCTTATCCAAGTATACTTCTTATCCAAGTATACTTCTTAGAATGGATCTCCTAAAGTTCCGTGGAGAGAGGTGAGTTCCACAAAGTGAAACCAATAGATAATCCTGTAACTAGATAGAATGTCAGAGAAATGATGGTAAAAGGAATAGCGGTTATACCACTTTAAACAAGTCTCGGATTACACAACCTCTGACAGAGGCTATGTGTCTTCAATAATCAGGCACTGAGTGATAGTTAAGAAACTATTATAAAGGAAATAGAGGAGTGGGAGGGATATACCTTAAAGGTATATCACAATAATAAACCATCAAAATTTAAATAAAACATGCCAACGTTACACAAATACTTTGTATACCCACAACTCTATATTATTGGCAATAGAATATTCTTCCAGGGTAGTTACTACCAACTTATCTTACATGTCAAATCTGACCTTATGCAATATTACACTCACCGTACCACCCCCAATCATATCCATACACTCATATCACACCTCTAATATACAACTACCACACCCTCATCCTAAAGTAAAAACACATCACAAACTCAACCAAAACACCTCACAAACATGACTCAACCCATACTTTACTAGAATGAAAGCCCAACAGTTACACAAAATACAAACTATAAAACCAACCTTACAGAACCTCATCACAACAACGACCAATGGTTTCATCACCAAATCATCATATATTCATACCTGGCCTATAGTGACATATTAATCTCATCGACTTTAGCATCCTAGAACTAACTCACACTCAGCATCCATCTCTCACTGCACACATTCACCCAACAACCCATCTCCATTCTATAAAACCATCACAGCCATACCAGCCACACAATTTGCAGCAACATTGAAGGAGAATTGGGATATTGTTGCAAGTGACAGGTCACATCCCTTTGGGCACATGGAGAGCCCCATGGTTGGCTTTAGACGTGGCAGTTCCTTGAAAGATCTACTTTTACGACCTGATAATAGGGACAGCTATAATCCACAGACATGGCTAAGTCTAAAAAAGATGGGCTGCTTTCGTTGCAGTGGGTGCACCACGTGCAGGGGTTTGGTTCAAAGTTCCAGCTTTATCCATCCTTGGACTAATAAGAAGTTCTTCATTCGGCACAGAGTGACGTGCACCACCACCCATGTAGTGTACCTGCTACACTGTCCGTGTGGCAGATTTTACGTGGGAAAAACCCAAGATGACCTTCGAACTAGGATGGCCAATCATAGATCTGCCATCCGGAGTGCCATTAAAGACGGTGACTCTGAACAGCCTGTGGCGAGGCACTTCGTTCAGAATGGCCATGGGGTACAAGATCTGCGGTACATTATTATCGACCATGTTCCAGCACCTCAGAGAGGGGGTGACAGGTCAAGACGTTTATTGCAGAAAGAGCTGCAATGGATCTATAATCTGGACATAATGCATCCAAAGGGTCTGAATATGACCATGGACTACCAGTGCTTCCTTTAAAAGCTTAATCATGATCCTGTCACTGTTTGAGAGCATAGCAACAGTGTTGAGTGGATGGTTATTGTTAGTGTATGAGTCGGTTTATGTATTATTTTGTGACACAAATGGTTTATGCAAGTTTTAGGGTGTGTGTTGTAGTAGGTTAGTTTTTAATATGTGCATGGCGTAATGTTAGTATTGCATGTTTCGGTTGATATTTGGTGTGTTGTTGAGTATATGGAAGCAATTCAGAAATCCAGCACTTCAATCCTTAATAGAGTGCATACTGCAGTAGGATTACTGCAAAAATCCTCAAAGCAATATAGAACAAAAGTAGCAGACGCACCACAAAGTCCTTATGCAGAGGTTCTCTTTATTGTCACAAACTGGGAGCCAGGAAAGCAGAACAACGTTTCGGGCTACAAACCCTTATTCCTGTTCATAACTTGTACATCACACATAATCACCTTAAATACTTACAACCAGGTAAAACCACACCTTTTTAATTTAACCATTTACAAGGCAAAAAGAAGGCCTGTCATAGTGACCTCTAGTGGTTTATACCTGAAAATACATGTTTTTCACCACATTTATTTAAAAACATTTCTTTTTTAAAAAAAAAATACAAAGTTAAAATGCATTTAATAGATGTCATAGCAAGATATTATACACAGAATTCAAAGAGCCAGGGAAACAAGGATTATCACATAACTCTTAGTATTATTACACCTCTTAAAGGAACACACTGAAATCCAATTCTCTATTCATTCCATTGGGCGCCAATGTGTTTAACTTATTAATCCAGAAAGCCTCACGTTTTTGTAACAATAATTCTCTATTGCCACCACGCCTAGGGCTTTGTACAAAATCTATAATTTGAAAGCGCAGTTGTGCAATTGTGTGGTTGCAGCTCAAAAAATGATAAGTTACAGGTGCATTTAAATTATTGGTCCTTATGTTGGATTTATGCTGTATAATTCTATCTCTGACCCGCTGGGTCGTTTCACCTATATAAATTAACCCACACGGACACTTAATTAGGTATATTACAAAGTTTGCATTACAATTAAAGTAGCCCCTAATCCTGAATTTCTGACCCGTTTGGGGATGTATAAAAAGGTCACCTTTTATCATATTGTTGCAATTTGAACAATTCAGGCAAGGGAAGCAACCATTATTTTCTGATGTAATAAAACCTTGTTTAGATTTCATATTTGACCCAACATCAGCTTTGATTAATTTATCCCTAAGACTGGGTAATCTAGTGTAGGCTGGCATAGGAGGCTGTTGGAATGCTGCAACCTCTGGATTACATTCTTTCAAAACATTCCAATGTTTACGAACAATTTTTTGTATTGCTGCACTGTTAGCACTGTATTCTGAGACAAAAACCAATCTATTAGGGTCCTTTTTCTTTTTGACATCTGTCATATTGACCCTATTCTTTGGTGTCTGTAAAACTTTTCTCAAAATTGTCTGTATCATATCATAAGGATACCCACGCTCAATAAATCTTACACCCATTTCTTCTAACCTTTGCAGGGCCAATTTTTCATCTTTAACAATACGTTTAACCCTAAGCATTTGACTATATGGTAGTGACTGGATTAAAGAAGAGGCATGGGCACTAGAAAAGTGTAGAAGGCTATTCCTATATAAATCTGTCTTTAGACATGAACCATCCTTATAGACTTTAGTGTCCAAAAAATTAATTGATTCTTCACTCCAAGATAGGGTAAACTTAATACATCTAGAAGCCATATTGAGATCTGTAACAAACTGCTGAAGGGAGCCAACGTCACCCCACCAAATGCCAAATATGTCATCTATGTAGCGCCACCAGGTGGCGCCACACAGATGAAATAGATTGTTCTCATAGACAAACTTTTCCTCGAATACACTCATAAAAATGTTGGCATAGGTAGGGGCGACGTTGGACCCCATAGCAGTACCCTGCTTTAAATTAGAACAGGACCTGTACAAATTTAACAGAAGTTTAAAGCTAAAATCCTTTTTTTCCAACACAGATAGCAGAGAAATATTTAGTAAGCAAGTGAAGGGAATTGATGACATGCTAACTATTAAGAATCTTGGATTGAGAAATAAAAGTGGTTTTGTTCCAACAGCATATGACCCGAGTATTGATGTATATATGAAATTAATAAAACGTGATTTAGATGTTTTAAAGAAAAAACAACTAAAGGAAAAATTTATACCTAACTTGTCTAAAAAAGATAATGTGGCTCTAAAAACACTGATTGATAACATGGGGTTAATTTGTAAACAGGCCGACAAAGGCGGAGCCACTGTGATCATGGAGAGAGATTATTATGTGAATGAAATAAAAGGTCAGCTGGCTAAAACTGATGTGTATATGCCTTTAACATATGATCCCTCTTCCAAGATCCAGTGTGATATAAAAAAATGTGTTGAGCGAGCTTACTTGAATGGTTTGATTGACAGCGAAACAAGGAAATTTCTGATTAAAAATGAGTTTATTGTTCCAGTATTATACACACTGCCCAAGGTTCATAAAAACCTTGGGGCCCCACCAGGACACTCCATTGTAGCTGGCACTGATTCTATCTGCACAAATATATCCATTTACCTGGATAAGCTTTTGAGACCTTTTGTGTCACAAGCAATGTCATATATCAAAGATACAGATGATTTTCTATCTAAAATTGAGAACTTACCAGGTAATATGGATAAATGTATTCTATATAGTCTCGATATTGTGAGTCTGTACACTGCTATACCCCACACTAGTGGGTTAGATTCTATTAGGCTAATGATGGCTAGAAGTAATAAATTTACAGTTATGCAGCAGCAGTTTATTATTGAACTAATGGAGATTGTGTTATACTGTAATTACTTCTTGTTTGAAGATTCTTATTTTGTACAGAAGCAGGGTACTGCTATGGGGTCCAACGTCGCCCCTACCTATGCCAACATTTTTATGAGTGTATTCGAGGAAAAGTTTGTCTATGAGAACAATCTATTTCATCTGTGTGGCGCCACCTGGTGGCGCTACATAGATGACATATTTGGCATTTGGTGGGGTGACGTTGGCTCCCTTCAGCAGTTTGTTACAGATCTCAATATGGCTTCTAGATGTATTAAGTTTACCCTATCTTGGAGTGAAGAATCAATTAATTTTTTTGGACACTAAAGTCTATAAGGATGGTTCATGTCTAAAGACAGATTTATATAGGAAAAAAACAGATAGGAATAGCCTTCTACACTTTTCTAGTGCCCATGCCTCTTCTTTAATCCAGTCACTACCATATAGTCAAATGCTTAGGGTTAAACGTATTGTTAAAGATGAAAAATTGGCCCTGCAAAGGTTAGAAGAAATGGGTGTAAGATTTATTGAGCGTGGGTATCCTTATGATATGATACAGACAATTTTGAGAAAAGTTTTACAGACACCAAAGAATAGGGTCAATATGACAGATGTCAAAAAGAAAAAGGACCCTAATAGATTGGTTTTTGTCTCAGAATACAGTGCTAACAGTGCAGCAATACAAAAAATTGTTCGTAAACATTGGAATGTTTTGAAAGAATGTAATCCAGAGGTTGCAGCATTCCAACAGCCTCCTATGCAAGCCTACACTAGATTACCCAGTCTTAGGGATAAATTAATCAAAGCTGATGTTGGGTCAAATAAGAAATCTAAACAAGGTTTTATTACATCAGAAAATAATGGTTGCTTCCCTTGCCTGAATTGTTCAAATTGCAACAATATGATAAAAGGTGACCTTTTTATACATCCCCAAACGGGTCAGAAATTCAGGATTAGGGGCTACTTTAATTGTAATGCAAACTTTGTAATATACCTAATTAAGTGTCCGTGTGGGTTAATTTATATAGGTGAAACGACCCAGCGGGTCAGAGATAGAATTATACAGCATAAATCCAACATAAGGACCAATAATTTAAATGCACCTGTAGCTTATCATTTTTTGAGCTGCAACCACACAATGGCACAACTGCGCTTTCAAATTATAGATTTTGTACAAAGCCCTAGGCGTGGTGGCAATAGAGAATTATTGTTACAAAAACGTGAGGCTTTCTGGATTAATAAGTTAAACACATTGGCGCCCAATGGAATGAATAGAGAATTGGATTTCAGTGTGTTCCTTTAAGAGGTGTAATAATACTAAGAGTTATGTGATAATCCTTGTTTCCCTGGCTCTTTGAATTCTGTGTATAATATCTTGCTATGACATCTATTAAATGCATTTTAACTTTGTATTTTTTTTAAAAAAAAGAAATGTTTTTAAATAAATGTGGTGAAAAACATGTATTTTCAGGTATAAACCACTAGAGGTCACTGACAGGCCTTCTTTTTGCCTTGTAAATGGTTAAATTAAAAAGGTGTGGTTTTACCTGGTTGTAGGTATTTAAGGTGATTATGTGTGATGTACAAGTTATGAACATGAATAAGGGTTTGTAGCCCGAAACGTTGTTCTGCTTTCCTGGCTCCCAGTTTGTGACAATAAAGAGAACCTCTGCATAAGGACTTTGTGGTGCGTCTGCTACTTTTGTTTTTGTTGAGTATATGGGAGATATGGTAGTTTGGTGGCAATGTGTGTTTTATTGTGTGGCTGGTATGGCTGTGATGGTTTTATAGAATGGAGATGGGTTGTTGGGTGAATGTGTGCAGCAGTGTTAATTTTGACGGCAAATTTCAATTTAGTCTTAGTTTTAGTCTTTTGACTAAAATGCCATTTTAGTTTTAGTCGTATTTTAGTCATCTGAATTGTTTTAGTTTTAGTCTAGTTTTAGTCGACTGAATCTCCAGTAGATTTTAGTCGACTAAAATCTAAGGAGTTTAGTTAAAGTGTAATGCATTATTTAAGCATTTATCTATAATTTGCAAACTGATTATATACTCCAGGAGTAAACATAACACCTGTTAATATTTATGGTATTAAGGTTTAAACATGCAATACAGACACAAATTTAGCCGTTGTTATAGGTAACATCTTTATTAAACTTAAAATTAAATAAAACCAAGTTTCATAAACAGACGTGCAACTTTAAAATATAAAAAAACAAAGCTGTAAACTGTATTGGCTGTTTTGAACATATTACCCAATATAAAAACTTTAACAGTTCTCTGTTAATAATTAAAACAAGAATCAAGTAACTCAACACAGCAAAAAGTTTCTGCAGCTAGCACAGGCACAGCATAGCTTAAACCATTATTCGTGGGTTATGCTTATTTCTATAGGAAGAATAAATTGATTGTTCACAGATTTGAAAAATTTTCGGCAACGATATTAGCACTGCTCTAGAACTTCCAAACTCATTATATACTCCTGGAGTAAAGGTTTATTAACCTGTTTTTATTTATGGTATTAAGGTTTGAACATGCAATACAAATTTAACAGATTTAACTGTTGTGGTATATAACATGTCTTTATATATCTTAAAATTTAATAAAATTAAGTTTCATAAATTTTACAAAAGAGCAGTAATTGGATATGGATTGATTATAACGCCTTGCATAAAATGTTTTTGTCAGCAAATTTTGATTTAGTTTTAGTCATAGTCTTTTGACTAAAATGTCATTGTGATTTAGTTTTAGTCATAGTCTTTTGACTAAAATGTCATTTTAGTTTTAGTCGTATTTTAGTCATCAGAATTTCTTTAGTTTTATAGTCATTTTAGTCTAGTTTTAGTCGACGAAATTAACACTGGTGTGCAGTGAGAAATGGATGCTGAGTGTAAGTTAGTTCTAGGATGCTAAAGTCGATGAGATTAATATGTCACTATAGGCCAGGTATGAATACCTGATGATTTGGTGATGAAACCATTGGTCGTTGGTTTTATAGTTTTGTATTTTGTGTGACTGTTGGGCTTTCATTCTAGTAATGTATGGGTTGAGTCATGTTTGTGAGGTGTTTTGGTTGAGTTTGTGATGTGTTTTTACTTTAGGATGAGCGTGTGGTAGTTGTATATTAGAGGTGTGATATGAGTGTATGGATATGATTGGGGGTCAGATTTGACATGTAAGATAAGTTGGTAGTAACTACCCTGGAAGAATACTCTATTGCCAATAATATAGAGTTGTGGGTATACAAAGTATTTGTGTAACGTTGGCATGTTTTATTTAAATTTTGATGGTTTATTATACATTGTGCCGTATTAGGTATACATGTGTTGTGGGGTGATTGATCAGTAACTGATACTGTTTGCTTAATTG
Organism: Bombina bombina; assembly: GCF_027579735.1. NCBI lineage: Eukaryota > Metazoa > Chordata > Amphibia > Anura > Bombinatoridae > Bombina > Bombina bombina. The sequence continues at coordinate 496,497,556 of NC_069501.1, read as the reverse complement.
TTGTAAGCGAGTTGCGATTGGATGGATAGGTATATTGTTTGTATAGGTACGTTAGCCAGTATGTTGGATATATCTGACGGGTGTATGCTTACGCTCTTATGCGTTGTGTCTGGGGATGGGTTGGAAGTATGTAGGTCCGTGTTGTACATTAGTGTTATGGCTCTGAGAAGTTCCGTTACGGTTAATATTGCAGAGTATGGTGAAGCTGAGGGTGTGTGTTATATGCAATTGAGTGGGACCGCATTGTTGTTTGGTTGCTAGGCAACGCTTGGCTGGCTCCGGCACTATTATGTTCATAGTTAGCATCTGACTCATTGCACACTGTTCTTTGTGTTTAAAGGTATTGCACTTATTGCTGGCACTAAGGACGGTAGTGTAGGTTTGGAAGCTATGTTTGTTTTTAATTGTAAAAAGTGTCACGGTGGTGTTATGATGTTGCTATGGTGATGGTTTTGTTAGAGCCTAGGCTTGTCCTCAGCTGTGCTCCGCACACGGTGATGGGTTTCCTTTGAAATAGGTGAGTGGCGTGTTTGTTCTGTTGGTCTGAGGACGGGGGCAACCCCTAAAACGTTAACTTTTGAATAAAGAATCCTTTTACTACGGTGAGTGCCTTCCCATTGCCTACTTTCTCTCTCTCTCTCTCTCTCTCTCTCTCTCTCTCTCTCTCTATCTCTATATCTCTCTCTCTCTCTCTCTCTCTCTCTATCTATATATATCTATATATCTATACATATATATATATATATATAAAGTTTGAGATAAACAATAATAATCATAAAGGAATACATTGAGCTATTCGGAATAGTGAAAATGTACCATCATTTTAAGTGCGTGTTATCGGGGATAGAAACTGGGAGTTTACCTGAAACTGACATTTACAATTAACCGTTTCACACTTCTTAAGGTTACAGTAAAGTGCACCTATTCTCTGCCTTCAGTATTCACAACTTAAAATCTGCTTTCAAAACCTTTTTAGAGAAGCATACAAGCTGTGCCTTAAAGTTTATCGCACATCTACGTCTACTGGAAACTGCTAGCCTTATCTGATCATGGCTGATGATCAGCACTCACCACAAGCAACTAAGATTGTAAGCTCTCAATGGAGAAGGGTCCTCTAATCCTTCTGTCTCAGCCTGCCTTTCCCAGTCTTGCCACTATTAATGATACCCACTGTATATCACTGTGGAATCTGTTGTCCTATCGCAAATAAAGATGATAATACTTTGTTTTACTGTCTAGTGGTATCCATGTTATCTTAATGGTAGGTGACAAGGGCATAAGTCATGGGCGATGGAAACCAAGGAATAGGTTAAAGGTGTAGAAATGGTGCTGGAGTTTAGAAAGTGGTTAGAGATGAGATAAGTAAATGTGTCTGTATAAGGGTAGAGCAACACTGTAAAATGAGACCATATACTTTTAAAATAGGGAGAGTAAGACTTTCTCCACTGATGTTTCTATACCAAGGTTGTATTTGAAATAGCTTGGGTTTTTTGGGGTTAGGGGTTCTAGGTTATCTACGATTAAGCCATTTAACGCTGTTATGGGATGAAGGAGCAGGGTGTCTGGGTAGCTGTAGATAGAGATATGAGGGACAATTAAAGAGGTAGAGCTTTGAAGAATTACAGTGTCCAGGGGTGATGAGGTACAGTTTGTATCCATTGCTTTGGGTAGGAGAGTTTGTCCACTGGGAGAAGCCAAAACACAAAAATTAATGAGAGGAGCCTAAAAGTAGCAGAACCATTGGTATATCTGAAATTCTAAAGTGGTTGTTTGAATGTCTGAAACGTTTGCAGGAGAAGTTCAGTTAAGTAAAACTGCAGGAAATACATTCAGTTAAAGGAACATTTCAGACAAAATTGGAATGCACACAGATACATTTCAGTTTTGAATAGAAGCATTTTTGCAATAACATTTTAAAAATTAAAATTTATAGCTGTTTCAAGAGTGTACTTGAGTATGCTCCGTGCACCAGCATATTAAACACAGCACTTGCTCAGAGAATCGAGGGTGCTTGTACCATCTGGTAATGTCCCAAATTGTATAATTGCCGACATGATACATGCCTCACTGCCTCTTTCAGTAGCTGCAGTATTTAAAATGCTGGGGCTTTGAGAATATATAGCTATTCGGCACATGCACGTGCAATGAAAAATACTAACACTAAAACAATGAAAACTTTTATTAGAAGCATTTTTGTCTAAATTTGTATATTGTAAATGTTTCTATACAAATATGTAAATGATCTAGTAGAGTAATATAAAACAAATTAGAAATGTACATAGAACTATTATGTGATGTGAGGAAATAATTATCTCTTAGCAAATATATACCTGATTTTCTGTGATTGGTGATCTCTGACCAATCCAATAACAAGCTATTCTAGCCAATCCTAGCAGTGCCATGCAATGGATGGTACTGTCTCCTAGGGGAGGAGGTGATATAAGTGTTGGCTTATCTATGAATGCTTTAAAGGGGCAGTAAACCTAGAAAATAATGTTATATAATTCTGCACATAGTGCAGAATTATATAACATTATATTAGTGCTAGCTTTATGTAACATAATATTGCTGCTTGAATTTTTATTTAAAAAGAGGGTTTTTCAGACTCGCCCTCTGTGCTCTACTGAGCGGGTCTGGTTTTCCCTCTGAGCACATCTGGGCAGCTGGAGCGAGCTACATTGAGTGTGAGATTGGGCCGGGCTGTTACTAGACAGCTGCCCAGATGCGCTCAGTAGAGCACAGAGGGCGAGTCTGAAAAACCCTCTTTTTTTTAATAAAAATTCCAGCAGCAATATTATGTTACATGAAGCTAGCACTAATAAAAGATTATTTTTAGGTTTACTGGCCCTTTAACTATGGCCATAATATTGTCCTGATTTTGGAAATTGACAAACAGCACCTCTCTATAGCATGTTTCTACCTGTTTGTACATTTATATCCTGGCATTAAGCAGAGAGATCTCATATTCTCTGTTCTTTAGTGAAATATCAATTTGTGTTGCCATGTGCTAATACTTGGGATTTTATTTTGCTGTTAACTGGCTTGTTCATTCAACATTGTAATTTATTTGTTGTTCCAAAATACTGAAGGGTGTCATATTATATATATATATATATATATATATATATATATATATATATATATATATATATATATATGAAATAAACAGGTCCCCCACTCTCCGCTGTGAAAACACAAACTTCTTTAATTGAACTGTGATGTTTTGTGGTAGTTAACCCCTTCCTCAGACAGATAACAAAATAGTGCAACTTACTCCACTTAAATACCCTCCACAATGTACTGTGAATGCTATACACCTGCAGCTTCTCATCTGCACAACTGAGCATGCTTAGAGATAACTACGGTGACTGCATTGGGACAAACAACTAAAAGCAAAGTTAAAAATGGAAAATGCCTGAAATTACAATATAACAATGTTCATATAAACAAAAAAACAAAAATGTAACCTAAGTAGCCCTGATATATGTGATAAATAACTCATCTTCACAATATGTAACAAAACTTAACAAAAAAAATTGGTTACAAATAAATATTATATCTTAACTACTGAGGGGAATAAGTAAGATGTTACTTACAAAAAACAGGCAAGTAATGAATGTCAAGTGTAATTATGAAATCCATACCCTGTAACAGGACATAATTAATTTCACCAGGGAGACAAATGAAACCTACCTACCGCAAAAATTGCTTTCACTATGTGGGAATATGTCAAAAAGACATAAAAATTATGAATAATCATCCCTGTATAATCTAATAACTGACAGACTCAGAGTATGACTATCAGATTAGTATGAATCTATGGCTAGCTGAACTACACAATATACTATTACGTGTAAAATATGTACAAACAGGATCATTACAAGAAACATTGCATATCAAAATGGGTATTAAGGCCCCTAGGTATTAAAGTATCCAAGGTGTAAATCCACCTGGTCTCTTTTTGCAACAACAATTTGGCCCTATTACCCCCTCTCAGTAAGGGAGGGATGTGATCAATGATCACGTATCGCAAATTGGCCACAGTATGTTTGGCAGACAAAAAGTGTCTAGCCACTGGCTGATCACTTTCACCAGTGGCTAAGGCAGCACGTATGGATGCCCTGTGGTTGGCCATACGGGTGCGTAGATCATCATTCGTAATGCCAATGTAATATCTGCCACAGCAACAGTGCAGCATGTACACTATAAACTTGGTAGTACATGTGACTCTGTGCTTAATGGCATAGCGTTTGTTGTGCCATGGGTGGACAAAATGGGTGGTTTGTACCAACCAATTACAGGTAGTGCAACCCATACACTTAAAACAACCATGTTTAGGCTTCCCTAACCAAGTCTTGTTGGTATAACTTTGGACATTGTCAGGATGCATCAAGTAGTCCCTCAAAGATCTTGAACGTTTATAACCAACCCTCGGATGGATGGTATTCTTAAAGGGTAAGCGTTCATCTGTGTTGATGATGTGCCAATTCTCCTGTAGAATACTGGGTGTTTGCCCCTTGTCAGGAGAATATGTGGTCACAAACGTCATCCTTGAAGTCACGTCAGGTGTGTCTTCTCTGGTTCTCTTTATCAATGCTTCAGCTTGTGTCAATGTGGACATAGTAGATTTGATATCCTGTTCCTGAATGGTTTTACGTTTATATCCCCTTTGGATAAACTTGTTCTCCATTTCCTGGAGTTGTTCCAACTTTTTACTTTCAGTACTGTTGTTCCGTACCACTCTCTTTAATTGGGAGATAGGCAGTGCCCTTTTAGGGGCCGGTGGATGGCAGCTCTTAGGATGGAGTTCCTATCCGTCTCCTTGGTGTATAGAGTAGTCTCTAGGTGATTACCATTCTTGAAGATTAACAAATCTAAAAACTCAATACAGGTATCAGAAGCATTCATTTTGAATTTGAGGTGTTCACTTGATCAGTTTAGTTGGGCAAATCAGTTATCCAACTCATGTCTGGTGCCCGTCCAAATGATACACAAGTCATCTATATATTTTTTGAACATCCTGATGTTTGGGTCACGAAATAGATCAGTGTCAAATAGCTCAAATTCTGCCATAAAGATGTTGGCATACGATGGGGCCATATTCGACCCCATCGCCGTTCCAGAAATCTGTAAGTAAAATTTCCGTTCAAAACGGAAATAATTACATTTCAGGCAGAATTCGAGAAGATGTAATATTACCTCCACAGGTGGACCCACATATGGGTATCGATTTAAATGTCTCCTTGTGGCATCCAGGCCACCTGTATGAGGAATGGCAGTATACAAACTGGTGACATCCAGTGTCACCAGTAAGTCAGTATTAGTGATCGTCATATCATCCTGTTGTAGAATCTTAATCATTTCAATTGAATCTAATAGAAATGATGGGATGTTTCTTACTAAAGGCTGTAGTATAGAATCCACATAGATAGCGAGGGATTGTAAAACAGATCCACGAGCAGAGACGATTGGTCTCCCCGGAGGTTTCAATGGATTTTTCTGTACCTTAGGCAAGGTGTAGAGGATAGGAGTTATCGGGCAATCCGTGAGTAAATAAGACGCTAGGGTTTTATCAATCCAGCCTTGTTGTTCCAAAGATTTGTGTAATCATCAATCTCCTTCTTAAATCCCTTTATAGGATCTCCAGGTAAGGCTCTATAGGTCTTGCTGTCATTCAGTTGAAGTTTAGAATTAGTCCATCAATGCTTTCCACTCCTTTCCAGATAGGTTTTTATGTATTTGAGGTTGATTCAAATGGATGGCTGTTGTAAGATCATGTTTCATCAATCTGGAGAAGGTGTTAATACTAGCATTCTGGCTCTTAGGAACAAAATCACTCTTCTTCCTCAGCGTACTTCCCTCCATAGTACTATCTTTAAAGAATTATTTTAATCTTAAATTCCTTATATAGGAATATATAGGTCTCAATCTCCAAATCAAAGGGATCACTTTTAGTGGTAGGTATGAATGAGAACCCTTTCCATAGAACCGTACGTTCTTCATTGGTCAAAATATGGTCACTTAAGTTAATAATATTCTCCTCTATTTCCTCCATGGGCGCGGTGGCCTCCCTCTCCTTCTTGCTCCTCTGTTTCCCTCGGCGTATCCTTCTCCACCGTAGTTTTTTGACGATCTTGTGGTAACGCCTTGTGTAGTACCCGAGGGTAGACTATGCACATTGGTCTCACCCTCTGATCCTGTATCAGAGCTGTCAACAGTTAATAGGGTTCTAGGTTTAAATACCTGTTGTCGTCTAGGTCTACTGTATCTTCTCTCTTCAGGCCCCAAGGACCACTTATATAACCTTTTCTCCCTGTAGTCAGAGATGACTGCCTCCCACTTACGTTCTTTAAACGTTACCAATTCCTTCTCATATTCAACTAGCTGGGTTTTCAATTTGCCCAGCCAGTCCTCATCCTTATTTGATTCTAGAATCAGTAAATTCTGTTGTTCGAATTGGGATATTTCTACTTCACATAGATTAAGTTGGCATTTGGTCTCTTCAATGACTAACAGTATTAAATCCAAGGAACACTTGTTTAGTATTCCGCACCACTTGTTACAGAAACTGATGTTATTTCTTCCAACTGTGGGAATATTTTTGATGCGGAAACCTTCTTGGAATAAAACGTTTACGGTGGTACTCCGAAAGATACCCTCTGTGCAATTTTAAATCAATACAACGCTTTTTCAGTTTAACTAGATGTGTAAATAGATATGCTGGTTGTTCTCTTTTCTCTTTAATGGCTACTGCATCAAACCTTATTCTAACAGCATCATCATCAGAGAATTGGAAAACCTTAGACCCCTGAATTTCCTCCTCCATTTGTTAAGGTATTAAATCACTTATAGGTGCATTTTCCATACTTGTTAAAAGCAAATAATAACTGACTTACCATATAGTCAGCATAAATGTCCAAGTACAGGGGAAAACGAAAATGAAGTAGTGCAAGGTAGTCCCAAGTATATCAATAGGAAAACATCAAGCAGGGGATCTGCACACACAATAAACTTCCAACTTCCAGGGTGCTCTGGGTAGGAAAAGTAAACAAATGAAATAAACAGGTCCCGCACCCTCTGCTGTGAAAACACAAACTTCTTTAATTGAACTGTGACGTTTCGGGGTAGTTAGCCCCTTCCTCAGACAGATAACAAAAATAGTGCAACTTACTCCCCTTAAATACCCTCCACAATGTACTGTGAATGCTAAACACCTGCAGCTTCTCATCTGCACAACTGAGCATGCTTAGAGATAACTACGGTGACTGCATTGGGACAAACAACTAAAAGCAAAGTTAAAAATGGAAAATGCCTGAAATTACAATATAACAATGTTCATATAAACAAAAAAACAAAAATGTAACCTAAGTAGCCCTGATATATGTGATAAATAACTCATCTTCACAATATGTAACAAAACTTAACAAAAAAAATTGGTTACAAATAAATATTATATCTTAACTACTGAGGGGAATAAGTAAGATGTTACTTACAAAAAACAGGCAAGTAATGAATGTCAAGTGTAATTATGAAATCCATACCCTGTAACAGGACATAATTAATTTGACCAGGGAGACAAATTAAACCTACCTACCGCAAAAATTGCTTTAACTAGGTGGGAATATGTCAGAAAGACATAAAAATTATGAATACAATCGTAATCATCCCTGTATAATCTAATAACTGACAGACTCAGAGTATGACTATCAGATTAGTATGAATCTATGGCTAGCTGAACTACACAATATACTATTACGTGTAAAATATGTACAAACAGGATCATTACAAGAAACATTGCATATCAAAATGGGTATTAAGGCCCCTAGGTATTAAAGTATCCAAGGTGTAAATCCACCTGGTCTCTTTTTGCAACAACAATTTGGCTTTATTACCCCCTCTCAGTAAGGGAGGGATGTGATAAATGATCACGTATCGCAAATCGGCCACAGTATGTTTGGCAGACAAAAAGTCTCTAGCCACTGGCTGATCACTTTCACCAGTGGCTAAGGCAGCACGTATGGATGCCCTGTGATTGGCCATATGGGTGCGTAGATCATCATTCGTAATGCCAATGTAATATCTGCCACAGCAACAGTGCAGCATGTACACTATAAACTTGGTAGTACATGTGACTCTGTGCTTAATGGTATAGCGTTTGTTGTGCCATGGGTGGACAAAATAGGTGGTTTGTACCAACCCATTACAGGTAGTGCAACCCATACACTTAAAACAACCATGTTTAGGCTTCCCTAACCAAGTCTTGTTGGTATAACTTTGGACATTGTCAGGATGCATCAAGTAGTCCCTCAAAGATCTTGAACGTTTATAACCAACCCTCGGATGGATGGTATTCTTAAAGGGTAAGCGTTCATCTGTGTTGATGATGTGCCAATTCTCCTGTAGAATACTGGGTGTTTTCCCCTTGTCAGGAGAATATGTGGTCTCGAACGTCATCCTTGAAGTCACGTCAGGTGTGTCTTCACTGGTTCTCTTTATCAATGCTTCAGCTTGTGTCAATGTGGACATAGTAGATTTGATATCCTGTTCCTGAATGGTTTTACGTTTATATCCCCTTTGGATAAACTTGTTCTCCATTTCCTGGAGTTGTTCCAACTTTTTACTTTCAGTACTGTTGTTCCGTGAAACTAGTATATATAAGAAGCGCCTTACTTACACCCTGTGAGCTGTTTAGTAGAATAATCTCACAAATATTCCAAAGTTAGAAATGAAAGAGTAAATAAACAGCGCTTCACCTATACTAAATATAGGATTGCTAGGGATGTTAATCAATTGGTCATAAAATTTACTATATGGTAGGTGATTGTATAAATTATTGAATCGTGGAATACGTATGGATTGAAGTATACTGTTATTTATTTATACAGATTATCTAATCATACATATAAAATAAATATTATATCTTAACTACTGAGGGGAATAAGTAATATGTTACTTACAAAAAACAGGCAAGTAATGAATGTCAAGTGTAATTATGAAATCCATACCCTGTAACAGGACATAATTAATTTGACCAGGGAGACAAATTAATCCTACCTAACGCAAAAATTGCTTTAACTAGGTGGGAATATGTCAAAAAGACATAAAAATTATGAATACAATCTTAATAATCCCTGTATAATCTAATAACTGACAGACTCAGAGTATGACTATCAGATTAGTATGAATCTATAGCTAGCTGAACTACACAATATACTATTACGTGTAAAATATGTACAAACAGGATCATTACAGAAACAATTTTATCAACTGGTTTTTCTGTACTTAGTAGATACAGTAGAAGAGAGTATTAGACACCCGTGATCTAGGCCCATCCAGTTGATAAAAGGATTAAAATATATGCTACAATTAAGTCCTTTATGTCCCCAACTTACCAGTGTACTTTGTAAATACCACCCAATCTGTTGTTGTGAATAAACCTTTTAACCTATAGCCTGAAGTTATGATTTAACACCATAAATGTTTTCCTAGCGGTGCCTAAACCGATAGAATATATTTATATAATCTAATAACTAGAGCATATACCGTAGTTGTAGCCTTACTAAAATATGGCTTTTTGATGTTGGAAATTTAGATTCTTAAAGGGTTATATAACCCAACATTTTTCTTTCATGATTCAGGTAGAACATTCAATATTAAACAACTTTTTAATTTATTTCTTTAAATCACATTTTTTTTCGTTCTATTTGTATCTTTTGTCGAAAAGCAGGAGCATAAACTCAGAAGACTATATCACTATAAGGCAGCAGTTTTGCAAGAATGTTATCCATTTGCTAGAGCACTAAATGGCAGCACAATTTCCTGACTTGAAGTGCTCCAGGCTGCGACCTAGGTACCTCTTCAACAAAGAGTATTATAGGAACGAGGAATATTTGATAACAGAAGTAAACTGGAAAAAAAAAATTAAATTGTATGCTCTGTCTGAATCACAAAAGAAAATGGTTGGGTTTCATGCCCCTTTAAGGCCAGAATTACACTCATCTATAAATCCGTAATTCATCTCATATAGACTTCTTTTCACCTATAATCTTACAATCTAAACTGTTTGCTGTTGCTTCATAATATCAGCTCTCTTGCATCTTTATTAATATCTCTGGGAAGCTTTGATATGCTTTCCTATATAGTTCGATTTTATTAAAGGACCACTCAATGCAGTAATTAACAAGTACATAATAAAATGACAACACAATAACACTTAGTCTGAATTTCAAAACAGCTGTAGATTTTTTTCTGACAAATTAAATTTTTTTCTCCCATTTTCCGGCCCCCTGTATCATGTGACAGACATCAGCCAATCACAGGCTAGTATATGTATACCCTGTGAGGTTGTGCAGATGCTCAGTAGAATCTTGTTCCCCAGAAAGTGTGAATATAAAAAGACTGTGCAAAATTTGATAATGGAAGAAAAGTGGACAGTCTCTTAAAACTGCATGCTCTATCTGAATAATAAAAATTCATTTTGACTTGCGTGTCCCTTTAAATGTTGTGTTTATTCATCAGACTATTTCAGAGATATACAGACTGATATACTGGTTGCAATTTGGGATAAGGGTAAGCGTCAAATACTATATTTTTGCAGCCCGATGGATAACTGTATATAGGGTTGCCAGGTGTCCAGTTTTCAACCCGGACAATCCAGTATTTTAGCAGGCTGTAAAGTAAAATCTTCACAAAAATGCTGGAGTGTTAGCTGAATATTAAAGGTCTCCTATGCCTCAACATATGGAGCAGAAAGACGTGAGGGGTGGTGAAGGGGGTCAAATCACTTTTGTTTTTGTGCGTTACAGTTAGCTAAAGAGGTAAGTTGTGAAAAAATAAGCATGGTGGGATTAAGATTTTGGCTAAAGTAGAGCTTTTAAAGGGGCATTGTGTGAGCCCACTTCACGTCATACCCAGTCACTGACAGACCGTCTAGTAATTTTGTTGAGGACAGCTGCGACAACGCTACTGTGTACATGCAGGCCCAGCACAGTAAGAATGCTCTCTTTAGTGCCCCAGAATGACACCTACATTATCAGTATTAGCCTATTTTAAAATAGGATGGAGAATTAATTATACAATGTTAACTGTCCCTTTAATTTTTCAGAAGCTTTTTCATCTGCCATTATCTGTTTGTGCGTGTAATTGTTGGCTTAGGGGCCTATTTTAGGTTTAGCCTAAAACCTTTCACATACACTTAGCAGCTGGGTATAAAACTCTGTATTCAAAAGAAACTGCGCAATCAAATAAATTAGTTTATACAAAACTTCTATCTTCGAGACATTGGGGCAGACAAATAGCAGCAGGCAGGTATTCGGGAACATATGAAATGCCTTTTCGCTTATGTTTTGCCCTGTTCTTTAACACATGGGTTTTACACTCTCCTTCAATAAGCTGTAAAACATGAAAAGGGAAGATTACTTTCAAAAGCTTTCAAATTGATCAATTCCTTTCTTCTTTCAAATTGCCTAAGATGAAGTCTGATGAGCTTACAATTCTTAATGGCCTTCATGAAAATATCTGAAGCTATTGGCTTCCATTCCCTTAATAAATCACCAGGCACAGATGGATATACCAGAACTCTTTTTCAAAACATAGCTATCCATATAGCCAAAGGCTAGGAGGAATTTATCAAAGGTCATCTGGGAGCTGAGAACACAAGATGTCTAATTAATTTATTCTACTACACAAGGTTAAGCCACTTACATTCCTTTTGCTGGTCCAGGATGCAGATAACACATTTGACAGGTTGAATTTTCTATCCTTTGCTGACTTGCATTCTTGCTTTAGAGGGATATTAAACATTATGGGCCAAATTACAAGTGGAGCGCTAAATATCGCTTTTGAGAAAGCGATATTAGTGCTCCACTAAGTAATACCAGAACACACTAATGTGCGCTGGTATTACAAGTTGAGCGCAATGCTAACGCAACCTTGCATTTGCATTGCTAGGAAGCACTCTCCTTCATATACCTCCAATGTAACCTAGATTACAATAAGGCAGTAGCCATGATTAGAGGGAAGTGCAGGAAATATATTTAGTGCTTAGTGTCCCTTTAAGATACAACTCTGTATGGATTTATTACATGATATACTGAGTCTCAAGTATATGTTTTAGATATAGAGTTTTAAACTCAAGCATTCCTAATTACGAATGGGCCAAAGCAGGTTGTTCCTTGTCTCCCCTCTTATTATATCTGCTGATGGAACCAAATATGTAGCTAGCAAAATATGTCCACTCTTAGGGCCAATTATCAAAAACTCACTGGCATGGAGAAAAAACTTTGTTTTAGCATTATATGTAATGTAAGTGAATCTTCTTCTCATTCAGAGCCCTTAATAGTGAAATAAACAACATTCAAGCTAAAATTGTCCTTTTTAAAATACTTTAAAGGGATACTAAACCCAATTTTTTTCTTTCATGATTAAGAAAGAGCATGCAATTTTAAGAAACTTTCTAATATTATTAATTTTTCTTTATTTTCTTCCTATCTTTGGGCAAGATTACAAGTCGCGCTGCAAATCTGTTTTTCGCAAATTGCGAAAACACCATGCGTGTTAAGGTTTTCACATATTTGGGGTTGCTCAGGTATTATAAGTTGCAAAATAACTTATTTTGCGTTCGCGTTAACCCGCGTAATCCATAAAGCCAGATTGCGTGCATGTTCACGTATTTCCCAATAGAAGTTAATAGAGAAGACATATAGAGAAAAAAATATATCTAAAACCCTAATCTGTTGTGCAAAGCCCATGACGTATTCTCCTCGAAAAGTGTGTTCTATTTATTTAGAAATAAATATTTCTCTATATATGTGAAAATTTTTGGACTAATATATATGTATTTATAGTGAGATATGTATATGAATTTATATATGTCTAGATATCTTGAGATCTATATGTGAATATCTCTTTGAAAATCCATCTGAGATATTGTTTAATGTGCATAAGATTGTAATGTGAAATTTTTTCATTATCCCCATAGTTAAACATATCTCTAAACATATAAATCCATGTTTCTCTGTGTATGTGTGTCAATGTAAAATCCCTTTGTTTTTTTTTTTTTCTCCAACACCCGAGATTTCCTATCTTTTAAGCCCTTATAACTTTTGTGTGCAATATTTTTTTTAATAATTTTTAATAGACAGTATTAATGAGTGCAACTGTACTTTGTAATGTATTTTGGAAGTGTTTCGTGAATCTTTTATTTTTTATGAAAGCTTTTTGAGCGTGGAAAGGATTTTTGTGTAAAAGGCGATTGTAATGAAAATTGCTTGCGAAAAGACCATATCGCGCACGGAAAACACATAACCTAGATTACTAGTTTTGCACTATACCAGGTGCATAAAGAACGCAATAAAATGAGCGGTCCCGTACATTCCATAGCGCTGCCAGTACGAGTTACTGAAAAACCTACTCTTGCTGTGCCTTATGGTGCGTTAAGCTCCATACCGCACAAAAGCCAAGGGCTGAGTTTATGTGCTTGTGCATGCTTTCCCCCATAGACATCAATGGGGAGAAAAAAAACCTGCAATTGCAGAATGGCAAATCGCCGTAACGCAACCGCATTGATGTCTATGGGGAAAAGAAAATTACTTTTAAACTTAACACCCTATAATAAACCCCTAGTCTAAACACCCCTAATCCGCCGACACTAATAAAAGTTATTAACCCCTAATTCGCCGCTCCCCAACATCGCCGACACTAATAAGTTATTAACCCCTAATCTGCTGATCCCCGACATCGCCAACACTAAATAAACCTATTAACCCCTAAACGGCCGACCCCCCACATCGCAAATCACTAAATAAACTAATAACCCCTAAACCTAACACACCCAACTTTAAATTAAAAGTACAATATAACTATCTTAAAATAAATAAAAACGTACCTGTGAAATTAAAAATAAATAACATTAAACTATAAATTAACCTAACATTACTATTCTAATAAAATAAAAAAAAAACAATTAATTAAAATTCCTAATTTAGAATTAGAAAAATCTAACATTACAAATAATAACAAACGAAATTATCAAAAATAAAAACAATTACACCTAATCTAATAGCCCTATACAAATAAAAAAGCCCCCCCCCCCCCCAGGGGGGCAGAGCTAACTGCCTAACTGAGAGGAAGCACTAACAGAGAGCTCCACACTAAAATTGGCAAATTAAACTAATAATTCAATAAAGGATCCTGACTTATTGGCTTTACTGGTCAGTATTACATGTCCGGACTTGTGGGATATTAAAACCCTGAAGAATTCCACCAAAACACTGGGCTTCTCTGATTTACTTCATCGCAACGCTGTCCTGCGAGCAATAGAGGCTGGTGTCTGTCCGCAGCCAGGAGTCTAAACTTACAAACAGGACCCACTGGCCGGCAGCTCTGGAGGGTCGGAGCTCCGCTCCGGAGTGTTGGTTGTGTGAGCGGTGTACAGGGTCCTGGGGGGACTTCCAGCGGGTGCATCACTAGCGCCTTTTCACTACCTACTTACCGGACTCTATCAGGGGCTCGAATATCGCTACCTCCTCCTCAGACTGTCCAGGGCTGCACCTGGCCTGGCGGTCGAGGGCACCAGCACAGACCGGCTGTAGAAGAAGTGGCGCGAACGGCGGTCATCTTGCTTCCTCCTTCAGGCCTGAAGGGAAGTGAGTACCTCACCTGCGCATTTTCCTTAACAAGGCCAGCCACATCTTTATCTACAGCGCCGGAGGGTCGGGGCCCCGCTCCGGTGCAGCCATAGCACACCATACATTATCCTTGACCTGGCTCTAGGAGGGACGGTCCGGCCTGAAATTGTGCCCACGTGGCTTTTGGTCTCCCTGGATCTACCGACGCGGATTGTCAGCATCTGCAGCCTGGCGGAATCTGTCTCTGTGGAAGAGGACCACAGGGTAGCCCACGTAGCGGTTGCACTGCCTGGCTGCCCCTTCACCAATCGTCCCACATCTGGCCAGGAACACAGTTTGGAGTTTCGGAGGGTGCAGACGGCCGCCATTTTGATCCTCTAGCCTACCGGACTCTCAGCCCTCCATAGCCTGCACATCTTGGCGGTGATCCTGGCGGCTGGCGCCCCTGAGCTGATTTGGGTGAGACTTGTTATTTGACTTTTGAATATAGCCCTCTTTCAGCCTCCTTACTCCCATAGTCTTGATCTGTGTCCTATAGGGGGTTGCTAGAACTGCACACTAAAGTCGCTTTGTCTGACCCTCACTGCTGGCTCTAGATCCCTACATTTGCCGCCTTTGGGAGTGAGCTATTGAGCAACAGTGACCTGCAGCTTCATTTGGTAATCAAAGCGTCCTCCTCTTCTACCAAGATTTGTATTGGGAGGTCCACAGTAGGAGCTAGCTTGGAGGTAAGACCCACACATGAGTTAACTCAGGTCAGAGACCCCCGGCCTGGCTGACACCCTATAGGTAGTGGCGGCCTGTTTTGCAGCAACAGTTCAACTCACCCTCCTGCATATCTGAGGCCCCTCAGGGGTTTCTAGAATTATTTACTACCCGCTTGACTGTTGCAGACCTCTCATCCAGGTCTTCCCTTTAACTGACCACAAAGATATACCCACTTGTTGTGTTTCAGCTGCTGCGTCAGCGTGATAAATGTAAGGCTCATTTAAAGGGGACATTGTTTTGCAACTGCTATACTTTTTTGCTGCTGCATCAGCTTGTGTTTCTCTGTTGCTCAGGCACAGAATGGAGTGTTTTCTTTTCTTTCTTTTTTTTTCTCTTTATATGTAAGTTTGCCTCACTCACACCTAAATGGCGAACGCCATTCACGTTTTTCTAGCCCCATATACACTGGTGCCCCCCAATTTGGCCCTAACTACATATACTTAGGTTGTCCATACTTGCCATGCTTCACTTAAGATAAAAAGTAAGTATGCTCAGTTCCTCACTCTACATACCTACCTCCCACCCCTACTAATATATCAATTATTCAGAACGAACTGAGCAAGAGATATTGTAAATATATCATTTTTTGACCTCCCCTCACTTTCCCACTCCTGCTTAGCCTGTCTGGCTGCTGTGTCAGCATAGTGTTCTCTGAGTCATTGACTTAGAGTGGAGTGTCATATTTTGTATTTGACTGTCAAATTTTCCTTGCAGGTTACATACTACACACTCTTTCTACTTTGAGTTTCTGCTTAAGATTTTATTTGTGTGTTAATTCTGTAGAAGCCCCCTTGGGACTCCTCCTTTCCGGCCCACTCGCATGGGCTGGTCACTTCCAGCTACCTTTTCCCCTTCCTTCGGGTCGTATCCCTCTTTCCCTGTGTCTAGTGTTAGCTGCTGTGAGAGCTTATTTGTCTTTGGTGCCCTGGCCCAAAGTGGAGTGTTATCTCTTCACCTAATCCAAACTTTTTCTTAAAGGTTGCTAATTGCATTTAAAGTGTATGTAATGCTGTCCTAACAACATCTTGACACACGTTTCTTTTTTATCTTTGAGTGTGCCTTGCTGCTAGGGGATCTCTAGCCGGCCCTCCCTTTCCGACTCAGCTTGTCTGAGTTGGTCACTTCCCCTTCCCCTTTTCCCTTCCTTCGGGTCGTATCCCCTGTTCCTGGGCCGGCTGGGAGCTTGTGGATTGTGGGGATCTCCTTGCTCAACCTGTGCCTGGGGGGTTCTGACTGGCCTCTGCCTCCACGTGGTAGCTCCCCCTGCCTCCTTCTCTTGCGGATAGAATTCTGGTCCTAATTTGACTGCTGCAATGGGTGGGTAGGGGCCGGGTGGAACCTCTTGGCCTCACTCCTTAAGCACATGATCATTCTCATTTTTAAGTGTATTTATTGTGCCTAACTGAAATGTAATTAACCCTGACAGTCTAATTTAGCCATATACAGCCTTGTCTACCTAATACTCTGTTTTCCTACATCACAGAAGAGACCCTTAAAAAAATGTTTGCCCAGCAAACACATTCCATTACAAATGAAATTCAAAGGAGCCATGTTGAGTTGAGGAAGGATATTTCAGAAATAAGAGATAGGGTGGATTCCCTAGAGAGAAAGCATGACGACATAACCATGGACCAGTCAAACCTGCTAACGTATTCTGAGTCACTGTCAGACCAATTAAGTCAACTTGAATTTAAACTGAAGGATGTCGAAGACCGTGCCCGAAGGAACAATATCAGGTTCCGAGGAATACCGGAAGATGTCTCACCTATGGACTTACAGAATTATCTATCAGAGCTCTTTGACAACTTGCTGGATTCTACTGAAGGTATGACTACCACGATGGAGAGAGCTCACAGAGCCCTGTGCCCAAGATCTGTCTCACAAGATAAACCTAGAGACGTCATTGTCTAGTTTCACAGCTTCCTTTTTAAGGATAGGCTTATGCAGGCTGCTTTCCGCAAACCATCATTAGCAGAGAAATGGCAAAATATTCAATTGTTGCCAGATTTGTCAGCTCACACACTACAACATTGAAGACTATACCAACCAGTCACATTGGAACTTAGAAAGGCGGGCCTTAAATATCGATGGGGCTACCCAGCCAAACTGATCATCTTGAAGGATAATCAAACCCACATAGTGTCCTCACTGGCCCAGGGGTTACACAATGGGGCCTTACAAAAGGAAGTCTAATAGAACCTGCTCCTGTCAAGGCAAAGTTAAAAGCCACAGCACCCGATTGGCCTCCTAAGGATCAGCGGCCTAAAAGACAAAAAACTCAGTTATTGCAGGACTCTCAGGGTCCTCCTGTATCTCCACCTTGATCACTAGAACTTACCTGGAGATGACTTTGCTCTCCTCACTTGAATCTCTCTTCCTTCATCAGAGAGGGCAAGGGACCCTCAACATAAGAAGGATTTAAACCAGGTCTGACTGAAAACAGATTGCTGATGTTTTCGGATCACTTGTTTATGTTTCTGTCTCTTTCTGTTATAGTTTTTGTTATATTAAGATGTTACATGGGGTCATTCTGGCACAGGTTGAGTGTTTTAACCACGATGGAGAGACAATGATACTGTCATTGATGATACAGTTATAGATGGCTAATATTTTACTGTTATTACTTGTGTTTACATATTTCTTCACTGATGCGCTTTTATTTAGATGTTTCTACTATATAGACACTTACAAGACTAGTTTTACCCATAGATGGAGTGAGGCCGGACATCCCGGACCTCACTAGCCTTGCTCCAATTATAGCTCCCCCCCCCCCACATAGGCAGCCCACGCCAGGGTTCCAACCAGGTGGACTACTTACACCTCATTACCTAGTACAGCACTCAGCGACTTATAATCCAATTTGAAACTCCTAACTATCTCTACCCACCCTGCTCCTCCCTTTCCCTCCCCCCTTTCATAACAATGGCAAACCGTCTTAGACTTCTTACCCACAATGTCAGAGGCCTTAATTCCCCCTATAAGCGAAGTCTCTTGACTCGTGAACTTCATTTCCACAACCCTGATGTATTCTTTTTACAGGAGACTCATTGGGAGATAGACTCACCTCAACACTTTCATTCCCATTCATATTGGGTCCCTGATCATTCCCCTTTTACCAAGAAGGCTATTGGTACGGCCATACTCCTGCATCGCAGAGTGGCCTACGAGCAAATACAGGTACTTAAATACCCGCAGGCCAGATACACTATTTTAATCTGTAGACTAAACCACACAATACATACGTTAGTATCTATCTACCTTCCCAACTCCCGCCAGCCTGCATGCCTTCGTAAAATTCTCCAAATAGTTGATCAATACAGACAAGGACGAGTCATACTGGCTGGCGACTTCAACATGACTTGGAACCCCAGCTTAGACCGCAAGACCAAGAACCCAGTCAGCAACAATCCTCAGGCAAACAATATTTCTGCTAAGTTCCGGACTATGTCTCATCACGGCTATTTTGAAATGTGGAGGTCCTTACATACCAGAGAAAGAGATTACACTCACTACTCGCACACCCATAAAGTATATTCCCGACTGGACCACATATTCTGTCATGCAGAGACTTTAGACTCGATCACACGGTCAGAGATTTCCCTAAGCTCCTGGTCAGATCATGATCTACTTACAGCCGATCTACACCTTACTGACAGACCATTCTCCAGAGCCAGCTGGTGCCTCCCACGTCATATCTTGGTGGACATCCCTTTTAGGGAAGAGCTAAGACGCAACCTGTCTGAACTGCTTCGACAGAATGACAACGGACAGACCCCTGATGATATTCTTTGGGACGCCATTAAAGCGACGGTTAGGGGTCTCATAATCCGCAAATAAAGCCATTTAAGGAAGTTGGCCGGCCTAACAGTGGCACAGGCACACACCAAACTTAGAACCCTAGAAACTAGCAACCGTGCCTCTATTTCAACAGAAGTGAGAGAACAAATCAAAGCCGTTAGGGATCATATTAGCCGATTGGAGTTAAAACGTACCCAGCATAATTTATCTAAACTAAAACATCTCTTTTACCATAAGGGAAATAGGGCCGATACTTTATTGACCAACAATTTACGAAACAAGCACAGTACTTCTCGCATCTCACAAATCCTCCAAAATAATAAATTGTATAAGAAACCGTCCCTAATAGGAGAAAGCTTTGCTGACTTCTACTCCAAATTATATACAGGGAGTGCAGAATTATTAGGCAAGTTGTATTTTTGAGGATTAATTTTATTATTGAACAACAACCATGTTCTCAATGAACCCAAAAAACTCATTAATATCAAAGCTGAATAGTTTTGGAAGTAGTTTTTAGTTTGTTTTTAGTTATAGCTATTTTAGGGGGATATCTGTGTGTGCAGGTGACTATTACTGTGCATAATTATTAGGCAACTTAACAAAAAACAAATATATACCCATTTCAATTATTTATTTTTACCAGTGAAACCAATATAACATCTCAACATTCACAAATATACATTTCTGACATTCAAAAATAAAACAAAAACAAATCAGTGACCAATATAGCCACCTTTCTTTGCAAGGACACTCAAAAGCCTGCCATCCATGGATTCTGTCAGTGTTTTGATCTGTTCACCATCAACATTGCGTGCAGCAGCAACCACAGCCTCCCAGACACTGTTCAGAGAGGTGTACTGTTTTCCCTCCTTGTAAATCTCACATTTGATGATGGACCACAGGTTCTCAATGGGGTTCAGATCAGGTGAACAAGGAGGCCATGTCATTAGATTTTCTTCTTTTATACCCTTTCTTGCCAGCCACGCTGTGGAGTACTTGGACGCGTGTGATGGAGCATTGTCCTGCATGAAAATCATGTTTTTCTTGAAGGATGCAGACTTCTTCCTGTACCACTGCTTGAAGAAGGTGTCTTCCAGAAACTGGCAGTAGGACTGGGAGTTGAGCTTGACTCCATCATCAACCCGAAAAGGCCCCACAAGCTCATCTTTGATGATACCAGCCCAAACCAGTACTCCACCTCCACCTTGCTGGCGTCTGAGTCGGACTGGAGCTCTCTGCCCTTTACCAATCCAGCCACAGGCCCATCCATCTGGCCCATCATGACTCACTCTCATTTCATCAGTCCATAAAACCTTAGAAAAATCAGTCTTGAGATATTTCTTGGCCCAGTCTTGATGTTTCAGCTTGTGTGTCTTGTTCAGTGGTGGTCGTCTTTCAGCCTTTCTTACCTTGGCCATGTCTCTGAGTATTGCACACCTTGTGCTTTTGGGCACTCCAGTGATGTTGCAGCTCTGAAATATGGCCAAACTGGTGGCAAGTGGCATCTTGGCAGCTGCACGCTTGACTTTTCTCAGTTCATGGGCAGTTATTTTGCGCCTTGGTTTTTCCACACGCTTCTTGCGACCCTGTTGGCTATTTTGAATGAAACGCTTGATTGTTCGATGATCACGCTTCAGAAGCTTTGCAATTTTAAGAGTGCTGCATCCCTCTGCAAGATATCTCACTATTTTTGACTTTTCTGAGCCTGTCAAGTCCTTCTTTTGACCCATTTTGCCAAAGGAAAGGAAGTTGCCTAATAATTATGCACACCTGATATAGGGTGTTGATGTCATTAGACCACACCCCTTCTCATTACAGAGATGCACATCACCTAATATGCTTAATTGGTAGTAGGCTTTCGAGCCTATACAGCTTGGAGTAAGACAACATGCATAAAGAGGATGATGTGGTCAAAATACTCATTTGCCTAATAATTCTGCACTCCCTTTAATATTGGCACTGCGGAGAGCCCAACATCTACCTCCATCCACGACTTCAGACTTTACCTGTCTACCCTGAACTTACCCACACTCAAGGCAGAGCAACAAAACCTGCTCACCACACCAATCTCGTTGTTCGAAATCAAACAAACCGTCAAGCGCCTGAAGCCTTTTAAGGCTCCTGGCCCTGATGGATTCCCCGCCCAGTTCTACAAGTTGTATATCCATGAACTCGCTCCATACATGCTTAGGTTCTTTGACTTGGCAGGAAAGGATGGCACCTATAAGGAAGAGTTTTTACAGGCTGCTATTGTTACGATATCCAAACCGGATAAAGACCCCTCTCTCTGTTCCAATTACAGACCGATTTCCCTGATCAATGCAGACATTAAAATTTACTCCAAGGTATTGGCTAGCCATAAGCTATTGCCGGGCTTAAGTAGCCCTGATCAGGTGGGATTTATCTACAACTGGGCTGGGCCAAGCAACACCAGACGCCTTATTAACATAATAAGCGAGTCCACCAGGATGAATAAGCCCTTCTCAGTCATCTCTTTGGATGCTGAGAAGGCTTTTGACCGGGTCCAGTGGGACTACCTGTGGGAAACACTCCAAGCATTTAATTTTCCTGATGCAACTTGCAAGGCTATCAAGGCCCTGTACTCGGCCCCAACGGCTATTGTCAGGGGCCTAGGATTTCAGACCCAGCCATTTAGCATATCGAATGGCACTAGGCAGGGGTGCCCACTTTCACCCCTGCTATTTGCCTTAGCGATTGAGTATTTGGCTATGAAAATTCGGTCTGACGTGACTCATAATTGAGTCTATGTAGGGGATAGGCACCTAGAGTACACACAGGGGACCTTGCTATGCACCTGGTTCAATGAAAAGGGTCATTCTGAATAATAAAGTATATACGTTTGCTGGTATAGTTACTGACCAGTGTATAAATAAGGATAGTCTTCTTCCAAGTGTAAGTGTATTAAAGTTTAAGTATCTTGTACTCAGTACACCTTGCCCTCATACCAAGAAAATAACCTGAAAGCCGAAGCTTTCATACTGTATCATCTCAGCCGCAGATAACACAGCGAGGTTTATGAGGACATAAAATAATTAGGCAGACCAAGTAGTAATAGAGGGAATAATAACGCATGTCAATACTGCAGAAAAAAGAAAAAAAATTATATGTAAAATTCTCTTAACAGGAACAGGTAGTGTCTCTAACCCAGATGTAAATTGCTCAATTACCTTTTGTTTCCCCTTGAAAATAGAGTATAATACATGTTTGGAGGAAAACGAACAAAAAAGTGGCAACCCAGACTAACCTAAAGCCATTTACAGAACATAACTAACATCAGTAGGACTCTTAGTATCCGCCTACTGTGACGAATGACGCCCAACCTAATAACTAACAACTCATCCACTTTTCTTCCCTGATAGTGTGTGCAGATATTCAGAAACATTGACTGAGGCATGCTTTTCCCTTCCCCCCTATTCCCCACATATGTGCCCCCCCTTTTTCCCTCCCCCCCTCCCCCCGTACTCAATACATTTAAGTTGAAGTGCTCTACTATGCAATCATTGATCCTCTCATCTCTACACCCTACAGCTTACAATTTAACTTCACACATGGTGAGATCAACTTGTCTTGTTTTTCTAATTAACAAAGCTTGTTTGATAGGGCCAGAAGGCCCGATACTGTATTTGATTTTACCGTTGTAAAGGGGTCCTGCGAGTCCCCAATGGTTATGTTATTTCTTTTTAAAATATAAATAAAAACAATATTTAATACAATACTTTTATTATACAAGACACTCTCAGCTATGGACTGGGCACTTTTTAAGTAAAGTTGTAATATATTGTTTGTATACATGCCTTGAGTCAGTAATGCAATGCTCTTTTTTTAGCGACTTTATTTGTGGCTAAATATTTGTCAAGATTGGTAGAATCTGTGAAACATACAGGTTTTTTTTGGAGCTAGTAATTTATTTATAAATTATGATGCTAAGTATTATGCTAGCCTCATGGAATGTTGATAATCACATTTTATGCAGCTATAATAGAAGTATTCATTAGGCTTTATTTTGGTACATTTTGTTTTTTTTGTATAAACAATCAAAATTCTTACCTGCTTTTTAGAGAGATAGGTGTATTAGAAATCCTCTTCAGCTTTGCATGTCGCGCATGTGATGCTATTTATGTCATAGGGGTGATGTGTCATCATTGTGTGCAATTTGTTTGGCGCCAAAAATTAAAATTATCCAGACAAAATTTTTCCACCAAAATTGCAGTAATAAGCTCCGCCCCCAGCTCATTCAGTGTTCTCAGTAAATCAGCTTTCTTTTCTTTTTTTATTTATTTTTTTGCTCTGTTTCGCATTCTCTCAAGTCTGTTTTTTATATATATATATATATATAGGAGCATGGATATAGATTTGCAGAATTAATTTATTTTTATTTTTTTCTAATTTTTTATTTTTTTATTTTAATTTTTCTTTTTATTAAGGTACCATAGTCATACAACATATGTCAGGAAATACATTATGGCATTTAGTACATGTTAAATAGTGTGCTACTTATAACAACCCTATCTGGGACAATGTCACTCTCCTGAATTTATGTACCCATTAGTACCTAATTTATAACTCATATATAAGTTTGTAGAAATCATGGCAAATACCTCATAATGATATTGTTACAATTGTAAACAGTAATATATATTTTTAGCCCTTTTAACATACTAGAATGATAAAACATCATGGCTAATACCTTTTAACAATAGTAGAGCAATTGTAACCCTAAACATATGTTCTAGCCCTTTTGACATTCTAGAAATATACTCTATAGTAACAGATAGATTGATGTTCTTATCTCCTGGTATCTCTTTCATCATTTAGACTTTAAGTATATAATCCTCTATTGTAATTGTTTCAACATATAGTATAAAATAGTTTGTGATAAACAAATGCAATATAATGGCAGCAGAGAGCTGCTAGGTTATACGCCCAGAAAATAAACTGGGACTTTTTCTTGAACGTTGTAGAATCCTCCAAACTAGTTAATGGGCCACTCTTGGACCCTATGACTCATAAATGTAAACTGGAGGAAGAGAGGGGGGAGACTGCTGAATCTCAAGGGCCACTCTTGGACCTTAGTGTACATAACTTTTTGAGCGTAACAGAAAACAATTCACAATTTCCCAACTTATAACTGATAAAACATTAATGTTTACGAACTTAACATGTAAAATGAATTAAATTAGGATATCCTCAGGGGCTGCCTATAAGTTTGAGGAGGGGGAATAGTGTAATTGTAAGAAGTATGTAACCAAATAGGAAATCAGCATGGAGATAAACCATTTACCTGGCGGCTATGATCTGGGCTTACCCACCAACACATTGGGAGTCACAGCATATATTGTAACAATGAGCATAGCTGATATTATAAATATAAATTTGTTCAAGAAGTTAAGGAATATTTAGAGTAATTGAGCTGGGATATCCCAGGTCTTCCACTTCTCCAACCTAACAAACCCATAATTGAGTCTATGTAGGGGATAGGCACCTAGAGTACACACAGGGGATCTTGCTATGCACCTGGGTCAATGAAAAGGGTCATTCTGAATAATAGAGTATATACGTTTGCTGGTATAGTTACTGACCAATGTATAAATAAGGATAGTCTTCTTCCAAGTGTAAGTGTATTAAAGTTTAAGTATCTTGTACTCAGTACACCTTGCCCTCATACCAAGAAAATAACCTGAAAGCCGAAGCTTTCACACTGTATCATCTCAGCCGCAGATAACACAGTGAGGTTTATGGGGACATAAAATAATTAGGCAGACCAAGTAGTAATAGAGGGAATAATAACACATGTCAATACAGCAGAAAAAAAAAAAAATATGTAAAATTCTCTTAATAGGAACAGGTAGTGTCTCTAACCCAGATGTAAATTGCTCAATTACCTTTTGTTTCCCCTTCAAAATAGAGTATAATACATGTTTGGAGGAAAACGCACAAAAAAGTGGCAACCCAGACTAACCTAAAGCCCTTTACAGAACATAACTAACATCAGTAGGACTCTTAGTTAGGGGTAATCCGATATATTTAGAATTGAATGGCTGTAGTTAATGGGCAGATATAACCAAATGCCAAAAGTAAACAGTACATCTAACCCACTCCAATTTTCAGAGCATTGTTTAGGCAGTAATGATCACCCCCCCGATGTATAAACTTTACCCATCAGTATGTCCAGGAAAGTGTTCCAATCATTAGGACAGCCTTCAACAAACAGGTTCTGGCAATGGGAGTTAAACGCTATAGTTTGCCGTCTGAGGGGTAGTCTCTGCGTTTTAGCCGACCAACCTAAATCCATCAGGAGCGGTTCAGTACCTGCCCGCCACATGAGGACTATGTAGCTGAGATCTTCACTGCAGATCTTGACAACCTTGGTTGTTATCTCGTTGTGAGAAGCTGTGGCTGCGGTAGGAGGTTCCATATTTAAAGGTGTAAGTGGCCACCATTGAAGATCATCATTTATCTCTAGAGTTGCGGGTTTCATGAGGGCCTATCTGTGCCCACTTTCCACACCGAGCTGATGTGCCGCCTCCAATGCCCGCCCAGCAGGTGTCATGCTCCTGATCTCCAAGCCTGCCATGTGTCCCCGGAGCCACTAGGTCACGTGGGGGTCAGATGACCAGGAATCTCATTGCAGAACCTCTTGATCTTAGCAGCTTTCACAGTGTGCGCCACAGCAGCCGCGATGTCTAAGGGTGTGGATAATCGCCATTGCTGCGTGACTTTCGTAGTGTAGGTTTCTCCTGGAGTTGTAGGTTCCGTAAGTACATCTCTGCTTCTCTTATTGTTGAGATGCGGTTTCTCGCCATTAGCTCTGGGGCAGGTAGGTAACGGGTTCGGCCGAGTTACTTTCAGACGACAGGCTCTATCAATTGAAGATGTCCCGACAAGCTGCTGAAATGTTCGTCTAGCCTCTGTTGTACATGAGCCTCCCATCTGTCTAGAATAGTTGAAGGCCCCGAGGTAACCAATTCTTCATATTCGTTCTTCCGGTACATGTTGAGTAGATGAGGGGTTGCAAGAAATAAGAGGGGGCGCCCTATAGGGGGAACCAGAACTTTCTAAGTTCCTACAATATATTGGAGATTTGGATATAATATATCATATGCGTGTATCTCATAGGAGATGGACTATGCTAATGCTTAAATATTAGAGTTAGCAATCTTGAGTAGTGACAATATATAGGATATAGTAATTGTCTCCTAAGAGAAGACCAAGTGTAGAAAAAAATAGTGGAGGTATGGCTCGATATCAAATGAATTCTGCTATAGATACCTTCTAATAGATAGAGATAAAAATATTTATCTTATGAGAGAGAAAATGAAATATATATATATACCTATATACACACATATATATATATATATACCCAATAGTAAAGAGGTAACTCAATAATATGATACACTTAAATCACAGTGGTAAATGACTTGTAGGATCCATAACACGGTATAGAAAATATATATGGAAGATGGTATATACTCAAGGTGATATAGTCTCTATGGGTAATGATAGAAAGTCACTGTGATGAGTGGGAGGCAGCTGTCTGTGGAGATCCAGGCCGGGATCCAAAGCAGCAATCTATAAAAACAAGAGGAAACAGAAGCGCCACATGGCCCAATATTGTCTGGTTCAGAAAACAGGTAGATGTAAATGCACAGAGTAAACTCACATTTGTGGAAGCACCTCAGTTAGTGCTATAGTAGCAGTCTGGGATTTCTTATAGTCACCCAGGGGACCACTCTCTTGGTGTATGTATGGTGTCTGGATTGAAGATATAAAGAAACACAGGTGCCTATATGGCCTAGTATTGTTTTAACTGTGGTGAGTCGAAATGTAGATAGAAAGGTACTCACATTTGGTGTAGCATCTCCCTTGATGCTATAGAGGCAGAGTGGGATCAATATAGTCACCCACCAGACTTAAGCACAGGCCTACTGGATACAAAGGCAATCCAGGAACCACCAGTATTCAGAAGTGGGCCCAAACCAAGGACCCCTCTCACATTGGGGTAAGATGGCAAACAAAAAGGTGATAGCAAGTGTCCAAATATAAATAAAATGGTTTATTAAAATAGTAAAAATCAAAGCAACGTGTTTCTCAGCTCAAGGCTGTTTCATCAGGCTTCATAAAAACATTTGAGAACACTTGCTATATATACACAAAAATCTAACTAATGCTGATTAGTATCACATGGTATGGGAGGAGTCTGGGATACACAAATGGTCCTATTGGCCATACAATATAATAATCTTGATCAATGTAATTAACATAGTAAAGTAACATAGTAAATCCTCTACCACTCAGAAAATCATATCAGCAGATTTCTCATTAATATGACATTTTAGTTAATAAAGAGATACATTTCATTAACTACTATAGTAACATATTGTAAAAACTTTATATTTGGACTAGGTGGTAGTTAATATAAGTAAAAAGCGAAACTGACAGCAGCTCACAATTATATACTAGAACATGTGTATATGTATATCTATATACATACACACACACATACCTATATCATCTAGTATAAGTGTCTATAACATGTAAGAGTTCATCATTAAAAGTATAAAAGTATAAATGGGCAAACAATTATTTCTCAAAGCGTGTATTGCTATTACTATAGATAACAAAGTCTATATAATAAAACAATAGACAGTTTAATATGACAAACCTTGGTAGATCATATTGTATTTGGGAGATATGGTGTCTCATACTAGCCATATCGATATATAAAGGTATATTGGAATGTTTCGGATTGTTGCCAGATCAGATGTTGATACAAATGTTTGGCATGTTGTCATTCGTACTGCGCATGTCCAAACGAACATGTCATTCCAATTAATTAGATTGGTATCCTCAGTGTTTATTAGATCATATACTAGGTGGAAGTTGTTATAACATGCGTTAACTCAAAGGGAATCTAAAACTAAATGTGATACTAACACAAGAGTGTTTGTGATTGATCGCAAACAACGCCGCTCTGAGTCACTAAGATTCTTCTGAATGTCGTATACTATGAGTCATATTATTTGCAGCCAATGACAGGCTGCATAAAATTATCATAAGCCTATTGGTTCAGGGATTTTAGTCATCACGTGGGGCGCTGAGGTTGTTAGATAGAGGAAATGGGCGTAAATAGAAAGCGGATTTGGTGTTTAGTCCTATGAGTCATAGCATTCTTAGCCTATAGTGACCTGCAAATTATTATCGTGAGTCTATTTACTCAAACACATTATTATCGTGAAACACTAGGGGTTTTTTGAAATAGTGGAGCGCAATATTTATAGAGGGCAGACTTAATGTAGATCTGCCCACTTTACTGATATCTGTCAGATACAGCGTCTAAAGATGCATCTTATATAGTCTCAATCGAAACCGATACCAGACTGTAGGTCATCATTGATAGCTCTATCTAGATGGTATCAGAGTGACAAGAAATGTTTGGAAAAAAGTGACGACAGATACTGCCTAAAGGTTCTATGTGAACTATGTAACTTAATATGTGTCTCTCATTGCAGTGTGTAAATTACTTTTCGTATCATAGACAGTTTTCTTCTAGTGATAAATATTTACTAATAATAGATATGGAAAAATCGTATATAAAAAAATAAATAAATAAATACAAAAAACAGGGTTATGGTAACATGTAGAAGCTAAGGTCATCATATAGTGTAGTGGTAACATAATAAGTGGGATCAGAGTAAATTTATTATTAATGGAGAGGTAAACAACGTGATAGCACCAATATCTAATAGAATAGATATCATACTATGGTATGACTCAAGATAACTAGTGATTATATTAGACATTGAATTAATATCATAATAATGTATACTAAAATAGAATTATAAAGATAAGGAGATAATGAGTTATAATAATGGGCTAGAGTGCCCTTGAGGTGATGGCAAAAATTCAATGTGATAAAGATGGTGATATTTAACTAATAGTGTGTGCTAACTATGTGATAATAATGAATGTGTGTAAGTGATCTCATAATTTATATGGAGTGTATATGATTCTATCTATTGTGACTAATGGGTTTGATAATATGACTTATAACTAAATAGTACCTTAGTTAACAAGAATGGAACACAAATTGTGATGTGTGGGACCCTAGAAGATAATATAGTAATATGTTGTATGATATACTACCAATAGGTCTCACCTGTTCATAAATCTACCAGATGTATTGGATGTGATAGATGTATATATATAATATTAAATTAAACCTAGGATTAATAAAATATCGGAGACCTTTAATTAATATGGGAGGGATGAATGGAACAATCATACTGGGATAGGGAGCTATAAGCTACGTGTCCTTGGTGGTATAGGACTAGTGATAAGTTTACTAAAATCTAAAACGAGGTACAGATGCCAATATGCGGGATTCTGGTAGATGTCGAATTGATCTCATAGATCAAAAGCAGCCAAATCGACACATTCGTTGAGGCCATCAGGAGCTAAAGTGTGTAGTTTATGGATCCAAAAAGTCTCTCTGCGGCGTAATGTGAGCATGGGATTATGACTATTTCGTGGTATCTGTTCAATTGGTAATATAGAGAGTGATTTAGAGCTTCCCTTATGTGCATATGCACAGTGTCTAGATAGACTATGTTTTAAAAATTTCCTTTTGATATTATATACATGTTCACCCCACCTCCTTTTTATGGTGCGCCCCGTGCGGCCTACATATTGGACCCCACAAGTACAGTTTATCAGATATACTACGTATGTGGATTCGCATGACATCCTTTTGTTAATTTTAAATGATACACCTGTTTGGTTGGATGTAAAGGAATTAGTTCCACTTCTAACCACCCTACACATATTGCATCTAGACTTGAGGCATTTGAATAAGCCATGTTTGGGCAAAAAATTGCCCAAAAACGTCCTATTCGGACCCGTATTGTGTTTAGGGTCCCTAATTTTATCTCTAACTATTTTACTGGGAGCTAGTTTGTTTTTTAATGTGGGGGCCCTCCTGTAAACAACACGTGGCCTAGTAGAGATATGGTTTTTTAGGAAAGGGTCATCTCAGATAATGGGCCAATGTTTATTAATAATATGCTTAATCTCTCTAAACTGGTTACTATACCCTGTTATAAATAAGGGTGTTTTGAGCATATCAGAGCATGTTGGTTCTGTTTCTTTCTTCTCTCTTGTTTTTATAGATAGATGAGGGGTTAAAGGACCAGTCAACACAGTAGATTTGCATAATCAACAAATGCAAGATAACAAGACAATGCAATAGCACTTAGTCTGAACTTCAAATGAGTAGTAGATTTTTTTTTCTGACAATTTTAAAAGTTATGTCTTTTTCCACTCCCCCTGTACCATGTGACAGCCATCAGCCAATCACAAATGCATACACGTACCATGTGACAGCCATCAACCAATCACAAATGCATACACACTTATTCTCAGTAGGAGCTGGTGACTCAAAAAGTTTAAATATAAAAAGACTGTGCACATTTTGTTAATGGAAGTAAATTGGAAAGTTGTTTAAAATTGTCTGCTCTATCTGAATAATGAAAGTTTAATTTTGATTGAGTGTCCCTTTAATGTGCCTGTGTCGCTCTCAGTAGAGGATGCTTGAGCAGTCTCCTTTAAATTGCTTCACCCGGTTAACCGGGGGGGGAAAGATAAATGAACGTTATGTATTATGCCATTGCTGAATGTTTTTCCACCCGGTCCAGCCTCTGTGAGATGGTCTATGGTAGAATAATATATATATCCGTGCTCAGGACTCCTTCATAGATCCAAATAAATAGCTTGCGATCATGGAAAGTAGATAATTCTAGCAATATTTTCAGATTATCTTGCCAACTCTCAGAGCTACTAAAATTTCAGTCTGTCATGGCTGCCGGTTGGACACGCCCCCATTTTTTTCTAATTTTGTTTTTTTGCAATTATGTCTCAAACTGAACCTGCCTCTGATGTTACCATAGGATTTGAGCTGCCTAAACAGGTATTTAACAAAGCTAAGTATGCATGTTGTAATTAAGCTGATCTAAATTATTCAGCTCAATTATGTGGCTCTTGTTTCAACAAATTGTTAAATATATCTATAAGTACAAATACACACACTGTTATTCCATCTCAGTCTAAATGTACATAGCATTACTGCAGAAATGTAAGATTTTATTGCTACAGCTATAGAGAAGGCAATGACTGCTATTTTCCCTTCAAATAAATGTAAAAGGTTTTTGCAACATTTTCCTAAACTTACGGCTAGATTTAGAGTTCTGCGGCCAAAGGGGTGCGTTAGCTACTCGTGCTTTTTTTCCCCGCACCTTTTAAATACTGCTGGTATTTAGAGTTCAAAGAAGGGCTGCGTTAGGCTCCAAAAAGGGACCGTAGAGCATAATTTACCGCCACTGCAACTCTCAATACCAGTGGTGCTTACGGACACGGCCAGCTTCAAAAACCTGCTCGTGCACGATTCCCCCATAGGAAACAATGGGGCCGTTTGAGCTGAAAAAAAACCTAACACCTGCAAAAAAGCAGCGTTCAGCTCCTAACGCAGCCCCATTGTTTTCTATGGGGAAACACTCCCTAAGTCTGCACCTGAGACCCTAACATGTACCCCGAGTCTAAATACCCCTAACCTTACACTTATTAATCTGCCACCCCCGCTATCGCTGACCCCTGCATATTATTATTAACCCCTAATCTGCCGCCCCTAACACCCGCCGACCCCTATATTATATTTATTACCCCCTAATCTGCCCCCCCCAACGCTACTTACCTACAATTATTAACCCCTAATCTGCCGACCGGACCTCACCGCTACTCTAATAAATGTATTAACCCCTAAAGCTAAGTCTAACCCTAACCCTAACACCCCCTAAGTTAAATATAATTTTTATCTAATGAAATAAAATAAATCTTATTAAATAAATTATTCCTATTTAAAGCTAAATACTTACCTGTAAAATAAACCCTAATATAGCTACAATATAAATAATAATTATATTGTAGCTATTTTAGGATTAATATTTATTTTACAGGCAACTTTGTATTTATTTTAACCAGGTACAATAGCTATTAAATAGTTAATAACTATTTAATAGCTACCTAGTTAAAATAATTACAAAATTACCTGTAAAATAAATCCTAACCTAAGTTACAATTAAACCTAACACTACACTATCAATAAATAAATTAAATACAAATACCTACAAATAAATACACTAACTAAAGTACAAAAAATAAAAAAGAACTAAGTTACAAAAAATAAAAAATAATTTACAAACATTATAAAAATATTACAACAATTTTAAGCTAATTACACCTACTCTAAGCCCCCTAATAAAATAACAAAGCCCCCAAAAATAAAAAAATGCCCTACCCTATTCTAAAATAAAAATTGAAAAGCTCTTTTACCTTACCAGCCCTTAAAAGGGCCTTTTTCGGGGCATGCCCCAAAGAATTCTGCTCTTTTGCCTGTAAAAAAAAAAAATACAATACCCTTCCCCCAACATTACAACCCACCACCCACATACCCCTAATCTAACCCAAACCCCCCCTTAAATAAACCTAACACTAAGCCCCTGAAGATCTTCCTACCTTATCTTCACCACGCCGGGTATCACCGATCCGTCCAGAAGAGGGTCCGAAGTCTTCCTCCTATCCGGGTGATGTCTTCATCCAAGCGGAAGCTGAAGAGGTCCATCATCCGGCTGAAGTCTTCATCCAAGCGGGGGCTTGGATATGTTTGTAAATAATTTTTTTATTTTTTGTAACTTAGTTCTTTTTTTATTTTTTGTACTTTAGTTAGTGTATTTATTTGTAGGTATTTGTATTTAATCTATTTATTGATAGTGTAGTGTTAGGTTTAATTGTAACTTAGGTTAGGATTTATTTTACAGGTAATTTTGTAATTATTTTAACTAGGTAGCTATTAAATAGTTATTAACTATTTAATAGCTATTGTACCTGGTTAAAATAAATACAAAGTTGCCTGTAAAATAAATATTAATCCTAAAATAGCTACAATATAATTATTATTTATATTGTAGCTATATTAGGGTTTATTTTACAGGTAAGTATTTAGCTTTAAATAGGAATAATTTATTTAATAAGATTTATTTTATTTCGTTAGATAAAAATTATATTTAACTTAGGGGGGTGTTAGGGTTAGGGTTAGACTTAGCTTTAGGGGTTAATACATTTATTAGAGTAGCGGTGAGGTCCGGTCGGCAGATTAGGGGTTAATAATTGTAGGTAAGGTAGTGGCGACATTGGGGGGGGCAGATTAGGGGTTAATAAATATTATGTAGGTGTCAGCGGTGTTAGGGGCAGCAGATTAGGGGTACATAGGGATAATGTAGGTTGCGGCAGTGTGCGGTCGGCAGATTAGGGGTTAAAAAAATTTAATAGAGTGGCGGCGATGTGGGGGGGCCTCGGTTTAGGGGTACATAGGTAGTTTATGGGTGTTAGTGTACTTTAGAGCACAGTAGTTAAGAGCTTTATGAACCGGCGTTAGCCCATAAAGCTCTTAACTCCTGGCTTTTTTCTGCGGCTGGAGTTTTGTCGTTAGATTTCTAACGCTCACTTCAGCCAAGACTCTAAATACCAGCGTTAGAAAGATCCCATTGAAAAGATAGGATACGCAATTGGCGTAGGGGGATCTGCGGTATGGAAAAGTCGAGGCTGGAAAGTGAGCGTTAGACCCTTCCCTGACTGACTCTAAATACCAGCGGGCGGCCAAAACCAGCGTTAGGACCCCCTAACGCTGGTTTCGACGGCTAACGCAGAACTCTAAATCTAGGCGCATGTGAATTAAGCTCTGACCTTCAGCATACTGACGTATCCTCTACTGATGGGGCCTTCTCTGATTCAGAGGATGCCATGTCAGAGGCTGATATAGAAAGTCTTCTTTTTTATTTAAGTTAGAATATATTTGTTCTCTCTTAAAGGAAGTTTTGTTTACTTTCGGTATTTAGGAGTCTAAATCTCCTGATGATAAAGCTAGTAATTGTCTAAATTCTGTATTTAAGACTACTGTTATTACTCCTGAAGTATTTCCTATTCCTGACGCTATCTCTAATGTGATTGCTAAAGAATGGTCTAAGCCAGGTACCTCTTTTTCTTCTTCTAGGTTTAAGAAATTGTATCCTTTACCTGTAGCCAAGGATCCTTTAGATAGGAAGCTTGAATCTTATCCAAGAAGGGCACATTTACATTCTGGCTATATTCTTAGACCTGTTATATTTATGGCT